>NC_089270.1:21796439-22102048 GCF_963930625.1 Muntiacus reevesi
GATCTCCAGCAAGTGAGCAATTCCTTCAAGTTGAGTGGAAGAGGTGCTGTATGGGATTATTAAGACTTTCAAGGATTCTCAAAGAATAATGTTGCCTAGTCCTAACTGTTCTTCAGTACATTATGCCATCAAAATTCTCTGCTCCAATGTCAGGAGGAAGAAAAAGACAGAGAAGAAGTGGGTGGAAGAGATAGTAAGTGCAGCCATAAGTGGAAAATATGAAAGCAACAAGCACTTCATCTTTTCATTCTTCTCTGCGTGAAATGGGGCGGAGGGGGAGCTTGCTATGTACCAAGAACTATTGCAAGCAGGGATATGGTTACGGACACATTCATTGTGTCAGTGATCACATGAAACTTAGATTTTAATACAGAGCAACTGATGAAAGAAACAATGAAGCAATACATTAAACCGATAACTTAGATTTTGATAAGTGGTATAAAGATAATAGGGGCTTCCCAGGTGGTACTAGTGGTAAAAAATCTGCCTGCCAATGCAGGAGACACAGGAGACCCAGGTTCAGTCCCTGGGTTGGGCAGATCCCCTAGAGGAGGGCAAGGCAACCCACTCAGGTATTCTTGCCTGGAGAAGCCCATGGACAAAGGAGCTTGGCAGGTTGCAGTCCATAAAGATAATAATATAGGAAAATGTATAAAAAGTACGAAGGGTTAGCATACTCCCTTAGATGGACAGTTAGTGAAGACTCCTTTGAGGAGGAGCTATTTGAGTGCGGAGTTCTAGAGGGTGAACTTGGGAAGCATGAAAGTCCCAGCTAGGGGCCCAGTTAAGGGCAAGGGTCCTGTGGCAGAATCAAGCTGGGTCGGTTCAAGGACTGGAAAGAAGACACTGTAGTTGGCTGTGTTTAAAGCCTCCACATTATGATGTATGTAAATTCACCTTCCAAATCATCTCAGAATGAAAGGAAGAAGGGATACAGGAGGTACTCAGCCCTGTAACTTCGACCTTGTTCAGCCAGCAAGTCCCTACAGATCCCTGAACATCAGTGACCCACATGGTTCTGTTCTGCGATCAAGAGCACCCTCCAAACCCCAGGCTGCTTTCTCAGGGCCGTGACCCAGAAGGGAAGGAGGCAGGACACTGTGACTGCCTCCGTTCAGCCAGTCCGCTTTCTAGTTTTCCAACAGCAGTGTCCATATTCTCCAATATGAAGAGCCCTGTAGAACTTTATCACAGGTGCTCCAAATGTCAGGAGAGAGCTGAGTAATGCCTTCAAATTTGCCCAGATGCTTCAGAACTGAACGGGATGAAATGAGCTGTGAATGAGACCAGATAGGAAGTCAGCTCAAAATGTTCTCTCTCTTTTTTAAAAAACCTAACATGATAATCATCCAAAGTCAGGAAAAGGCAGTTCTAAACAAGTTGTGCTAAATGCCGCTTAGAAACAGCCAGGAGACAAGGAAACGTGTAAAATGACTCTGTCATGCTGAAATGTTCACGACTTTGTGAGAGAGAAATGGCTGAAGCCTACCTTTCTCGCGACTCTGGAATAAAAACATGAGCAAGCCCTGTGTTTGTTTGCAAGTCGACACTGATAACAGCAAAAGAAAGGGAGGTTATGTTAGCATCATAATACAACCCCATTCTGACCTGGGAAAGATGTGGCAAGGGAGGGGCCCTGTACCCAGGTCCAGACACTTGAGTATTAGCACAAGTGTTTCAGAGTCAAAGCATCTTTAGACTTTCCTTGAACTTAAAATCGCCACCTGGTATTCTTGGCTTTATTTTCTGACTCATAGAATCAAGATGTTCTTGAAGAATTAACCCATCCAGGGATTTTCCAAATATATTTTCCTGAGTTCTAGAGCTTTCACTAAGGTACCTCAGTTGTTTATCCCCTGGTAGACTGAGAGAGTTAAGATGGTAAAAAATCATTTTCAGCTCTCCACTCCATTTCTAGTTGGTTCTGCTTTTCAAAGGGGCATAAAAGTATTGGCTTTGTGAAGGCAGGCGGTGGAAGGAAGTTTTAACTCTGGCAATATGGTCTGCTTTTTCTTTGGGGTAAGTTTGATTTCTAGGATTTTTGTGATGGTTGTAAGCATAGATAGCAATCTAAATGGAATTTGAGTGGACCTGGCAGCATTTCACCGCAAACAGAAAGGTGAAAAGTAGAGGCAGTGACAGATTTTATTTTCTTGGGCTCCAACATCACTGTGGATGTTGACATACGTGTGTGTGACCATGCTAAGTCGCTTTAGTCATGTCTGACTTTGTGACCCTATAGACTGTAGCCCACCAGATTTCTCTGTCCATGGCATCCTCCAGGCAGGAATACTGGAGTGGGCTAACGTGTCCTCCTCCAAGGGATCTTCCTGATCCAGGGATCAAAGCTGCATCTCTTATGTCTCCTGAATTCTTTACTAGTGCCACCTGGGAAGCCAGTGACTGCAGTCATGAAATTCAAAGACACTTGCTTCTTGAAAGGAAAGCTATGAAAAATTTAAAAAGCAGAGACATCACTTTGCCAACAAAGGTCCATATAGTTAAAACTATGGTTTTTCCAGGAGTCATATGCAGATATGAGAGTTAGACCATAAAGAAGGCCGAGGGCCAAAGAATTTATGCTTTCGAACTGTGGTGCTGGAGAAGACTCTTGAGAGTTCCTTGGACAGCAATGAGATCAAACTTGTCAAACCTAAAGGAAATCAGTCCTGAATATTCATTGGAAGGACTGATGCTGAAGCTGAAGCTCCAATACTTTGGCCACCTGATGCAAAAAGCTGACTCTTTGGAAAAGACCCTGATACTGGGAGAGATTGAAGGCAGGAGGAGAAGGGGGACAGAGAATGAAATGATTAGATAGCATCACCAACTCAAAGGACATGAGTTTGACTAAACTCTGGGAGACAGTGAAGGACAGGGAAGTCTGGCGTGCTGCAGTCCATGGGGTCACAAAGAGTCGGACATAACTTAGGGACTGAACAACAGCAACCACAAATTAGCATTTATAGGCTTTTTACAAGACTACTTTCCCTGTTTCTAAAAGCTATCACAGCTCATCTTGTGCATCAGTATCCAACATAGTTCCTGGCATACGACTCATTTTTAGTGATGGAAGCTCATTAGAGTGATCCTCATTATGTTGTGGCAGATGAAATTCTGACTCCTAGTTTAGGGCTCTGTATGATTCGGTTTGGGGGGCCCAGTCTTATGATGCTCAGGCCTAGCCAAGTGTATCCCTTCTGCTACATGCAGCCTCCCTGGACCATGCCAGGCCTCACCATTTCTCTCCTTTCCTTCTGGTCTAACTGCAGGAAGAGTCTAGACACAGTCTCCTTTAATGCTGGCCACAAATGCTTTCATTAGTTTGGCTCTGTCAACAACATTGTAATACCCTTAAAAGCACAGACTTGGTCTTAGATTTTTTTTTTAATGTATTTCTTGAGTATGTAAGCCTTGAAACAGTGCTGAACTCATTATAGGCAAGCAATAAATACTAGTTGATTGTTAGGCCGCCTCTTTTCAGAAACCTTACAACTTATTGGAAACTTCTTCCAATTTGGAAGACATCTTTTCTAACATCTGTTTTCTATATTATCTCTGCTCTCGAAAGAACTTAGAACAAATTTTATAACAAACCTTTCTCATTTCTCTGTGTGTGTGTGTGTGTTCAGGCGTTCAGTCGTGTCTGACTCTTTGTGACCCTATGGACTGTAGCCCGCCAGGCTCCTCTATTCATGGAAATTTTCAGGCCAGAATCCTGGAGTGGGTTGCCATTTCCTCCTCCAGGGGATCTTCCCAACCCAGAGATTGAATCCAAGTCTCCTGCATCTCCTGGTATTGGCAGGCAGATTTTTTATCACGAGCCCATGGGGAAGCCCTCTTTCACTTCTCTAGTATATATGTAATCCCATTTCACATCAAAATGAAAAGAGGTCTGTATTCTACTGTCTTTCAGTCTTGTCATTCGAAGGGAACAGATCATGGGCACAAATGTACGGGCATCACTCAGAGTTTTATATGCTCCTTCAACTGACATGCTGCCTTGTGTGTGAAAATGCCATTCGGAACTTGTAGATGCTCATCATGACTCTAACTCAAATTGTGCATGACCTTAACTCCAAAATACCGAGTCTACATTTTCAGCTTTCTAATTTCTAAAGTGATTGGATCGCGCTTCCTCCTCCACTCATGAGCAATGTTCTAAGTCTGATTTAGAGGCCGTCTGTCAGGTGCGTTAACCGCTTTGGAGAAGAGTAGTGTATAAATACCAGAGATCATTGTTATTGTGTCTCCAAGACACTCTTCCAAGAAATGTGATTCCCTGGCCTCCCATGTAAGTTAAATGATACAGCATACGCTTTGCTTGGAGCACGGATGACTCTGGTAAAACTGCTACCTGGTTAACAAGCCCAGTGAGAAATGTACAAGGGGCTCTGATGTCATTTATAACAATGCCTATACGTTGGTTAACAAGGGCAGCGTTGGCTCCCACCTCTGTTGGCTGTCTTAACTGCTGGATAGACTAATCTGCCTTCCGAGCTGCTGTTGGCCATTGCCACCTGCTGGTTCTGGCAAAAGGCTCCCCCTGGCTCTCCTCCTGGTGCTGTCCTGGCAGCCTGCCCAAAGGACCAAGCTTGAGCCAGAGAGTGCAGGGGCGGTTGGAGCTTCCACACTGCTGAGGTTGCATCATGCAAACTGGCTGGTGGTGGGACGCCTCGGTGCTCTCCAGGGTCAGTGTGCTGACTGCTGCGGTGACCAGCTGGCTGGCAGCAGCGGCGATTGGAAACTGCCCCGAGCACGTCACATGTTGGCATGGAAAGGGTAGCAAGAGAGCAAGGCTTCATCAGAGAAAATAAACAGTGCTTTATGAGGTAGCGGTAGGCATCTTCTATCCAGCCTGAATTCGTTTTAAGCATGCAAAACTTTTCTCAGAGTTGCATTTAAACATTTATATCTTAATCTCGCAACTCTTCATTCCATTGATTTTAAGTTTCTACCTAGAACTGAGACATTCCCGTTTAGCATGTGGTGGGTCTCAGTCTGTCTGAGGTCACCATGGTTTCCGGTGGCAGCTCGGTAATGAAACGTCAAGGATGTTTACCTTGTCTAATGCTGAAACACGGGTACAACTCGTTTATGTATTTCATCATCCACATGGCAAACAAAAGAGTTTTATATGCATTGTCAGTTCACTGAATTACACATCTCCTTTAATATGGGTGGAATCATTTACGAGCTATTGCTCAAACCAGGCTGTAAAAGCCCCCATCGGAGTCCTAGCTGACTGCACGGTTAAGGCCCAGCACAAACAGACCCATAATAGTAAACCTGGCATTCCAGGGGGTGTAAATCATGCTGTGAGTTTGAGGCTTCCTGGGCGGTTTTAAAATACAGATCTTACTTTGCTTCAGATACGGTGAAGCTAAAAGTTTAGGAGACAATTGCCCCTGAAAAGATATACTAGTATGTTCGTAGATGCCAAGAGGAGGGGGTGTGCCATGCTGTGGTGGGCCACAAGGGGAGGCACCAGTGTCGGGCAGGAAGCAGGCAGAGCAGGAGGAAAGCCTGGGCGAAAGCCTTGGCTGTGGTTTCCATCGGGGAAGAGCAGGCCAAGCAGGGTGTGCAGGCTTACGACTGGCAAGTCTGAATCTTTTCATCAGGCTCTGAGGCCTGGGAGCTGTCCCTGGTTGCGTGGAGCCCAGCCCAGGGGTGATCAGGACAGAAGCACAGTGGATCTGAGTGTCAGAGCCCAACAGAGGAAGTGGGCTGTGGGCTATGGATAGGTTATCCTGACTTGAAAAACATGCTCCCAAGTAAGTTATTTGCTATTTCTAGGAAGGAGCTAGTCCTGGGCAGGGCAGCAAGGCCTTGGATGAGAAAGCATCAAGAATACACAGTAAAAAGACCTGTTTAACACACGCGGAGCTGGCCAGCACGCACAGTATCATGCTGGACTAGGTTTTCTACAGCAGAGTCGTAGCTTATTTACTCTTTACATTGTCTTCACTGAAGGAATCTCAAGTCAAATCATCCTGCAAATTTTCTGACTGCTTGTCGGACAGCAAAGAAAGGTACAGTAACCTGTGACACTCAAAATTGCCAGCCACAGTTATCACATGGGTGTGTGCAGGGGAGAAATAAAGGAAGAGAAGGCAAGAAGAGAAGCCTCACCAGAAATACAACTGTTTTCAGTGGTTCATGGTGACTGATCCGTTTGATCTGCCGCAGATCTGATGAGGGATGAGACATATTAGAAAAGCATTTTCTCATTCTGTTTTGTTGTGTGTCAGGAAGATTTTATTTTGACTTGAGATTATTTGACTTGTAAGCAATAGCCAGTAGTGACAGTTTTGGAGGGATCATGACCTGAATGGGGATCCTGCCTCTGGCACTTTGGATCTCTGTTGTATTCTGTTGATTTTGCTAGATCTAAGTGTCTCTGTCACTAAATATGGAGGTAATATATGGAGATAATAATAAAAATAACTTGAGTAAGTGCTCAAAAAAGGTTAGCTTTAAGTAAGTCAGATCCCGTTAGAAAGAGCCAGAATACCAAGATTTGATCAATCTTGTACCCAGTATATGATTCTCCCTTTATTTTACATCCTTATTAACAAAGAATTTTCATTTTCCATTTCCATTCCCTTCATCTTGATGCTCCATTTCTAGTTTTTCTACCAGAATTGATTCTGAAGACAGGGTAATTTGAGCATATATTAGCATTAAAAAAGAATATAAGAAGACCGAAAAGTGCAGACATGCTACAAGGGAAGGTTAACATTTCGAGAATTGCCCTAGTCTCAATGAAATTTTTCGTTCTGATTTTCTTTTTATTTTACTTAAATATAATAGTTAAGATAAATTTATAATCTTTTTCTCTCTTGAAGCTGTGTAGGCTCATAGAATAGAATTTTTAAAAAATTTTCCATAAGAGAAAAAGAAAAAAATTTAAATTGTCCATAGTATTTCATTCCATTTTCATGTTTTCCCATTGTCTTTGTTTTCCTAAACTGATATTTAAAAATACAGTTGTGGCTCATATGACACATATAATTCTCATCTTTTTATTTAAGATTGTATCATAGATGCTGCATACTCTGTTGTATCCTTTTTATTGTCTTAGTATTCTTATCTTTAATATTTCTCATGTGATTTTAAAAGTTATTGAGAAAACAGAAAGTGTGACGATGGAACAAAGGTCCCAAAATGATGGCTGTGAACTAAAACATCCTGAGTATATACTTGGGAGGACCAACTTAAAAAAAATACCTTAAAAAAAAATCAAAGAAGTTTATCTAGAAATACAGATTTCTACTTTTCTTGAAAACTTAGACCTGGTGATGTTGTATTTGCATTTTTCTCTTTTTTTATTTTTTAAATTAATTTATTTATTTTAATTGGAGGTTAATTACTTTACAATATTGTAGTGTTTTTTTGCCATACATTGACTTGAATCAGCCATGGGTGAACATGTGTTGCATTTGCATTTTTCTGTGTAAGGATCTTTGGAAATAAGAGTAAGATACCTTTCTAGTCAAAGTGAACTTTTCAGCTATGCAATCTCCCAAACCCTGTTGTGACTACTTAATTTAACTACATTTGAGACTAAAGAGACCTAGAAAAGATTCAAGCTACGTGCATGGTTGAGCTAGATGCTATTAAGTTCACACCAGACTATAAGGATCCAAGGCATTAATTTAACCATGAGGTCCAGGGACAAGAATGGTAATAGCAGTGAAACAACACAACTCATTGAATATTGCAAAGATGAAGGAGATTAAAGGGTACTTATGTAACATTTGAGCCTTGCTAAGTGGAAGAGTACAAAGATTGGTACAGGAAGATGACATGTTTGACTTTTTATCTGTGGATTTTTTCCCTGAAATTCTTTTTTTTCTGAGGTATTTAAATGCATAAATTATTACTATGTGTCTGCACTAACTGTGTTGCTTCCTAAGGTGAAAATGGTTCCTAAAAATGGCCAGGCACATCTTTTTCATTTCTCTTTCTGATGTTGAGCTGAGACCAGACAAAGAACTGAACTATGGTTGACAAAGTCAAGCCATCGGGTCCACCAAGATAAGAGGTTCACTTGACCCTTCCACGAACTGATCACATTTTGGGTATTGAGCCAAGTAACTCAGTCCAAAGAAGAAAAGACTCGAGATCCCATCAGAGGAGGAATCATTAGAATAATTAGAACATCAGCCTAATGGACATGATGCCTACTTTCAAGAATTTAAGGATACATTTGTATGAAAAAAAGAATTCATTTCCTATGAATTTGAAATATAAAATTAGGACTAATGAGTGAAACTCTACTTGAGCAGGTTTAAGAACAAGTATAATCAAGAACCACCTAAAAATTGTTGTTATTGTTTAGTCACTAAGTCATGTCTGACTCTTTGTAACCCCAGGGACTGTAGCCCACCAGCCTCCTCTGTCCGTGGGATTTTTCAAGCAAGAATACTGGAGTGGGTTGCCATTTCCTCCTCCAGGAGATCTTCCTGACCCAGGGATCAAACCTGAGTCTCCTGTGTCTCCTGCATTGACAGATGGATTCTTTACCATTAGAGGTCATCAAAAACAGAAAAGTGTCCCTGGAAAGTAGTGAATTTCCTTGCACCAGAGGCATACATATACATGCTGGAAAATAACTTGTCAGGGAGCTGGGGAAGGGACGCAGCCATTGACTAAATGCCCTCTATAATCTTACCCAGTCTTACCAGAGTCTACAAGCCAGAGTGTCCCACAAACTACTCCGAGACTCTTAAATTGATAGATAATGGTCGCAACTCTGAAACACAACTTGCACTTCCAATGGAGCCAAGAACTTGAGAGTAATCTTCTATATCCTACTCAGATCTGTTCTGGTTGCCAAACTGCAGGGGAGTAAAAGACTGCGTTATCTTGATAGACGAGCTGGCGAATCCCACACAGCTGTGTTGTGGAAATGTTCTCCATTTCCCTCATGATAACATTGAGTCATAAAAGAGAGAAATGAACATTTATTTGCCAACTCCACCTGTCTGTTGGGCCCACCAGATCTATATTAGCATCAAGGGAACTTCCTATAGTGCTGAAATTTTTATCAGTTGGAGAGAAGCAACTGTTTTTTCCCTTAACTTGTGGTTAAAGCCAATTCCTTTTTTTTTTCCCCATCAGAAAACTAAATGATAAAAAACTGAGACCTGGATGACTCATTTGTCAACGTCTACATTTAGTTAAGTGTTCGGAACATAGCATCTTGAAACTTCTGAGCTTCACATTCTAAAAACTCAGAACTAGGGTGAAGAGTGCTTTAATTCTGAATCCAATCTGAATTGAAGAAACAATCCTTTACTTAGAAAAGGGGAAAAAAATAATACAATTCATTTGTGTCTTCTAGATAAAATCAAGATCAAATGGAGAAAGCAAAGGAGAAGAATGAAAATTCAAGAGAAACAATAATTTCTTTAAATCCAAAGTTCTGGGATTTATCCTCTGCTTAAATTTCTTGCTAAACTCATTATTTCTGAAATCATTGCAATGACATCTCCTCCATGATAATAGAGGATTAATTTTAGAGTTGAGTGGGAAGTAAGTTTTCAATCTATCCAGATTAACTGATGCACTAATTGAAGTGTCTGTTTTCTTTTTATTTATATTTGCAATTAGATCATCTGCTTCCTTTACACTTTTAGGACCAGATATTTGTTAGGCAGATTCCTTTGAAAAAATAAACTTACCATGTGACCTCCAACTCACACTTTCAAGTTGAAGTTTAAGTATGATCTACTGCAACAATATATGTTGTTCTCTTTTAAAGAATAATGTGAAAACACAAAACAAGAATTAATCAATAACAAAAACAAGGCAGCTTCTCTGGACCAGAAGAACAAATCAGACCTGGCATCTGTACCCACCTCCTTCACCATTTGATTGATAACTGTGATTTGCTGACTCTCTCAATTACTCCGGTTTCATTACTGTCTGAGAAATATGCCAAGCACTCATTCAACTTTTATTGTCTTTCTATCTTTGTGCTTGCATGAAATGCCCAAAACTGGCATTTCAGGAAAACAATAGGTAAATTAACTACACCAAAAGAAAAAAAAAAAAAAATCGGTTTCTTCAATGTGACCCTACAATCAGTATTATATTGCACTATTACCAAAACCATATAGAAATTCACACTCATTCAAGGCACTGCAAACTTGCTCTAAGTTCTGCCAGTGTTCAGATTCTGGGTATATTTATTTGACTTTTATTGTGCTAATAAAATCCCCTTTCTGGTCTCAGGTGAACAGAGCCATTTTCCAGTTCGCTGTAACAATCTCCTTCCTCTGCATCTACTTGATCCACACTGATATGGTTTTGATATGGTCACTGATCCGCACAGGATATGGTTTTGAAATGACCTTGGATTAAAATGGCAACACAGAACCTTATGACTCTAGTAAATTTTGAGTGTTTTAATTCTGTAAAATTTGAAAACAGTAAAAGTCACAAATTATGTACTTCTTTTTCTGAATAGTAAAGATGAAAACATGTGGACTGTTTCCCATAGCATCTTTTAAGACTGGAAACTCCCAAGTTTTGAACTAGCATCTCAGGAAATGCCCAAACCTTTATCAGTTTGAATTTGTTGTTGTTGTTGTTCAGTCTTGTCTGACTCTTCTGTGACCCAATGGACTGTAGCCTCATGGGCTCCTCTCTCCATGGGATCTCCCAGGCAAGAATACTGGAGTGGGTTGCCATTTCCTTCTCCAAGGGATCCTCCCAGATCAGGGATCGAACCTGCATCTTCTGCATTTGCAGGCAAATTCTTTACCACTGAGCTATCAGGGAAGCCCGTAAGTTTAACTACAACTTCCTAACTCTGGTCACTAAATGCTAGGGGCACTCTTAAGATGGACATTAACACTAGGTGTTAACTAGCTTTGTTCCTATTTTCTTTGGTAACTTTAGTCAGAAATCCAGCTTTTGCCCTTTTCTTTGATGTCTACATTCTACAGTCACCAGCAGGATGGTGCTAGATTTGTTTCCAAGTGTCATCCAAATGTATGCCAGCAAATCAACATTTTAAATGGGTGCCACCTGCAGATAATAACATTTTGCATTTGATTTTTATTATAATGCAGGTTTTTGAAACACCAGGAAAATACATGTATATACACGCTGTTCACTTGAGACCACCACAACACTGTTAATCGGCTATATCGCAGTACAAAATAAAATGTTTAAAGGTTGGAAAAAAAAAAAAAAAACCACCAGGAAAGAGAAGATGACCCCTCTTGAATTCTATTCCTAATCTGGGTATTGGGATTTTTGTTGACTCTCCTTCTGCAGTTAATACCTCACAGTAGTTATTCCAGTCACCCTGCTTTTCTGGCCAATGCCCCGCTGGGGCTTTTTGCCATTGACCATGTGTTAGGATAGAATTTGAAACGGGATCTCTCTACAATAACAACATCTCAACCTAAAGCTTGAAACTGGGCCTCTTTACCCTTATCCCACCTCCAGCCACTTTCACCAGAGTTGCCTCTTTCTTACCTCATCTACTCTTACTAACAGCCTTCCCTGGTTCTCTCTTGCACAGTCTATTTCCTGGACTACATGGGATTACTTGGTAAGTTATTTCAGGGCTACGTTCCCTTCAAATACATCTCTGTTGTCTTCCCAGGTCCAAGTGCAGAACTTTGGGGGCTTCCCTGGTGGCCCAGTGATTAAGACTTTGCCTCCCAGTGCATGGGGTGGAGGTTCGATTCCTGGTCAGGGAGCTAAGATTCCACACGCCCCTCTGCCAAAAAACCAAAACATAAAACAGAAGCAATATTGTAAGAAATTCAATAAAGACTTAAGAAAATGGTCCACATTAAAAAAAAAACCCTAATAGAACTGTGATGTAATAAAGCATGTACTAACTTTTGGATATGTAAATAAGTACTAGATTCTATGACATCTAGTCTAAGTAAGTACAACTGAAAAATCATCTCTATTATACTGTTCTTGGGTGAGGCTAATATAGAAATTAAATTTTTATTTAATTTTTTGGCCATGTCACTCGAATGTGGGACCTTAGTTCCCTGACCAGGGATCGAACCTGCACCCCTTGCATTGGAAGGTGAACAGAGAAGTCTCGGAACTTAAATTTTGCTTGCTTAACATTTACCTCAATTTTCACATTAAAATTTTTATCATTTTCTTAAAATCTCAAACTTCTAAATATGTATTTTCTAAACATTCTGAAATTAAAATGTATTTGCATAGAATCACATGTAATTTAAAAAATATTCTTTGAAAGGCAGAAAATTTGCACATTAGACTCTTCTTTCCCATTGTTTTCAACACATTCTTATGGACGACAGAGGATGAGGTGGTTGGATGGCATCACCGACTCAATGGACATGAGTTTGAGCAAACTCCAGGAGATGGTGAAGGACAGAGAAGCCTGGTGTGCTGCAGTCCGTGGGGTCGCAAAGAGTGGGGCACAACTTAGAAACTGAACAATACAATTCTTGTAAAAACCTTTCACACATAATAGTATAGGAGGCTTCACGTCTTTCCCTACAGATTAACAGACCCACAGAAGGCAGACTTGTCAGTGAATGATATCTCTATTTGGTGACAGCATTAGCCTTTGCATTCAGTCCAGTTTTCAGACACAATCTCTCCTGCATATGTTTAAAAACTTTAGAAATACCACACCTCTAGAATAAAGCAATCATAAGAAAGATTGCAAAGAATGAAAAGGCAGAAAACATTCAGGAAAAGAAGAAATGCTTCATGATTTATGTCATCTGTCCATTATCATTATTTATTAAGCAACATGCTTATATGCAAATTTCACAAGTCCAAATGGTACCATGCCTGTAATACTGCTCTGATGGGACCAGCTACCACAGAGCTGCTTCATAATCCCTTTATTTCTAATACATCACAATTGAGGCAGGAGATAGATAGGCCCCTGGGGCAAAGAGCTGGAGTTTGTTGTCTGTGGATGGATGCTCCAAGAGGAAACTAGCAGGACAAGAGAGGGAGATGGCTGGGCCCTGCCCAGATGAGACCACATATTCCTCATTCTTGAAATTATGGAGAGCTCTCTGACTACACATGTGCAGATAGCTTCTTTGGAGATCAAAAGACGGGGCGTATCATCTCATAGTAAGTGATGCAACTACCCATAAGCCTTTCTAGTAGAATCTGTCTTGGTTAAGAGATGTGTACCACACATGCAAGGACCTTAAGATAAATCAAATACAATCTCAGCACGAGGCAAAATAAGACAATTGGTCAAAGGAAACCAGGAAGAAAGGCCCCAGAGACGTGATTCAAGTCACACCACAAGGGTGCAACTCTCTCTCTGAGCCCACCCATGTGTCTATCCACACGTACTGTACTCTTATTTTTCCCTCCTAATAAACACTTGTTTAACTATTTTCCATCTTTGTGGGAATTCTTTTCTGCAAAGCCAAAGACCCAGGGCCTTGTCACTGACCACTGGCCTAGCAGTGAGGATTCGGTGTTCTCACAGCCTCGGCTTGGCCTCAATCTCTGGTGGGGAAACCAAGCCCCCTTCAAGCTGCTGCAGGCCGAGACCTCTCAAGATCACAGTGATATGTGATGTTTATTCCCAAGGGCCTTAATGCTTTTTCATGAGTTTGGGTCTATATAACATAATATCCAGATTATGTGCATTTCCTTTTTAATCATTGTAGCATTACCTCTCTTTCTGTCACTGATCTTATGTCAGGAGAAAAAAGGTAAGACTCCAAACCAGTTGTCAGTTGTATAAAAACAAGTGTGGAAGGAACAGGTATGGAGTATGAAGTCTTATACTTTTGTCTTATAGAATTTTTAGAATGAAATGATACCCACCTATCTCATTTTTCATTCAGTTATTAAGTTCCAGGTACTGCTCTTTGAGTTTAAAAGCTAATATTTCCTGAAAAAGTGAGAAGACTTTGATCAAACTCTTGGAGAGTCAGTCAGTGATGAACACAAACAGAGGAAGCTCTTGTTCTCATGGAGTTTAGAGTCTAGTGAGCTTTAGCCTGAAAGATATTCTAAGTGCTTAAACCCACACTATGTTTCACTAGGTCAGGAACCGGCACAACTATGGCCTAAGGGCCAAATCTGGCCTGCCACCTGTTTTTTGTAAAATTTTACTGGAACCCAGCCATGCCTATTCATTTACATATTGTCTGTGGCAGCTTCTGCGCTGTAGCAGCATAACTGAGTAGTTGTGATAGAGGCCATATGGCTTGCAAAACCTAAAATATTTACTATCTGGTCCTTTACAGAAAAAACTCACCGACCCCTGCATTAGGTGAAACAACTTACAGACAACAGCTTTGTCTGTTTAAAGCTGGATTTAATTCCTACATCTTACTGTGTTTTATCAGTGAGGAAACAGACCCACAGAGGTTAAGTATCTCAATGAAAATCATGTGATGACCAAGAGACAAAGTCAATATTAAATGCTAGTCTTCTAACCATGGCGGCCATCCAATATGTTTATTTATTCCACAGCATTCCTTGGGCTTCCCTAGTGGACCCTGCAATGCAGGAGACCAGGGTTTGATACCTGGGTGGAGAAGATCCCTTGGAGAAGGAAATGGCAACCCACACCAGTATTCTTGACTGGAAAATCCCATGGACAGAGGAGCCTGGCGGGTTATAGTCCATGGGGTCACAAAAGAGTTGGACATGGCTGAAGCTACTAACACCTACACTTTCACTTTCATTCCTTGTGCTAAACCTGGCTCTTGAATACAGCAGAAGGGAAGACCTGTCTCTAAGGAGTTTATGAGTTTGAGCAAACTCCAGGATACAGTGAAGGACAGGGTAACTGGCGTACTGCAGTTCGTGGGTCGCAAGGAGTTGGACATGACTTAGCAACTGAACAATAAAAGGGGTTTACTGTCAAAAAAGAAAACATAGCTCAAAGTACTTCCTAGACTTTAAGACCTTGAGAGAGTCTTTGTCATGTGAAAGAGAGTTGGTGAATTGTTCCCATCTTAGAAAGTAGGAAAGAGACTGAGGTGGACCCTTGTTTGCTAACCACATTGCTAGAGAAGCTGATAAAAAAGAAAACGACTTTTAAACTTTATCCTCTAGAGTTCTGTTTATGAAACAGTAACACTGGACTCAGAGTGTATTTTTAAAAATTAAGAAAAAGTACTTTCTCTGCATCACTATATCCTTAGCACTTGCTTGTACAGGATGTTAAGAATTTGGCCTTGCCAAAAATACTTTGTTCTAAATTTCTGAGCCTAAAAATATTTCTTCACTTTGGATTTGTAAGAGCCTTTGGCTTTCAACTGTTTCTAAATGACTAACCAAGTAGATATTTTTGTGAGCAATCTTGGACATTGAGAATTTTTACCCCCTCCCTTTTTTTTTGTCTTCTCAGATTTTAACTCTAGAATTTGAATCCCTTACATAAAAAAGAGCTTGAAAAATACTTTTAAAAAACATATTAATTTTAGTCAACAAATCAGTGACATGCCAAGCCATATTGAAGCCTGAGGCAAAAGGAAAAAGCAGTGATATAGCTTCTGTCTTTTCTTAACATTTTGATATTTTATTCCTCATGGATTTTTTTTTTGCACTAATTGTGATTTTTGAAAATACTGCATAAGAATATTATTTATGCTGATGACTAGAGTTTTTCTTTTGGCAGTCTCTTAAATTTCACTTCAAAGGCAAATGCCTTACTCACTTCATTCTAGTCTCAACCCTGCACAAATCCAAATATTTTAAAGATATCTTTCTTTCACTGAAAATATTGTGTAAAATAAAGCTTCAGAGAAAAATCTGTTTTGGCATTCTTTTCCTTCATGAGTCCATTCCTAGCTTTACAATAAAAATAACACTTTGTAGAATACTTGTTTTTCATCTGATGGTCCCCAGGGACTGAAGTGTACCAGTAGGAAAGAGTGACCAGCATTTGGGTGATAACTGATGGCCACTGCTTCACAGCGCAGGGAGGAGACCCAGGAAACAGGCTTCAAGTCCTGGGAATTTCTTCTTTTTGCCTTTCAGTGTCCATTTTTAAATAGATGTAAACTATAGTCTTGGTAAGAGCATCTCCTGACTCTCCCTTCAGTGATCTAGCTCTGCATTTCTCTACCAATGAATCTACAATGCTTGGAAGAAGAGGCAGCAAGCCTTTCTAACCAAAATCTAAAGCTACACACTCCAGTCAATTTCTCAGTAACTAAACTGATCATTTTATCTTCATTCTATCTAACTATGTCTTTATTCTCAAATGGTTCTAAACATGAGATGAAAAGAAAGGGTGCTTTTTATTTACCTTAATGCCAAAATTTCCTCCTTAAATTTTGCTATTTTAGTCCTTTTAAAAGATCTTTTGGTTCTAAGGACTTCTGACTCTAATAATAAATTTTGAAGTCCTGTCTGGTTTCCCCATACCTTACTCAGAATCTTGACGACTTTCCAAATGGAGAATTTTAACATGAAGGAAACATTTTATTTTAAATTAAAATGAAGTATGAACAAAAATGAATATTTTAAACCCAAACTGACTTGATTATCTTTTCATCTTGCATATTAACTGACAAAATGCATGTCTGTTTCATAGCTGCTCTTTTTGCAAAACATATACATTCTGCTTTGCTATTTCACATTACTCAAATCCATTTTTCTGTGTTTTTATAAAATCATTATAATTACACAGTCATCATTCTGTTATGTGCTTAATTTACCAAATCATATCCCATCTTAAACATTTAAATATTTTTCTAATTTCTTCTTCTAGGGAAGACAATCAAAGGAAACTCATCATAAATAGAAAATATATTTCTATTCAATTTTTTTCTTCATCTACATTACTTGAAGTAGAGTTGTTGACACAACTGAAGTGACTTAGCACACACACCGCACACAGGGTTGTTAGGTTAAAGGTATAAATATATTCATGGTTGGTTGTAGTTAACTATTCAAGCATCTTTTTTCATATTTTTCTTTGTAAAAGTAAAAATCACATTTCTAAAGATGATAATAGAGTGGCATGGTAATTTATATTTGACATTTCTTCCCGAAATTTCAAAATAGTCTAAATATTTTAACTGGAGATTCCTCGATGGAATTAGTGTCCTATAAGAAGAAGTAGAAACCAGAGTTCTCTCTTTCCATCATGTAACAATACAGCAAGAAGGCAAATATCTGAAAGGCAGGAAGAAAGTTCACCAAGTCAACCATAAGCCACCTAATCTGTAGTATGTTGTTATAGCAGCCTGAGCTAGCTATCAAAACACGATTCGAGCTTTTCCTTGCTACCAGTTGCAGACATGTATGACAGCTAGTGTTTTATAACAATCACCTGGAATATGTTTTATTTGCTTAAAATAACTGTCAATTACTTGTATGTGGCCAGGGCTTTATGCTTTTTATTTTAAATTTGTCCTTGAAGATGTCCAGTACAAAAACCCATGGAAATATTCAGATTTCACTGCCACCAGTTTAGACTCATCTGCAAAAAGAACAGAAAACATAAAAGCTAAATAATTACCTGTATAATTAAAGTCCCATATCATTTTTTCCATTAGTATATCATTGTTTTGAATAATTGAATTTTAGCCTTTTTATTTTAAGGTCTACTCAGCTCTATGGTAGAGATTGGAACTTTAATATTAAGAAGATAAAATAAGTCTATACCCATTGTCATTAAGCCTGATTATGATAGCTATTAACTTTGACAATAGTATGTTTACATTAACACAATAAACTTTGATCTAAAATTAGAAAAATGATTTGCAAATTATATGAGAGCAGAATAAATTGGGGATAAAATTTAAACAAAGTCAGCTTTCCTTTTGTTTTCTGAAACCAATTTCATTGTGTGTTTGGGAAGGGGGAGTTGCCCCACACCAGCAAGCAATTCTCAGGCAGAATGTCCAAGAATTCAATTCAGTTCTGACACTATTTACCCAGAGATAGCATCAGATTCCACAGGGTAAGGGCTCAGTCCTATTAGACTATCCCCTGTCCCCCTACATACTTCAAAGGCCAGCTTCAAGCCCAGGCTGCTGTCTTTCTGATCAACCAGCTACAGATTGCAGGTTCCAGCTACCCCACCTTGGATTTCAGATGCCAATGGAAAGTCCAGGTTGATACCTGTACTTTTAACTGTGTATGTGCATGTGAGGTTGCTTTAGTCACATCTGACTCTTTGTGACCCTGTGGGCTGTAGACTACCAGGCTCCTCTGTTCATGGGATTCTCCAGGCAAGACTACTGGAGTAAGTTGTCATGCCCTCCTCCAGGGGATCTTCCCAACCCAGAGATCGAACCCAGGTCTGCTACATTGCAGGCAGATTCTTCTTACCATTTAAGCCACCAACTGACTGTCTCTAAATCAGAGGTTCCCTTGATCCCCTTTTCTGATTTGATTAACTTGCTAGAGCAGCTCACAGAAATCAGAGAAACAATTTACTTTCTAGATTACCAGTTTATTATAAAAAGACAATACTTAGGAGCAGCCAGGAATTCTCAAGTGGCACAGTGGTAAAGAATCCACCTGCCAACGCAGGAAACACAATAAATGCAGGTGCTATTCCTGGGTCGGGAAGATTCCCCTGGAGTAGAAAATGGCAACCCACTCCAGTATTCTTGCTTGGAAAATTTCCATGGACAGAGAAGCCTGGTAGGCTACAGTCCATGGGGTTGCAAAGAGTCAGAATTGACTGAGCACACACACATGCAGCCAGATGGAAGAGAATCATATGGTAGATAAGTGGGAAGGAGCGATGCAGAACTTCTATGCCCTCGAAAGGCAGATCCCTTTCCCCAAACCTCCTCATGTTCACCTACCCAGAAGTTCTCTGAATTCAGTCCTTTTGGGTTTTCATGGAGGTCTTATTATATAGGCATAACTGATTAAATGGTCTTTGGCAACTGATTCAACCTCCAGTTCCTTTTCTCTTTTCAGCAGTGTGGGGTGAGACTGAAAGTTTCAATCCTCTAATCTTGTGGCAACCAGCCCTCATCCCTAGGTAGAGTCTGAAGTTGCCTTATTAACATAACAAAAGACATATGTTGACCACTCTCAAACCTTAGGAAATTCCAAAGATTTTGGGAGCTTAGGGTCAGGAACCATGGATGAAGTCCAAATATATAGGAGAAATATATTTTGGTTATCTGAATGAAAAAAAATATATATTTCTTCTACATCACAGTATCATGTGTTTTTAAAAGAAAGAAAAAAAAGCAGTACTTAAAATATTATATGAAAGTTGCTCTGTCCTGACTGACTCTTTGCTACCCCATGGACTGTAGACCAACAGGTTCCTCTATCCATGGACTTCTCCAGGCAAGAATACTGGAGTGGGTTTTCATTCCCTTCTCCAGGGAATCTTCCTGACCCAGGGATCAAACCCTGGTCTCCTGCATTGCAGACAGATTCTTTAGAGTCTGAGCCACCAGGGAAGCCCAAAATATTACATAGCAGATAAAGTACTTAATGGGTACTTGGATCAGAAATAGGTATATCAATTTCAGAAGAGTTCACTATTTTTTATTGCTATAATGGTTTTTTATTTGCATAAAATATATCCTGATGTATAAAAATTCCATTTGAAAATGTTTTTTCAGGAATATATTACTTGCCCTCTGTCTGTGTCTTTTAAGGAAAATATTGATATTTCAAACAGGCAATCAGACACAAAAGAAATACAACAAGCAATTAGACACAAAAGAAATACAAGCAATTAGACACAAAAATGACAGAATGGCTGAAGCAGCAAAAGGAAGTACGTGAAGTAACCCAGATATTAGTAGCTGTATAAAGCTGCTATCACTTTTAGAATGGAGGAAGGAAAATCACCCTGATTCATGATCACTGTGCAGTTGAGGGGCTGTAACTACAGCCACTGGAACCAGCTGAAGGAAACCAGGTGCTTATATTGCAACTGATATTGCAAGATCCCAAAGCTTGCAGCTATAGCTGCTGGATCCAGTGTTGAATGGCATTGTGCTCTAGGGGCATCTTAAATGCTTCCTGCCTTGATTACCTCCACAACAGAAACCTAGAGTCCATACTCCTGGGAGTGCCCAAGGCATAGCCTACAAGAGAAAAGCAAAGGAAACATATCTTGTGTCCTTTGACTTTATAACTTTCCAAGACCTCTCATTGCAGGAACAGGAAGCCAGCTAGAAAGACGGTGGGGGTGGCTGGGAAATGTAGTTTCCAGGCTTCAAGCCCCCGTGACATGGAACAGAGCACAGAACCATGGAAATGGGCAAAGGAAAAACAGATAAATGATGTCACGACTCTACATAGTGTACAACTGGTAAAGATATTTTCTTCTCCAAGTACTTTAAAGATATGAGTTAAAATAATAATTATACCTGTAATAGGGCTTCCTAGGTAGCGCTAATGGTAAAGAACTTGCTTGCCAGTGCAGATGACATTATGAGAGGTGGGTTCAATCCTTGGGTTGGGAAGATCCCCTAGAGGGGGAAATGGCAACCCACTCCAGTATTCTTACCTGGGGAATCCCATGGACAGAGGGTCCTGGTGGCCTACAGTCCATGTGGTTGCAAAAGAGTCGGATAAGAATAAAGTGACATAGCATATACCTGTAATATTATGTATTTATTATTAGCATAATTATTTAATTCTTGTGCTTTGAACGTGATTTAATAGAAGATCTAGACTCCATATATACATACAAATAATATGTGATTAGAACTAGGGTAAAAGTCCTGTTACCTCACGATTTCTTGACCTTCAAGGAACACAGATCCTAGTACGTGTTGGCTGTCTTATCCCATTCTCATTACAGGGGCAGCTACTACAGTTTCGGGGTCTGCTTTGACCACTACTCATCCACCATCTGCAATATGGATCCTACTTTCTGGAGTAAGACCACTTATCCTCGGTTTCCAGGGCTACCCTCACATCTGACCAAGTGATCACAAATTTGGGGTTCCCAGTACACCTCTGTTTTGACAGCTGTCCAGAAAAACATAGAACTCAGGAAAATATTTTACTTATGAGAAGACTTTTATTGGAGCAAAAAAAAAAAAAAAAAAAAGAAAGAAAGGATTTAAATGAGAATCAGACAAAAGAAGAGGTACATAGGGTGAGGTCTGAGGGATTTCCAAACAAGCAGCTTCCAGTGTCATCTCCAAGTGCAGTCAGAATGCATCACCGTCCCAGAACATCAATGTGTAGCAACATGCACACAATATTGCCAACGAGATAGTTCCTAAAGCTTTGATGTACGAAGCTCTCCTGGGATGCCATCACATGAGCAAGACTGATTGAGTCAGAGGCTATGTGATTGAACTAGACACTCTCTTCCCTCTGGAGTCCCAGTTGATATTACATGGCTTAAAGCCCCACCTCTCTAATGACATGGTTGGTATTTCTGATATGGTCAGTCTCATTACCACAAACTATTTAGGCACTGTAAATAGCAAAATACTCTTATCACACTGGAAATTCCAGGATACCTCTCAGGAACCAGGGGGAAAGGCCAGCCAATTGTTTATTATGTTGGACTCAGTTCAGTTCAGTTGCTCAATTGTGTCCAACTCTGCGACCCCATGGGTGTAGCACGCCAGATTTCCCTCCATCACCCACTCCCAGAACTTGCTCAGACTCATGTCCATCGGTGATACCATCCAACCATCTCATCCTCTGTCGTCCCCTTCTCCTCCTGCTTTCAGTCTTTCCCAGCATCAGGGTCTTTTCCAGTGAGTCTTCGCATCAGGTGGCCAAAGTATTGGAGTTTCAGCTTCAGCATCAGTCCTTCCAATGAATATTCAGCACTGATTTCCCTTAAGATGGATTGGTTGGATCTCCTTACAGTCCAAGGGACTCTCAAGAGTCTTCTCAAACACCACAGTGCAAAAGCATCTTTCTTTGGTGCTCACCCTTCTTTATGGTCCAACTCTCACATCCATACGTGACTACTGGAAAAGCCATATCTTTGATTATATGGAACTTTGTTGGCAAAGTAATGCCTCTGCTTTTTAATATGCTGTCGAGTTTGGTCATAACTTTTCTTCCAAGGAGTAAGCGTCTTTTAATTTCATGGCTGCAGTCACCATCTGCAGTGATTTTGGAACCCAAGAAAATAGCCTGCCACTGTTTCCATTGTTTCTCCATCTGTTTGCCATGAAGTTATGGGACCAGATGCCATGGTTTTCAGTTTTTGGATGTTGAGTTTTAAGCCAACTTTTTCACTCTCCTCTTTCACCTCCATCAGATGCTGTTCAGTTCCTGTTCACTTTCTGCCATGAGGGTGGTGTCATCTGCATACCTGAGACTATTGATATTTCTCTTGGCATTCTTGATTCCAGCTTATGCTTCATCCAGTCCAGCATTTGGCATGATGTATTCTGCATATAAGTTAAATAAGCAGCTTGGCAATATGTAGCCTTGATGTACTCCTTTCCAATTTGGAACCAGTCTGTTGTTCCATATCTGGTTCTAGTTGCTTCTTGACCTGCATACAGATTTCTCAGAAGGCAGGTAAGTTGGTCTGGCATTCCCATCTCTTTAAGAATTTTCCAGTTTGTTGTGATCCACAAAGTCAAAGGCTTTAGTGTAGTCAATGAAGCAGAAGTAGATATGTTTCTGAATTCTCTTGCTTTTTGTATGATCCAGTAAATCATATAGTAGATCCAGATCTACTGTTAGCAGTAGATCCATGCCAGCGTAGATATTGGCAATTTGATCTCTGGTTCCTCTGCCTTTTCTAAATCCAGCTTGAATATCTGGAAGTTCTTGGCTCACATACTGTTGAAACCTAGCTTGGAGAATTTTCAGCATTATTTGCTAGTGTATTATACAGGACTAGCTTTGTATAGTATTATATGTATATATAGTATATATATATATATAAATATGTATATAATATTTATATAGGTAATATATAGTATATACATATACTTTATATAGCATTATAAAGTATAACATTACTTTGCTAGCATATTATATGGACTAGATTAAGCTAATCCTTAACACAATGGCAGACTCTTAGAATCTTCTTTTGTGTCAGCAGATGAGATCTGAAATATTCCTGCCGCAGAGCCAAACTGACTTCCTGCTTCAGGGTTATTGGAGAAAGACTCTGCACCTCTGTGACTGGCAGTTTCAACCTGGACACACTCCATCTGCACCTAAGAACAAAACTGCCTTTAACCCTGATAATTAAACTCTACTCAAAGCATTCTATTGTCTTGCCTTTGCCCATCCAGTTAGATCTCTTGGAAAATGACTGCAGCATGAATTTAGACTGAGTATCTTCATCTCTTTTAAACAACATGATTTGGAGCTGTGGTTACTTTCTACTCTGTCAGTTGACCATTTAAGACCCAACAGAACATATGTAGGTTACGACAGAATAAAGAATTAGATTTCACACAAAAATTTACCACTAATATAAGCTTGTCAGGTGTTTTTGAGAGAAGGAATTAACCAAAAAAATATCCCCTAGTGTTATTGAATAGAAAAGAATCTTTCAAAATAAATTACAAAGTAGAGTCAGATCTGAAGATTTTCTTTGGTTGTTACTTTTTTAATTCCTAAGAAAATTGTTAAGCTGTATAAAATTTAAAACTGATTGCTTCATTTGTTTTAGTAATCTTTTCAACTTTATGATTAGGTTGATTATAAAATTGTCAACCTGGCTTAATATTACCTACTATTGGCACAACATATTATAAATATAATAATGCCAAATGTGGAAATGAAAAATAGATTATCACTTCCTATCACCTTTGGTAGAATAATGATAACTGGGATTATTTCAGTGAAATTTCAACAGGGGGGCCTATAATCAAATTATTGATCAAAATTGTTTAGTTCCCTCTAGCAATAACATACATCTATACTTTGCCACAGCCTTGGGGTAGACAGTATGTACTTCCCTAACCCTCAGCTTTGTGGCATGCTTTTGGTCAAAGATGTGAGCTGATGGAAAATAAGCAGGAGGACTGAAATGTGCTTTTACCTGGCTGTGCCTTGTCTGCATGGCCTGTTACTATGAGAAATACGGGCCCTGGAGAGTTAGGGCAGTAGCAGCTTGGACCCCAGAATCATCACGTGTGGAGCACATCTGAGTCTAACCTGCAGCAACGACTGAAAAACACCTGGACTCAATCCCCAGCATGGAAACCAGACCAGCTGAGCCCAGTCTAGTCAGCCAAGCCCCAAAAGAGAAGACATCACATTTTAGGCCCCTGAATTTTGTGGAGTCACTTACTCAGTGGTATTATTGTGGCAATACTGGCTAATGCAGAAATTTGTACCTGGAAGTGGAATGCTGCCATAATAGATAATTGAAATATACATATTATATTATTAATATATTTAAAATATTTATTAATATATTTAATAGTTTAATATATTTTATTACTATATTATTATCTATATTATTAATATGTTTATTTATTTATATTTATATATTTGTATATATTTATAAATAAAAATATATATTTATGGCATCAACTTGGGGAATAAAGTGGCAGAGAGCAAAGAAACTTTGACAAGAGTCTGGAAAACATCAAAACATTTGATGTCAAAACATTTGCTAGAACTGTCACCCATAAGAACTCCAAATAAAGAAAAGAGGTATCTATTGAGCTCGTAGCATTGGAAAAGATTTTCAGTCAGAAAGTTGAAAATGTGCTGATTGTAACCAGATATATTTGATAAGGTCCTCTAATACTGAGAAGAGCTCAGAAAAGAACTCACTGGTGAACAGGAATAAATGATTGTTGCTTTAAGCCACTGAGTTTGGGGGTGCTTTGTTACACAGTATTATTGTGACAATAGTTGACAGATATAGAATCTAAAATCTACATTAGTTTTAATCCAACATCCCTATGGTCTTTTTTCCATATATAAATATTGGCCAATCTCTGTGCTGAATGTTACAAGGAATATAAACAAGAATTATTTTATTTATCTACAGACATATTGACATTTGTGGACAAGCTTTACTTTCAGATGAAGTAATTTAAAATATTATATTTAATGAAAAGTTGGTTAATAATTTTTAAAATATCAGCCATTTTATTTACAAATGTATATTTCATATATATTTTTAAAAGGCTCTAGCATCCTTACTACACGACATTTTAAATATTGAAGAGTTGATGAAAACTCTAAATAATTCAATGATTAAATTATGTTATAGTTACTAGTTTTGCCTGTCAGTGAGAGACTAATAAATATTCTTCTGTTTATTTTAATTGCTGGAGAATGTATCTCTGACCAAATTAAGACATCCCGGAGCTGAACTGAACCAATATGGCCAGTGTGATTAATTTGGTTTAAATCACTCCTGGAGTCTTAATTCTAGGAAGAGACCTCATAAATTCTAGCACGGTACCAGCCAGGAGGGTTGCAGTGCCAGGGTTAATGTTTATGCCTGTGTCCTGACTCGGTCTATTTATCCCCAAATGAAGACCAACTAAAACCAGTCCAAACATGAGATGAGCTGCCAGAGTAGGCTTCCAGCATTATAGTAACTTGTACATATTTATTCACCTCTGTTGTCTGATTAAGAAAGAGTATCTATATCCATAAAGGGCAAATTCCTGGCACACAATGATACCACAGAGCGGTAATATAATGAAAATATGAACATGAACATTGTGTGGCCAAGAAGCTCATCATCTCACAGAAACAACAGCAAAGTCCACACCTTGTATTTACTTAGGGAAAGTGTGTGCACCATCTCGGTTTGTTTTTTTACCCTCCCTTCCTTTGGTATCCTATCCATCCAGAAAGAAAGATGAAGGTGCAACACAGACATAAACCAGAACAGAAGGGAAAAACCCTCACCGTTAGAGGAATCATACAGTAAAATTCAAACCTCCATTGGGTCAAACATTCCAAGTGTAGCATAAATATTTTAAAATATTTGCTCAGTGTATACACTAAACCCTGGAGAAGGGCATGGCAACCCACTCCAGTATTCTTGCCTGGAGAACTCCTTGGACAGAGGAGCCTGTGGGGCTATAGTCTGTGGAGTTGCAAAGAGTTGGATATGACTGAGCAACTTACACAGACATATGTTCAAACATATCCAAAAAATTCATCCAATAAAGATGATTTCTTTCCATGATGCAGGGCACACAAAACTGATGCTCTGTGTCAACCTGGGGGGGTGGGGTGGGGAGGGAGGTGGAAGCGGGTTTAGGAGGGAGAGAACACATCAGCCTATGGCTGATTCATACTGAGGTATGGCAAAAGCCATCACAACACTGTAAAGTAATTATCCTCCAATTAAAATAAATAAATTAATGAAAAAATGATTTCTTACTCTTCAGTGAGCTTTCCAGTCTGAGTCATGAACCTAAGAGGGACATCTTAGCACATGCCAGAGATTTCTTTCCTTCCCTTGTAACTGGGAAAAAAATAGTCTGTTTCCACTGCTTCACTGGCCGTTTGTTCCTTATGCCAAAACCCGACGGTGGGCTGTCCTTTCCTTGAAAATGCAGGCTTTCTTAGTAATAAGGACTTTAAAAAAATCTCCCACAAAAAGAGGCTTATTATTTTTCTGAGCTTTGGTTTTGTTTGCTAAAAAATGAAATATAAAGAAACATAGTATTTTTGTAATTTATTCACTCTATTTTTGGCTGTGCTGGGTCTTCGGTTGCTGAGTGGACTTTTCTCTAGCTGTGGCGAGTGTGGACTACTTTCTAGTTTCACTGTCTAGGTTGGGCGTCTCATTGCAGTGGCTTCTCTTGCTGCGAAGCACAGGCTCTAGGCACTCAGGTTCAGTAGCTGAGGCTCACAGGCTTAGTTTTTCCCTGGCATGTGGGATCCTGGAGCAGGGATAAAGCCTATGTCTCCTGCACTGGCAGGCAGATTCTTTACCACCAAGCCACTAGGGAAGTCCCAGAAACATACTATGTTTAAAGCCTCAGTTTAATTTTTTGGATGATGATGGAACTAAAAATATGCGCTGTCAATATCAAGTCAGGAGGCATTTCCATATCAAAGAGACTAGGTGTTTGTAAGATAGTAAACTGAATGGAATTTTAGAGTAAGATTTGATTCTGTAGGATTCTCTTTGTGATTAAAAAAAACCAAAAACCCTTGTTAATACCCTCCAGATCAATGGAAATATTAAAACCAAGGTTATTGGCATTTATCAAATGCAGTCAGACCCACTGGCAACAGGGCTGTGGAATGATGGGCTTCACTTGCCCTGGATGTTCAAAGGCTATAGCAATAAGCTTTTAGTATATTTCCCACAGACAGGGCAGTGGAATGATTGAATATTTAACCAGTGCCAAAGCATCGCATTGCACCTCATGTACTTGAGGACTGAACCTGTCAGCTCCTAAACTGTGTGCATTTTCAAACAGTTAGCACAGTTTACCGTCTAAAAACCATCACATCACCCCCACTGTTAAAGCAAATTGCTTCATAAATGTCACGTTAAAGGATAATGTTATACTTCCAACCATATTTGGCAGACAGGAATCATGTGTTTCGTGTATATTTTATCATTGGCCCAAGAGGGAAGAGTGGAGACCACTGCTCACTTTTGCAGATATACAAGAGTGGTTGGTTTTTGTTTTTTTTTTTTTTAAAGTAAGTGAATCCAGAGAGTTTGTACTCCATTATTAGGAGAATCCAATGTCATTCCAAGAGAAAGTGGTCAAGGTATTTCTATGGTATTTCATATCTGCAAGACACAGCAGTGTTTCCATCAGCTATTGATACTGCTACTAAAATTAGGACCAGGAACTCCACAGCTTAGGCAACTTAAGTGGGTTTGGAAATAACATTTGTTCATGTTCTCTATGTAACGTCATGGTTTTGGTAAGTATAATATGTGGAAGGAGCTCATTGTGGGATATGTTTCTACATAGCAGCAGCCAAGTTGAAGAGTTTGATGCCTGTTTCTCAAATTCCACTTCATTGGGATGGAGTGCTCTGCCCCAGTTTGGCTCAGAGATGATATTTTCTCTGGACTGGAGTTATAAAGAAAGCAATTTAAAATGCATAAACAGTGCCTGAGCCATGTCATGGATTTACCACCCAGCAGGGCATTCACACAGGCACCACCTCACTTCCTAACTGCTTGACTGAAGGCCTCATTCCCTTCCCAGCTATTAATATTCACGGGAATTTGTACCAAAGGGTTCAGGCAGAATGAAAAGTAGCATACTGGAATATCACAAAATAACTTGAAATTTCTAGGCCCCAACTTTCCCTGGAATGTCCTTCACAAAATGAAGAATCAGTTGTGTTAATTTTATCTTAATTTTTGGTACAGTAAAAAATAAATAAATAAATAAAATTGCATGTCAGAAGGTCTGACCAAAGGGCTTCCCAGGTGGCTCAGTGGTAAGGAATCTGCCTGCCAATGCAGGAGACATGGGTTCGATTCCTGGGTCAGGAAGATCCCCTGGAGAATGGCAACCCATTCTAGAATTCTTGCCTGGGAAATCCCATGGACGGAGGAGCCTAGCAGACTACAGTTCATGGGGTTGCAAAAGAGTCGGACATGACTGAGAGATTAAACAACAAGAGACACCAGGTCATTTGATAATTCAACCAATTTTTATATTTATGAATGTTCACTATATGCTTGTCACAGTGGTAACCGCCAGAATATATAAGAAATTAAGTTTTTGTTCTTACAAAGTCTACAGTCTAGTAGTAGAACTAAATGGATACTCATTTTGGCAAGTAAGAACTTTCCCAGTCTACAAATGCTATCATGGAAGGATTAAGGTAACTGATTTTTGTAGCTATACATTTATGATTTGGTGTTAAAAATATATCTCACAAGTCAAATATTTTCAAGATATACATGTACAGAGCACTGTACTTTGCTCTTTGCATGCATGTGGCCCTTTAATTCCCACAAGAACCCAGTGAAGAACACCACTACATGCTACTGCAGAGAGCAGTAGGTACCAGAACGAGGTCACACAGCTGGTTAGTGGCCGACCCAGAACTGGGACTCCAGTCTGTCTACAGCTGATATACAAACCACCTCAGAACAAGAGTAAACTAAAATGGTCCATCAGGGATGTGATTAAAGTGGAATCATACCCTACTTTGATAACCTACTTCAACTCTTTGCGACCCTGTAGACTGTGGCCTGCCGGGCCCTTCTGTCCATGGGATTCTCCAGGCAGGAATGCTG
This sequence comes from Muntiacus reevesi, assembly GCF_963930625.1. NCBI lineage: Eukaryota > Metazoa > Chordata > Mammalia > Artiodactyla > Cervidae > Muntiacus > Muntiacus reevesi. Next base: position 21,825,538 of record NC_089270.1, read on the forward strand.
GAGTGGATTGCCGTGGCCTCCTCCAGGGGATCTTCCCAACTCAAGGATCAAACCCACATCTGTTATGTCTCCTGCATTAGCAACCGGGTACTTTACCACTTGGAGAAGGAAATGGCAACCCACTCCAGTATTCTTGCCTGGAGAATTCCGTGGACAGAGGAGCCTGGCAGGCTACAGTCCATGGGGTCGCAAAGAGTCAGACATGACTGAGTGACTATCACTCACATAGCCTACAAGACAAAAAGTCATGACACATTTTCATGGTGAAACTCATGGGCTGAGGGGAAGATCGAGCAGAGTCATTTCTAGATCACATCTGCTTAGAGATTAAGTACAAGTATGCACTATCATATTTCATAATTTATATTTTTCTTATTAAATAGTAATCAAGAGAAGAACGTGAGCTGGAATGCAGTGGCTGGAATGGGACTCGTAAAACTTGCTATTTGTCTGTATGCACTTACTGTTGGCTGGCTGGAGTAGAAACCATTTAACAATGCACAGAGATCGCAGCATGGTGTCCTGGAAAGAGCTTGGCCCTGGGAACCCCATTCTTGCCAGTGACTCTGCATGGTACTGGGAACTCATTTCCTTTAACCAGGATTCAGTGCTTCTATCTGTAAGATGAGTCCAATGGATCTGGTTCAGTTTTTAGCTTTCGTGACAGTCTCCAAAGGAATTAAGCTCCATGATGTGATAGCCTGACTTTAGAAGTAGAAAGCCCAATGTCTGCTAAATACATATACTGACTCATCTTTTGCCTTTGTTGGAAACTCTTTTCCTTTCTCTAACCCTCACCTAAACACATGCATATATACACCTTCTCCTTCTTCTCATCTTACTCCTCCTCCTCCTTCTTCCTCTTCTTTATCTCCATCTTTCCATCCCTTTCTCTGACTCTCATCTACCTGACTAATCCCTAGTAATTTTCTCAGACCTTAACTTGGAAACTACTGTTTGGGGAAGCTTTTACTCTCTCTCAAAGTCTTAGTTATGTGTCCACCTTTTGTTGCTGTTCAGTCACTAAGTCGTGTCCAACTTTTTGTGACCCCATGGACTGCAGTATGCCAGGCTTCCCTGTTCTTCACCATCTCCTGGAGTTTGCTCAAACTCATGTCCATTGAGTCAGTGAAACCAGCCAACCATCTCATCCTCTGTCACCCCCTGACCCTCCTGCCTTCAATCTTTCCCAGCATTAGGGTCTTCTCCAATGAACTGGCTCTTCTTATCAGGTAGCCAAAGTATTGGAGTTTCATCCTCAACATCTGTCCTTCCAAAGAATATCAGGGTTGATTTCCTTTAGGATGGATGGTTTGATCTCCTTTCTGTCCAAGGGACTCTCAAGAGTCTTCTCTAGAACCATAGTTCAAAAGCATCAATTCTTGGCACTCAGCCGTCTTTATGGTACAACTCTCACATCTGTACATAACTACTGGAAAAAAACAGCTTTGACTATACAGACCTTTGTCAAAAAAGTGATGTGTCTGACTACTAATATCTATAAAATTACTGTGTACTTCCTTTGTCACTGAGTTGTTTTCACAGTTAGAGTATATAATATGAGAAAAGCAGTGCCAAAGAATGCTCAAACTACTGCACAATTGTACTCATCTCACACGCTAGTAAAGTAATGCTCAAAATTCTCCAAGCCAGGCTTCGGCAATACGTGAATCGTGAACTTCCAGATGTTCAAGCTGGTTTTAGAAAAGGCAGAGGAACCAGAGATCAAATTGCCAACATTCACTGGATCATCAAAAAAACAAGACAGTTCCAGAAAAATATCAATTTCTGTGTTACTGACTATGCCAAAGCCTTTGACTGTGTGGATCACAATAAACTGTGCAAAATTCTTCAAGAGATGGGAATACCAGACCATCTAACCTGTCTCTTGAGAAACCTGTATGTAGGTCAGGAAGCAACAGTTAGAACTAAACATGGAACAACAGACTGGTTCCAAATAGGAAAAAGAGTATGTCAAAGCTGTATGCTGTCACCCTGCTTATCTAACTTATATAAGTACATCATGAGAAATGCTGTGCTGTAGGAAGCATAAGCTGGAATCAAGATTGCCAGGAGAAGTATCAATAACCTCAGATATGCAGATGACACCACCCTTATGGCAGAGAGCGAAGAACTAAAGAGCCTCTTGATGAAAGTGAAGGAGGAGAGTGAAAAAGTTGGCTTAAAGCTTAACATTCAGAAAACTAAGATCATGGCATCTTGTTCCATCACTTCAAGGCAAATAGATGGGAAACAGTGGAAACAGTGTCAGGCTTTATTTTGGGGGGCTCCAAAATCACTTCAGATGTTGATTGCAGTCATGAAATTAAAAGACGCTTACTTCTTGGAAGGAAAGTTATGACCAACCTAGATAGCATATTAAAAAGCAAAGACATTACTTTGACGACAAAGGTCCATCTGGTTAAGGCTATGGTTTTTCCAGTAGTCATGTATGGATGTGAGAGTTGGACAGTGAAGAAAGCTGAGTGCTGAAGAATTGATGCTTTTGAACTGTGGTGTTGGAGAAGACTCTTGAGAGTCACTTGGACTGCAAGGAGATCCAACCAGTCCATCCTAAAGGAGATCAGTCCTGAGTGTCATTGGAAGGACTGATGCTGAAGCTGAAACTCCAGTACTTTGGCCACGTCATGCGAAGAGTTGACTCATTGGAAAAGACCCTAATGCTGGGAATGATTGGGGGCAGTAGAAGAAGGAGACAACAGAGGATGAGTTGGCTGGATGGCATCACCGACTTGATAGACATGGGTTTGGGTAGACTCCAGAAGTTTGTTGTTGACAGGGAGGCCTGGTGTGCTGCGATTCATGGGGTCAAAAAGAGTCAGACACGACTGAGCAGGCAAACTGAACAGTGCTTGGATCTATGCTTAGTTTATTAAAGTACTCAATAGCTAACATCATCATCACAACCATCATAATCCTTACTGAACTTATGGCACTCTTTTTATTAGTCTCTTTGATCCTCTATGTCATCTACTAAGTGTTAGTTTTGAGAGAACTGGGACCATAAAGTCTGGCTTACTATATCACCAGCAGCTCAACACTGAGAGTGACAAGAGTAGGTAAACGTATCCTAATTACTTGATGTTAAATAACACATAGCAATTTACATAAGGATCATTCATGCAACAAAGCAAGTTGAGCCTTTAAGCATATTCTAGTGGAACAGACAATGCTATTTAAAATAACGTGATCTTACGAGGGCTATAATAAAGCTTTGAATTAAGTTTTATGGATACATAGAAGAAGTAACTGATCTTGCCTAGGGGATGAAGTACACTTGAGTTGAGCTTTGAAGAATCAGAGTGATCTAATATAGTAGAGATGTGAGGGAGGAATATGTCATATATGGGGGAAAAAATGGAATAAATAAAAAGATAAGGTGGGAAACTGCATAGTGGATTTGTACCACTGACTTATTAGATCCTCGGGACAGTGTAGCTCGTGTAGGGAAAAGGCTTATTAGAGAGTAAAGAGAGATGAGAATGGAAAGAAAGTTAAGACTTTAAATGTGTTAAATTTTATGCTGTTGTATGGTGATATGATGCTTTCAAAAAGCTTTTCCTCAACTCCTTATTCACTGCTCAACCCGCTGTAATCTATTATCTTGCATCTTATTGAAAAGCTAGGTAAGCATTCACCTAAATATTAAATTGGATCCTGTTTTGATTTTCCCTCTAACATTTCCTCTTCTCCACCTTCCACCCTTGTCCAATCGATGACAAATCCTGTTAATTTTACTTCCAGAACTCCTCTCAAATTCAAAGAATCCTATTCATTCTTTCTGCCACTAACTAAATTCAGATTAATGAAATATTTTCTACCTGATTTCCTACTCACATTGTGGCCAGTCACTTCTGAAACATTGATCTTCTCCATTAAGCTTCTATTTTAAACTTATTTAATCTGCCAGAACCACTGTTAATTCTAACTTTAATATTTTGCGTGTTCATTTTGGCAGCACATATACTAAAGTTGGAATGACACACATAGGAGATTATCATGGCCCCTGTGCAAGGATGATGCAAACTTGTGAAGCACAAAAAGAATAATAATAACATTCTGTGAGAAGAAACGACTTTAGCAATGTTCTACATGTTAAAAGACATGTATCTTCCTTTTATATGACTCTAATTATTAAGAAGTTAATTAGTGAGGTCATAAGCAGTGGCTAAATTATCTTAGATTTGGTGAATAAAATTAACCTTCTATGAAAAACATTTTAAAGGCTTGCATGAACAATATAGAACAAATATCTTCACAAATATAGTTTTCTATAAAAAAGTTACAAGTCTCCAAGTTACAAACCAGTATTCCTTTAATCTACTTATACAATCTATTTATTATTACAGAAAGCTCTTTTCTTAGAGACACAACTTGGAAATTCACTTTCTGATAAGATCCAAAATAAATATCAATTACTTTATTAGAGGTTGCAGAATAATGTTTTTCTCACTTATCATTCCATTAACATCTTTCAGTGAGAATTCTTCATAGAGAACTTTTCTTCATTAGCTAGGACTATTTGGTCATCTTCAAATTTAACTCATAAAGGGAAAGCAAGACAAGTTTTTTACTCTTAGCTTTTTGCTTTTAAATAAAATGGTTAGTGAATTAAATTTTGTTTTGTTGGTTTTCTCTCATACATTATGAACTTCTGGATTTGTACATAATGAAAGTTTCAGTAGCATTCATTATTCTTGTTAATGCTCAAATGTCACTGTCTTTAGCTATTCATATATTCTTCATTTTAGTGTCTTATGGCCTTTCAACATAACTCACATTCTTTGATGGCCTGTATTTTGGCCACTCTCGCAGACTCAGAACAACAAATAACAGATTCTGAACCCAGACTGACTGAGTTCAGTATACCCGATCTCCACTTATCAAACTGTGCATTCCTGAGTATCAGTTTATCTTTCCATGCCTTGGTTACCTTGTCATTCAATGGCAATATTAATAATATAATATGAATAACATAATAATATAAAATACCACATTGCTATAACTATATAGCTACAATTATAACAATCCTAATCCTATGCAATAGGACTTAATATGAATATATATAAATAATACATACATATATATTTTATACCTTTATATATATAAAACAGTGCCTGGCTTATGAATTGGAAATTCTGGTTAAATGTTTTCATTATATTGTTTTTATAATATTAAAATGGTTAATGGTAGCAATAAGACAGGTAGTACTACTTCAGATATATATTTGAAATATTTTTAAAAGATATGTGTATAGACATATATATGTTAATGTGAATATTTGCTAATAATAATGTAATATAATAATGGGGCTTTGAGCAAAATTAAACAATCAAAAATACTTTGTAAATAAAGAGAGACAATGAAATGTAAAATTAAAGAGATATTCTTTGATCTGTGATAGTTTAAATGCAGAAGTACTTAAAAATAGGAAGTTAAGCTCTAGAGGCCCTTTGCAAGGCTATAAATCCATAATAAAAAAAGAGGTTTTCCCCGGATTGAGATCTATGCATGCATACTTTCTATTAAGATATACATAGAAAAAGAAAGTTAGATAGACATATACTGCAGTTCAGATTTGCCTTCTTACAGATGGTAACATTCTGTGCAATAATAATGCTCTCAAAACCATTTGCAAATTTGTCCAGCAACAACTCTGCCTTTAATGATGAAGTTTCCACAGTGGCAGATGGCAGAGTGAGCAGTGAAGGATGCTGCCGACCCACCAGGGTTATGTCTGTCACTAAAGCGATCTGGCTCCAAAAGCCAAAGTCTGTTAAGGTCACACTGGTTATTGCTCCATTGGAATGACTTGATTGATCACATTTGTGGTTATTCCATAAATGTTGACCTTTTTGAAGGGGTCCTGGCAGTTTCATCCTGCTTTCGGAAAGTGATATAGAGAAACACAGTGTCTCTAGTCTATCAACATATTAGAGAAACAAAGGGGCAATCTATGAAACTTAAAAAAAAAAGATATATTCACTAACATTGCTGTTCCCTCTTTGTGTCTGAATGGTTAGCTAGTCCACAGAAACAGCATAGTACTGTTTTTAATATCCATATCACATTTAGGAAGATAAGAGTAAAATGGAACAAGACAAGAAAATACATTATTTAATGAATTTTAAAAGCCCAGCAAGGATTACTGTTATAGTAGAAGCTTATAAACATAAATTAAAATCTAGTTATTCTTTAAACACCTAAAGTTGGCAGGTGTAGTACAGATAAAAGAAAATACATAAACAAACTTCAGTATCCAGGTGAACCCTTGGAACATGTTGAAGAAAATTATATACTGTTCTATGGGAAATTTATCATAATATGATAAATACTGCTTTTGAAGTATAATGTATTGAAATTGCCAAGTTCCATTTATAGTGACATATTGCTGGACTAACTTATCAGTAGTGAGTGTACCTTTGAAAATTGAATTTACTATCTGATCATGCCTTAGGCACTGGAAGGAACAAAGTGCATCCCTCTTCCCTTATTTATTGAACAGTAACATAGAAAAATTACATTAAAATATTAATTCTCTTAGGACACTGATGAAAGTGAGAAGCATAAAATTGCTCATTAAATTAATAACAATAATCATTTATAATTACTTGTTCTATTCCAAGCCTTCTTAGTACTTTACATGTATTAAAACTTTTCTTTTTTTGTTTGACAACCATGAGACTTATTTACAGATTCCATGAGGAGGCAAGCTATTGACATGCTGAATAAGTGAGAGCTGTTTGTTAAATTTTCAGGGGATTTCACAAAACTGGATAAAATACTCTTGAAGTTTATACAGAATCACAAAAGAGTCAGAATTTCCAAAGTTGTACTAAGGAAAAAGAAAAAAGTTGGCAGCATAACACTCCTAGGCTTCAGGCAATACCACGAAGCTACCATAATCAAAACAGCAAGGTATTAGCACAACAGACATATGGGTCAATGAAACAGAAGAGTGAGTTCAGAAATAATCACACACCTATACATACTCAATCTTTGACAAAGGAAAAAAGAATAGAAAATGGAGAAAAAGTCTCTTCAGCAAGTGGTGTTGGGAAACCTGGACAGCTACATGTAAATCAATGGAGTTAGAACACTCTTTCACACCATGCACAAAAATAAACTCAAAAAGTTTTAAAGACAGGACACCTATCTTATAAAAACTCCTAAAAGAGAATATATGCAAAACATTCTCTGACATAAATTGTAGAAATGTTTCCTTAAGTAACATTCTATTTCCCAAGGCAATAGAAATAAAAGCAAAAACAAACAAATGGAACTTAATCCAATTTATAAGCTTTTGCACAACAAAGGAAACAATAAAAAAAAAAAAAAAAAAAGACAACCTATGGACTGGAAGAAAATATTTGTAAATAATGTGACTGACAGGGTTTAATTTCCAAAATATGCAAACAGCTCATTCAACTCAATAACAAAATTAAAAAAGAAAAAAACTCAATCGTAAACTGGGCAGAAGACCTAAGCAGACATTTCTCCAAAGAAGACATACAATAGGCACATGAAAGAATGCTCAACATTGCTAATGATCAGAGAAATGCAAACCAAATCTACAATGAGGTATTACCTTACATCAGTCAGAATGGCCATCATTAAAAAGTCCACAAACAATAAATGCTGGTGAGAGTGTAGAGAGAAAGGAATCCTCCTACACTGTTGGTAGAATGTAAATTAATACAGCCAATATGAAGAACAGTATGGAAGTTCCTTTTAAAATGTTTAAAAAGTTGCCATATGATCCAACAATTCTACTCTTGGGCATATAACCAGAGGAAACTCTAATTAGAAAAGTTACATGTACCTCTATTCTGACTATTTACAATAGTCAGGACATGGACAAATTTCCATGGACAGATAAATGGATAAAGAAAATAGAATATATACATATTACATATGGAATATTCAGTTCAGTTCAGTCACTCAGTTGTGTCTAACTCTTTGCAACCCCATGAATCGCAGCACACCAGGTCTCCCTGTCTATCACCAATCCCAGAGTTCACTCAAACTCATGCCCATCGAGTCGGTGATGCCATCCAGCCATCTCTATGTTGTCCCCTTCTCCTCCTGCCCCCAATCCCTCCCAGCATCAGGATCTTTTCCAATGAGTCAACTCTTCGCATGACGTGGCCAAAGTACTGGAATTTCAGCTTCAGCATCAGTCCTTCCAATGAACACTCAGAACTGATCTCCTTTAGGATGAATTGGTTGGATCTCCTTGCAGTCCAAGGGACTCTCAAGAGTCTTCTCCAACACCACAGTTCAAAAGCATCAATTTTTCGGCGCTCAGCTTTCTTTATAGTCCAACTCTCACATCCATACATGACTACTGGAAAAACCATAGCCTTAACCAGACGGACCTTTGTTGGCAAAGTAATGTCTTTGCTTTTTAATATGCTATCTAGGTTGGTCATAACTTTCCTTCCAAGGAGTAAGCATCTTTTAATTTTATAGCTGCAGTCACCATCTACTCAGCCATATAAAGATGAAATAATGCCAATTGCAGCAACATGGATGGATCTAGAGGTTATCACACCAAGTGAAGTTAGTTAGAAAGAGGAAAACAAATATCACATGATATCACTTATATGTCAAATCTAAAATATGATACAAATGAACTTCTTTATGGAACAGAAACAGACTCATATATATTAGAAAATAAACATGATTACCAAAGGGGAAAAGGGAGGAGGCATAAAATAGGAGTTTGGGATTAGCAGATACAAACTACTATATACAAGACAGAAAAACAACAAGATCCTAATGTAAATAGCCCAGAGAACAAAAAAAAATGTAGTAAAATTAATCTTCAGGAAATTTGCAAGCTACTTTTAAACATGGCCATTATTAAAAATTAAACTTTATAAACTTACAGAGACATAAATAATATTAAATACAAAGGTCATAATTACTCAAAACTTATTCTATAATAATTATTTTGTTAGTTTCATGATTATCTCGGTTCTTGAGGGCACTTTGCATGTGTTTTTCATGCATGCATATGTATGGAATACTATACAATGGTGTGCTATTGTGCATTTTTTCTCCTCCCTCTGTGTTCAGTGATTCTATGCTATACAAGTAAGCTTGAAATCTGCCACCGTGGGAATAATAATACCATGGAAATTGCAAATTCTAGAAATCATGGATCTCCCATTCCGAGACCTACTGTTAAGCAGTTACTAGCCCACTACTATGTGTGTGTACAGGCAAAGTCACTTCAGTCATGTCTGACTCTTTGTGAACCACTGGACTACAGCCTATCAGGTTCCTCTGTCCATTGGGATTCTCCAGGCAAGAATACTGGAGTGGGTTGCCATTTACTCTTCCAGAGGATCTTCCTGACCCAGGGATTGAACCCATGCCTCTTACATCTCCTGCATTGGCAGGCAGGTTCTTTACCACTAGTGCCACCTGGGAAGCATACTACTATGTGAGGCGTGTCTTTCTGACTTCAAGATACATTGTTCAGTAAGCCATGCTATCTAGCTGTGAGTGGTTGGAAGTATTACAGCGTTATAGTTTAACATAAGTACATATCACTAAATGATCACCATTCAACACCATACAGTTGACTCCCTTTACCCATCCCACTCATTCCCCTAGTTTCCCTCCTCTTCGGTAACCAAATCCTGAAAGATGATGCTGTGAAAGTGCTGCACTCAATATGCCAGGAAATTTGGAAAACTCAGCAGTGGCCACAGGACTGGAAAAGGTCAGTTTTCATTCCAATCCCAAAGAAAGGCAATGCCAAAGAAGGCTCAAACTACAGCACAATTGCACTCATCTCACACACAAGTAATGCTCAAAATTCTCCAAGCCAGGCTTCAGCAATGCATGAACTATGAACTTCCAGATGTTCAAGCTGGCTTTAGAAAAGGTAGAGGAACCAGAGATCAAATTGCCAACATTCACTGGATCATCAAAAAAGCAAGACAGTTCCAGAAAAAATCTATTTCTGCTTTATTGACTATGCCAAAGCCTTTGACTATGTGGATCACAATAAACTGTGCAAAATTCTTCAAGAGATGGGAATACCAGACCACCTGACCTGCCTCTTGAGAAACCAGTCTGCAGGTCAAGAAGCAACATCTACAACTGGACATGGAACAACAGACTGGTTCCAAATAGGAAAAGGAGTATGTCAAGGCTGTATATTGTCACCCTGCTTATTTAACTTATGTGCAGAGTACATCATGAGAAACGCTGCGTTGGAGGAAGCACAAGCTGGAATCAAGATTGCTGGGAGACATATCAATAACCTCAGATATGCAGAGGACACCACCCTTATGGCAGAGAGCGAAGAACTAAAGAGCCTCTTGATGAAAGTGAAAGAGGAGAGTGAAAAAGTTGACTTAAAGCTCAACATTCAGAAAACTAAGATCATGGCATCTGATCCCATCACTTTATGGCAGATAGATGGGGAAACAGTGGAAACAGTGGCTGATTTTATTTTTGGGGGCTCCAAAATCACTTCAGATGGTGATTGCAGCTATGAAATTAAAAGACGCTTACTCCTTGGAAGGAAAGTTATGACCAACCTAGACAGCATATTAAAAAGCAGAGACATTACTTTGCCAACAAAGATCTGTCTAGTCAAGGCTATGGTTTTTCCAATAGTCATGTATCGATGTGAGAGTTGGACTATAAAGAAAGCTGAGCACTGAAGAATTGATGCTTTTGAACTGTGGTGTTGGAGAAGACTCTTGAGAGTCACTTGGACTGCAAGGAGATCCAACCAGTCCATCCTAAAGGAGATCAGTCCTGGATGTTCACTCAAGGGACTGATGTTGAAGCTGAAACTCCAATGCTTTGGCCACCTGATGTGGAGAGCTGACTCATTGGAAAAGATCCTGATGGTGGGAAAGATTGAGGACAGGAGAGGAAGAGGATGACAGAGAATGAGATGGTTGGATGGCATCGCCAACTCAATGGACATGGGTTTGTGTGGACTCCGGGAGTCGGTGATGGACACGGAGGCCTGGCATGCTGCGGTTCATGGGGTCACAAAGAGTTGGACACAACTGAGCGACTGACCTGAACTGAGTCTGTTCTCTGTATCGATGAGTTTGTTTTTGTTTCCTTTGTCTGTTCACTTTTTTAAAAAATAGATTCCACATATGAGTGAAATGATATAGCATTTGTCTTTCTCTGTCTGCTTATTTCATTTAGCGTATTGCCCTCAAGTTTCATCCACATTGTTGCTTCCATATCTTGGCCATTGTAACAATGCTACAATGAACATAGTGGTGCATGTATCTTTTCTCATGTATCTTTTCAAATTAGCTTTGTTTTTGTCAGATAAATTCCCAGAAGTGAAATTGTTGGGTCATGTCATAGTTTCATTTTTAATTTCAAGGAATCTCTCTGCTACTGACTGCACCAATTTAGAGTCTCTCTAACAATTTAAGAGGGTTCCTTTTTTCCACATCCTCTCCAACATTTGTTAGTCCTTGTCTTTTGATAATAACCATTATAACAGGTGTGAAGTCATAATTTGTGGGTTTGATTTGCATTTTTCTGATAATTAGTAATGGCAAACGTCTTTTCATGTGGATGTTGACATCTGTATGTCTTCTTTGGAAAATGTCTATGCAGATCCTCTGCCCATTTTTAAATCAGATTGTTTGTTATTTTGTTGAGTCATATGGGTTCTTTATATATTTTAAATACTAACCCCTTGTTGGATATATGATTTGCAAGTATCTTCACCCATTTAGAAGGCTGCCTTTTCATTTTGTTGATGGTTTCTTTTGCTGTGCAGAACTATTTTGTTTGAAGCCATCCCATTTATTTTTGCTTTTCTTTCCCTTGTGTTTGGAGTCAGAACCACAAAAACACTGCTAATATCTGTGTCAGTGAAATTATTGACTATGTTTTCTCTAGGAATTTTATTGCTTCAGGTCTTACGTTCAAGCCTTTAATCCATTTTGAGTTAATGTTTGTGTATGGTGTAAGAGTGGTCTAGTTCCATTCTTTTTCATGTGACTGTCCAGTTTTCCCAATACTATTTGTTGAAGAGATTATACTTTCTTCATTGTAAGTTCTTTGCTTCTTTGTTGTAGATTGATTGCTACATATGTGTGGGTTCATTTCTGAGCTCTCAGTTCTAATTCACTGATTTATGTGTCTATTTTGCCAGCACCACACTGTTTAGATTAGAATTACTCCATATGTAATCGCATATCTGTTGCATTCATGGGCAGAGGTGAGTTCAGGATTTTCCCAAATGGCCATCTTGAACCCCTGAAGCATGGATTTTAAATATGGGCACTACTTGTTTTTTAGGAGAGAAGTACAGGCTTATGTATAAGCCTTTTCTGGAGAAATAATTCATAACTACTACTAGATTTTCAAAAACTTCAGTCTAATAAAAGAAATTTCAAAAAATTGATTATAAAAATCCATTTCTATAGAAAAATTCTGTATCTTCTACAAATATTATTTGTTGTGTAATAAAAAAATCTTGTGGTCTGTATAAGACACGATTAAGAATTTTGCCAATACTAATGTTCCTTAAGCACATGTTTTACCAAGTAAATACTTTCTTTACTCTTTTTTTGCTGTTTCCACTTAAAAAGTGTTCCCACATTAGTTTAAAAAGAAAGACTCCTATGGCATTAAAAAGAATAAAATACTTACTAGTAAATTTAACGAAGGAAATGAAAGCTCTATGCACCAAAAACTGTAAGATTTTGATGAAAGAAAATGAGAAGATATGAATAAATGGAAAGATATTCAGTGTTCATAAATCAGAAGAATTAATACTATTAAAAAGACTGTCTATCCAAAACCAAATATAGATTCAATGCAATCCTTATCAAAATTCCAATTTTATGTACACAGAAATAGAAAAAATAATTGTATATTTACTATGGAATCAAAGAAGATTCAAAGCACCCAGAGAAATTTTGAGAAAGAACAAAGTTGGAAGCATCAAACTTCCTGACTCCAAACTATATAACAAAGGTACAGTAATCAAAACAGTACAATATTGGTATAAAATGAATATATAGAGCAGTGGAGAAGATTCAACAGCTCAGAAATAAACTCAAGCATGTAGAGTCAACTAATATTTGAAAAAGGAACCAAAAATATAAAATGTGCTGGGGAAACTGGATATCCACTCCCAAATGATTGAAATTGGATCCCTATCTTACACCACTCCTGAAAAAATAATTCAAATGGATTAAGGCCTTAAAGGTAAGATCTGCAACCATAATACTTGTAGGAGAAATCATAGGGGCAAAGCACCTTAACATTAGTCTTAGCAATGATTTTTTTGTACATGATGCTGAAAGTATAAGCACCGTAAGCAAAAATCAACAATTAGGACTATATCAAACAAAAACCTTCTTCACAGCAAGAAAACCAATCAACAAAATAAAAAGGTAACCTTTAGAGTGGGAGGAAATATTCACAAATCAGACATCTGAAAAGGAGTTGATATCCACAATATATAAGGAACTCATAAACAACTCAATAAGAACAACAAAAATCTGAATAAAAAATGGGCAGGGGACTTAGACACTTTTCCAAAGAAGCCTTCCACATGATCAACAAGTATGTTAAAAGGTGCTAATCAACATCACTAATTATCAGGGAAATGCAAATCAAAACTACAGTGAGATATGACCTCACACCTGTTAGAATGGTGTTATCCAAAAGACAAGAAATAACAAATACTGGTGAGAATGTGGAGAAAAAAGATCCTGATGCACTGCTGATAGAAATATAAGTTGGTGCAACAACTATATAAAACAGTATAGAGGTTTCTCAACAAATTAAAAACAGTATTATCATATAATCCAGCAACCCCACTTCTGGGTATATATCTGAATGAGATAAAATCACTGTCTCAAAGAGATATCTTCAACTCCTATGTTTGCTGTTGCATTATTTACAGTGGTCAACACATAGAAACAACCTAAGTGTCTGGGGATGGATGAATGGATAATGAAAATGTGATCAGACACACACACACACACACACACACACACACACAAAATGAACTATTATTCAGTCACAAAGAAGGAAATCTTATTTTTTGCAACAGTATGGATGGATCCCCTTGGGGTCCACTATGGTACAGGTAATAAGTCAGATAGGGAAAGACAAATACTACATGATCTTAGTTGTCATTGCTGTTCAGTCACTCAGTCATGTCTGAATCTTTTCGACCCCATGGACTACAGCGTGCCAGGCTTCCCTGTCCTTCACGATCTCCCAGAGGCTGTGTGCTTAGCCACTCAGTCATGTCCGACTCTGAGACCCCATGGACTGTAGCCCACCAGGCTCCTCTGTCCACGGGGGATTCTCCAGGCAAGAATATTGGAGTGGGTTGCCATGCCCTGCTCCATGGGATCTTCCCAACCCAGGAACTGAACCAGGGTGTCCTGCATTGCAGGCAGATTCTTCACCAGCTGAGCTACCAGGGAAGCCCAAGTTTGCTCAGTCTCAATTAAAATATAGAATATAAAACAGCAAACGCACAGAAACAGAAGGTAGTTTTCAGAGGCTCAGCAGTTGAGGAAATGGGAAGATATTGGTCAAAGGGTATAAATGTTCAGGTATAAAATGAGTAAGTTCCAAGGATCTAATATACAGATGGTGATTACAGCTAACAATAATGCAACATATTCTTGAAAGTTGCTATGAGAAAGCTTTACTGTTGTCACCTCACCACCACGAGCAACAAAATGACAATTATGTGAAGTAAAGGATATGTTAACTAACATTACTATGTCAAACATTTCACGATATATACATGTATCAAAGCTAAAAAGATGATATTTGGCACACATTTATACTAAAATATTACCTATTTTAGCTGAATCTCAGACCTAAATTCTACATTCTACATTTTATGTTGTAACTCTACTCCAAAAGGTCATTCTTCCACTTTATCTTTCTCCCACTAAGAAATTTACTGGATTATTGAACCTCAGTTTGGTTTTAACATTAATTATGTGACTAAGAATTAGTATGTCTGATTTCAATTTCAGTTCTATCCTTTCCAAGTTTTGGCTTTGGGAAAACTATTTAACTTCTCCAGGTCTCAGTTTTCATGACTGTAATTGATTGCTAACAGGTTAAGTAAGATAATATATGTAACAATTGCATGAATTTTATATTATATATCATATATGTAGTGTCTGCCAGTTAGTAAGCCTACAGTACATACTAGCTCTGGTGATGATGATATCATCAACATAGAGCTGGAGCCCTTTTGATTACCACTGACCTCATCTCACCAGTATTTCTCAGCACACACGCATCCCATTTCTCATCTCATCTGCTTTTTCTGGAGTGAATCATCAAACTAACATAACCAGTCCCATCCATCACCATCAGAACATCACTAGATTTTATTGCCTGGTTTGTTACTTTTCCCCCCTAGCTTTATTAGTATACACTGACATATAACATTGCATAATTTTAAGGTATAGAGTATGATAATTTGATATACTTATATACCATGAAATGACTACCACAGAAGGGTTTGTAAACACCTCCATCACTTCACATAATTATCATTTCTTTTTTGAGGTGAGAACATTTAAGATCTACTGCCTTAGCAACTGTATATATAATAATATATTATATAATACAGTATTGTACTAAAAGGGCTTCCCTGGTGGCTCAGTGGTAAAGAACCCACCTGCCAATGCAGGAGACATAGATTTGACCCCTGGGTGAGGTAGAACCCCTGGAGAAAGAAATGGCAACCCACTCCAGTATTCTTGCCTGGGAAATCCATGGGCAGAGAAGCTTGGCAGGCTACAGCCCACAGGGTTGCAAAAGAGTCAGATACGACTTAGTAACTAAACAACAACAGTGTATTAATACAGTGTTGTTAACAAGTGTATAATAAAGTAAGTATATAAGACAGTATACACAAGTATATAGTATAGTACAAATATATAATACAGGATATACAAGTAGACAGTGCAGCATTGTTAACTATACTCAGGGGCTTCCCTGGTGGCTCAGTGGTAAATGATCCACCTGCAGTGCAGGAGATGTGGGTTCAATCCCAGGTCAGGAAGATTCCCTAGAGAAGGGCATGGCAGCTCACTCCAGTATTCTTTCCTGGAGAATCAATCCTATGGACAGAGGAGCCTTGTGGGCTACAGTCCATAGGGTCGCAAAGAATCATACAAGACTGAAGGGACTGAGCAATCATAGTTATAATGCATTAGATCCTTCTGGCTTCTCTACTGATATGGCCTAAACATGCTTATTTATGCTAAGGGCTCAGGGCCAACTCAGCTATAACTTTGCTAGCACTGGTCAGAGAGCTAGCAAGTGAGGAGGATAATAATGACATTAGTGAGTTTGAATTCTGCCAAAAGCTATACTAGGGTTTTCTGCATACGTTTATGTTTAATCCTCATAATAACTTTACATATAATACTACTGACAGTTTATAGGTAAGAAAAAGAAGGCCATAGAGGTAAAAGAAGCAAAAATGGGGAAAAGTTTGCTTTTGAATACCATTAGGGACTTCTTCATACTTAGGTAATTACAATAACTTACCTTGCTATAGATATTCTTGAGGTTTTTATTTCTGTCCAAAGATGTTCACATATATAATATCTTTATAATCATCCTGTAGCTTCAAAAAAGTAATTATTATACAAGTAATTATTGTCTCCATATACAGGCAATGAAACAGAGACACTAGAAGGTTAAATGTCATGTCCAGAACTATGCAATGATTACTGGGATTGTGTCCTCTAGTACAATACCCTCAGTTTTTCCTGTTGTACCTGCAAGGGCAAATAGCTTTCATCACATGTTAAAAGATGAATCAACTGGTATTGGTTACTTAGAATATCATATTAGTAAGAATTCTGAGAGCATTTTTAGGTTCATCAGCAAAGAAGGCCATAGTAAATTAGTAATATCTGCCATGAACATGAGAAGTGGGGACAGTGATGGTGACCTAAGGGGAGGATATTGAATAGGCCAGTTGAGGGATGAGTGTGATCTGCAACGTAAACAATAAATTACTACCAAACCTCAAAGTGACCAACCCCAGGTAGTTCTAAGTGTTCTTTATTGAAAACCCTAAAGTTATGATTCTGTGTCATCTAACTGCCCATAGGAACAAAGACTCTGATGCTGGGAGAGATGGAGGGCAGGAGGAGAAGGGAGTGAGAGAGGATGAGATGGTTGGATGGCAACACTGACTCAATGGACATGAATTTGAGCAAACTCTGATAGTGTAGGACAGGAAGGCCTGGCGTGCTGCAGTCCATGGGGTTGCAGAGTCAGACATTATTGAGCAATTGAACAAAAACAAGAACAAAGAGGTGGGGAGTTTCCTAGTGGTCTCATGGTTAAGATTCAGTGTTTTCACTGCCATGGCGGTCCTAGTCCATCCCTGGTGGGGGAACTGAGATCCCACAAAGTGGCATGGCACAGCCAAAAAAAAAAAAATTAAATAAAGAACAAAAGGATGGAGAAATTCATTCCAGGTCACTAATTTGTTTCTCGACTGCAATCTGTGTCTCTTACAAAAACAAACTTAAATTGATGAGATTGAGTTTAAATGTTCTTTTCACTCATGGCCGATTCTAGCAAAATGGTGTTTCTGTAAATGGAAATGTTTGCACATGGACTTAGGAGAAACAGGGGCTCACAAGTCCCCCCTTTTCCGGTGAATCACTTTAAGCTCATGGAAGGTAGACTGAATTTTATACACACATGTTTTAATGCTTGCCATTTACCAACAAATGTTTATATAAGTCACCATCACAAATCCTAGTGGGCTGAGGTTTAACTTAATATGTGAAATGTGCCTTTGTTCCTTCATGACTTTAGTGCTTTTTTTATCATTAATTGAAAAATTGAAATAGATATGTCATGGATTTGTTTATCAAAGACCCACCACATCAAGTACAAGAAACCAGCATAGGTCGTGAACTTCCACTTTAACTCTAACATTCTAGGACTCTGTGCTTATGTATAGAGAGATCATTATCATTAAAAATATTATTTTGTCCCTAATATTCCTTCAACATTTACTCCCCCATAGTGTATTTGTTGTGCTTATTCCCTATTGTCTTCTGCTTTATAAAGAATAACATTTTTAGTGGCATTCCTAGTTTGACTTCTAGGAATAATTTTCCATTAACAAATTTTGTATATTAAAACATTTTTAAACCTCAGTTCAATGATTCATTCTGACATTTATAGGTGCATAAAGAATATATTCAGGGACTTCCCTGGCAGTCCAGTGGTTAAGAATTTGCCTTCCAATGCAGGGGTCGTGGGTTCAATGCCTGGTTAGGGAGCTAAGATCCCACATACCTTGCAGCCAAAAAAATACAAAACACAAAACAGAAGCAATACTGCAACGAATTCAATAAAAACTTAAAAAATGATTCACATCAAAAAATATCTAAAGAAAAGAGAATATATTCACACAGAGAGCTCCTTGAAGTCAAAGGTTATACTATAGTCATAGTAACATATATGACAGACTCTAACAAAGTCATACATTAGGTAACCAATGAATTTTCTTTTTAATTGAATGAAATGAAATACATATGGTATACATATAATGCAATATATGTTGTATATCCATATACAATATTTATATATTGGGCTAAGCAACAAGTTCGATTGGACTTTTCCATATGATGTTATGGAAAAACCCAAACAAGCTTTTTGGTCAATCCAATATCTTTATGCCTTCAAACACTATACTATCAAAGATAGTAAAACAGGTAGCTTAGCATAGCAGTTAAAAGGATGTGATTTAATATCAGACAGAGCTAAACTCAGATCCCTGCTTTGTCATTTTGGACCTCTGTGACCTTGAGTAAGTTCTTTGCCCTTTACAAATTTCAGTGTTCTCAACCTGAAATGAGGGATATAAAATAATATTTTTATCATGCTGCAGCTATGAGGTTTAAAAGAGATAAATTATATATTTTACTTAGCATAGCACTTTGCATACAATAAGTAGCCAGTAAATATCTGCCAATAATATAACATAATAAAAATATTAATATTGATATTGGCATTATTATCAAAAAAGAGTGGGTTTTGAAGGTTCTCCAAATAACTTTCCTTCAAAGGAAAGTAAAACAAATTAAATATGTTCAAAGGCTGCTCATGTGAAATTTGCATATCATGATGAATTTTAAAATATTCTTATTAAATTCTCACAGTAAACTTGTAAGGTAACTGCTATATCCATTTTACAGAAAAAATGATGGAATTTACTTAAAGTCGTATAGCTGATAACTGACAATTGCAATATTCAAACACAAATCCATACTGAACTATGATACATCCAGTTCTATACTAAATATATAATGTGGTATTTGTTAGGTGACCAAGGAATCTAGTATTGCTGATGAGTGTACTGCGTGGAGTATTTAAAAAGTACAGGGAATGTTCTTAACTATTCTCCCGTTAACTTGCATGAATGTGAAGTGAAAAAGAGGAAGTAAGGGGAAGTCACGCTAAGATATGCCCTGATCACACCATCAGCAGAATACTAATGCAGATTCTTCAAACATTTTAATTATAAAAACAGCCCTCTTCCAAACTCCTACACATTGAAGTCTTTAGAAACTGCCTAATTCCCTCAAATTGAATAGGGACGCACCTAACATGTATAAGAGAACTCTGAAAATTTTGACAATCCTCTGTTAGGGTTTTTCTTTATAGTTCTTGTAGGTTAGGACTTGTATCTAGAAAGTTAAAAATGAGAAAAATATCAAATCTTTTTATTTTTTTGATAATGGGATCAAATTAACCAAAGATAACAGATGGGGCACTGATAACGGGATTATCATCCCAGTCATCCAGGGTCATATGAAAGGTCTCACTGGAATTATGAGGTCATAGTTTGAAGAACAAGTCTCTCTATTTAGTACTAAGAACAGCTCACCTTACAAGTAAAACAGAAGTTCTCAAAGTCAACCACTAGAATTAAAAGTTAAAATATTCAAATACTTACATCATTTAAAAATATATCATTGAAAAAACTTTAAAGATATATGCTTCTGTCATGAGATTCATATACGAGAGTCATAATAGCTTCTCTGAGGTTGATTTTATTCATTCATTAAACAAAAGTTTATTGAGCATCAATATATGCCAAGCGTAATAACAGCTGCTGGGTTACACAAATGAAAAAAATTAAGCAAAGTTCCTGCTCTTGTGGAACTTCAGTTTTAGTGGGAGAAACAGTGAACCAACAAGACAATAAAGGTATAATATACAACATAGTATTAAAGGCCCAGAGGAAAAATTAAGCCATATAAAGGGTGAAAAAAGTGATGAATTTTGGAAGACGAGTATTTTGTATATTAAAATATGTGGGCAAGGAAGGCTTCTCTCATGAAGAGACATTTGAATGGAAACATGGAAGAAGTGAGGAAGGTCTGTCCATATCTTTACAAATGACCCAATTTTGTTCCTTTTTATGACTAAGTAATCAGTTTAGTTCAGTCTCTCAGTCATGTCTGACTCTTTGCAACCCCATGAATCGCAGTAAGCCAGGCCTTCCTGTCCATCACCAACTCCCGGAGTTTACTCAAACCCATGTGCATTGAGTTGGTGATGCCATCCAGTCATCTCATCCTCTGTCGTCCCCTTCTCCTCCTGCCTTCAATCTTTCCCAGCCTCAGGGTCTTTTCCAATGAGTCAACTCTTCGCATGAGGTAGTCAAAGTATTGGAGTTTCAGCTTCAGCATCAGTCCTTCCTATGTACACCCAGGACTGATCTCCTTTAGGATGGACTGGTTGGATCTCCTTGCAGTCCAAGGGACTCTCAAGAGCCTTCTCCAACACCACAGTTCAAAAGCATCAATTCTTTGGCGCTCAGCTTTCTTCACAGTCCAACTCTCACATCCATACATGACTACTGGAAAAACCATAGCCTGGACTAGACAGACTTTTGTTGGCTAAGTAAAGTCTCTGCTTTTTAATATGCTATCTAGTTTGGTCATAACTTTCCTTCCAAGGAGTAAGCGTCTTTTAATTTCATGGCTGCAATCACCATCTGAAGTGATTTTGGAGCCCCCCAAAATAAAATCAGCCACTGTTTCCACTGTTTCCCCATCTATTGATGGGAACAGTTGCCACGATCTTAGTTTTCTGAATGTTGAGCTTTAAGCCAACATTTTCACTCTCACTTTCATCAAGAGGCTTTTTAGTTCCTCTTCACTTTCTGCCATAAGGGTGGTGTCATCTGCATGTTTGAGGTTATTGATATTTCTCCTGGCAATCTTGATTTCAGCTTGTGCTTCTTCCAGCCCAGCATTTCTCAAGATGTACTCTGCATATAAGTTAAATAAGCAGGGTGGCAATATACAGCCTTGATGTACTCCTTTTCCTATTTGGAACCAGTCTGTTGTTCCATGTCCAGTTCTAACTGTTGCTTCCTGGCCTGCAGACAGGTTTCTCAAGAGGCAGGTCAGATGGTCTGGTATTCCCATCTCTTGAAGAATTTTCCACAGTTTATTGTGATCCACATAGTCAAAGGCTTTGGCATAGTCAATAAAGCAGAAATAGATTTTTTTCTGGAACTGTCTTGCTTTTTTGATGATCCAGTGGATGTTGGCAATTTGATTTCTGGTTCCCCTGCCTTTTCTAAAACCAGCTTGAACATCTGGAAGTTCATAGTTCATGCATTGCTGAAGCCTGGCTTGGAGAATTTTGAGCATTACTAGCGTGTGAGATGAGTGCAATTGTGCTGTAGTTTGAGCCTTCTTTGGCATTGCCTTTCTTAGGGATTGGAATGAAAACTGACCTTTTCCAGTCCTGTGGCCACTGCTGAGTTTTCCAAATTTCCTGGCATATTGAATGCAGCACTTTCACAGCATCATCTCTTAGGATTTGAAACAACTCAACTGGCATTCCATCACCTCCACTAACTTTGTTTATGGTGATGCTTTCTAAGGCCCACTTGACTTCACTTTCCAGAATGTCTGACTCTAGGTGAGTGATCACACCATCGTGATTATCTGGGTCATGATATGTACCACATATTCTTTATCCATTCAACAGTCACTGGACATTGAGGTTGTTTTTTTTTTCCTGGCTATTGTAAATAGTGCTGTAATGAACACTGGGGTATATTTGTTCTTCTGAACTATGATTTTCTTAGGGTGTATGCCCAGTAGTGGACTTACAAGGGAGAGGGGAAGGTGGGACAAATTGGGAGATTAGGATTGACTTATGTACAGTACCATGAGTCAAACAGATAGCTAGTGGGAACTGGCTATAAAACACAGAAAGCTCAGGTCCATACTACCTGGCGGCCTAAATGGGTGGTGTGTGAGTGGGGGTGGAGGTGGGAGGGAGTTCCAAGAGGAAGGGAATATATGTGTATATAGAGTTGATTCACTGCATTATACAGTAGAAACTAGCTCAACATTGTAAAGTGACAATGCTTTAATAAGAAAACAGTAAAGCATATTATGACCAAAAAACAAAATAACACAAAGATGGAATTAAAGAAATAGAGGTGAGGGAGGAAGGGAAACATCCTGAAGTTGTGGGAAGGGAATGGAAAGTGGAGGGAAAGCAAGTGCAAAGGCCCTGAGTCAGCAGTGTGCTCGCTGTTCCAAACCACAGCAAGAAGCCCAAAGTGACTGAGAGAGTACATGTTGAAAGGATTAGAAAACATCCTTCTCTTTTTTTTTTCTTTCTTTTAAAGAAACCCAGCTTTGAAGTCTGTAATTATCTATTGGTCTCCTTATGAAATGAAAGAGCAAATCCACAAGGTGAATGCTTTTCAGGCAATCTTTGCTCCTAGGAAGTCTAGCCTCCATCACTGCTGTGTCTGTCATGAGGGAGTCTGAGCTAGTGATGAAAGGCTGGCCAGCCCAAGTCGTTATCTGGCACTTAATTGGCAAGCAATTATAGCTGCATTTTAGTTACATGGCTGCAATTTAAATATTTTTACAATTTTAGACAATAATCCTGAATGATTATACATTTTGTGAACGAGACCTTATGCTTCAATTGTATGTGGCAGAAAAATGATGTCATCAAGAAAAAAAAAATTTATCTTGAGAAGCTTTAAAACAGTACATTCAAATTGATCTTTGAGGTAGTTGGTGGTCTATTCACAGGGTTTTAGAGATGTATTCCAACTCTCCACTGACTATTTCAGCCAATGGCCAACTCTTCCTGTGACCTGAAGAGTACTGAGTAAAACATTTCAGTTGCTGATGCATCTTCTACTTAATTCACGGGAGAGGTTTTTGTTTTCATAAATTACAAACTCACTAATGTGACTAAGTTTCTGGCTTTCATGGCTTCAATTCTCAGTAATTCAGGTATCAGAGTCCTTTGAAAAACATTATGTACTGAGCCTTTTCTTACTGAGAAAAAAATGAAGATTCTGGAAAGAATGGAACTTTGCAATATTCTCTGTTGAATGTATATTTTTTAGATGGTTTCTTTATTATCAGAATCATATGCATACCTTTTATTAATAAATACCTTATTGTTTTAATTGCCAAATTAGTGTACATGTAAAAAAAATGTTCATTGTGCTCCAGAAACAGTGAAAAACATTTGACAGTCATGGGGTCAATTTATCATAATATAAGTGTCTTTTTGACCATGAGGTGGCTACTTGTCTACTCAATTCTGACCACCTGCCTTATGAGAGAATGAAAGGCACCAGCAGAAAACAGATCAGATGGCAGAATTTGGGGAAAAGCCAGTTTGCATGATGTGAGATTCTACTGAATATATTATCAAAAGGTCCCATATTGAACTTTTTTGAACATGTAGAGGAGATGGGTATGGTAATTAACTGCTGTAGTTTGGTTCAAGTTTAACCAGTGTCATTATTCCAGTGAGATTGTGTAAACCTCTTTCTTAGTGAGATTTTTACTTGAGTTTATTTAGAAATTCCAAAGAAACTCAGACATCAGAAATTCAGAATTTGATTAGGAAGCATTTCCCACAGGTGTTAGTTTAATATCACCATGTACTTTAAATCCACAATGGAAGTCAACCCCAATGCAACCCCTCAGCTTCCCTCAATGCCAATTTTTATATGATCTCATAAAATAAGAACCTTGCTTAAAAGCATATTCTTACAGAGCCAAATTATAAGAGCTATAGGGAACTTGACTGGATCTAAGAGTTTTTATTAAAAGTTTTTCTTAGATGTAACTATTTGATTATTCCTGGAAAAGGTAAAGAACTTAGTTTCCAATTTATTTAAATGGGGTTGAAATAAAGGGAAATTTTTTTGACATTCATTAGGAATCTAAATGTACCAAGGAGGGTTGTAAAATATATTTTATTGAAGTTCATTTAGATTGGAAGCAGAGGAACATCTGTAACTACTCTGAAGGGGACTCTGGAAGAACTTTTTACGAGTAAACTGGGATTGTTGCTTTTAATTATTTGAGTGTATAGATTATTCAGTAATGTGTAAAGAGCCATTTAGCTACCACCCCCAGGCCACATCACTGAAATACAAGAGGATCTTTTTTTCTCAGTTCACTTTGCTTTGCTCTGTAATTTAAAATATAATCTTGAAAGTAACTGGAGCAGGTGAAAATGTGATTTGTTTGCAGCAATGATGACTTACTGTGAAATTCCTTTGTAGATTTATTTTTCTGTGTATCATTTCACAAGGTCCAGAAATAGCTAAACTGTTTTGTTTTATATTGGATTCCAAAGGCATGGCGCTCTTTTTTTTTCCTTAAGAACTACTTATGTGCAATCTTGTTCGGGAATTCTTCTGCAAGGGTTCCCAAAGTTCAAGTTTGGCTTTAATTTTTAAAATATTGAAACTTAAATCCCCATTAGGTATTTTGTTTTTGAAGGAGCCAACATCATATGATTCCAGCATTAAAAAATAGTGATGTTTTCAGCCCCTAAGCTGCTATACTGCAGAGGGTGAAGGATCACTGTGCATTTGTTAACACAACCCTCCATGTTTGGTTAGGAAAGGTAGCTAGACCACAGCTTACTGTTGCATCAGCCCGTATTTGATAGAGAAGACATTTGATGAATGAAAGGTCATCATATTTTACCCTTTTTCATAATCAAACACGTAAAGGGAGCATAGATAATGACACACACAGCTTTTAACTGCATTTCAAATGCAGTTTACTTTACAGATTTCATCTTAATGAGGGAGAATCATTCTAGAATTTCTGCTAAATAGACAAGCATCAGCCTTTGCAAAAAGGATTATTAGGATAAAAGGAGTCTCATTTCAAAATATAAGAATTTTTCATAACTTAGATATAAACCATGATCAGGAACTAACCATGTCTCGAGTCATAAAACTACATAAGGCACTGCATTAGATATGAACACTGATCAGGAACTAATAAGCATGTATCAGGTCACAAGCCCACATAAGGCATTGCTAAAATAGCACTGATGATTTGTGCAAACAAAGCCAATATCTCTGGATAGCTTTTTTTTAACCTATTTAACTTGAGGATAGCTTTACTTTTATGGAAATTCACTAAACTGTGTTTTTCTGACCACTCTGGTTAGTGCCACAATTAAAGAAGATGAATTTTCAGAGAAGCAAGTTTTAAATTGGTCACTCTGGCATGGCAGATTTTATGACGGATGCCTACGTGCTCCTCAGAAAGACACTTCTCGACTCCCTGGGAAGAAAGCATATGACTGAATTTCAGTGGTTCAGTTTTTACATTAAAATATGGCCAGTGAGGGGTTCCAATCTGTCAGGGAAAAGTGGCCATGCGGCCAGAGTTATCATTTTACTTTGGGGGTCTTGTGTTTGCCAAGTGGTCAGCCAGCTGTCCAGGCTTTTAAAATGAGGAAACTAAAAAAAAAAAAATCTGAGAGGTAAATTGCACTGAAACATTTAATACTTATTAAACCTGAAGGATTTTTAGCAAAATTAAAAGAGAGAGAATTGCTGTTTTGAAATCTGGAGTTTTAACACATATCCCCTTACATTGCATGTAAACAGTTAAGTAGGAAATAAAATTCCACACAGTTGGGAGCATTATTTCATGGTGCAAAGAATGTGGGCATGAGGGTTGATGGGCCTGATTTCAGTTTCCCGCTGCTATTTAGTAGTTGCATAAACTTCTCTCTAAGCCTCAGTTCTACTGCCTGTAAAATGGGGAGAAAACAATAATACTTAACTGAAAAAAAAAAAAACTGTAACCATCTAAGGTAATGGACACTAATTACATTTATTTTGATAATCATTTTGCAATATACACATGTATCAAATTATTGTTATAAACCTGAAACTAATACAATATGATGTCAATTATATCTCAATAAAAAGACTATGAAAGAAAACAAAAAATGTTTTGATAAACAGTAACATATTTAAAGTACTTGGCAGACATGAGACAATAAATAAAGCTATTTAAATGTACCTTGAAGGAACAGCAGTTAGAGGCTATAATTTGAAAATAGATTGCTAATTACTTATTAGCATATACCAACAAGGTAATAATTTCTGAATATGTGTAAAGTATCAATACAAAACACTGATAGGGAAAATTATTAAAAGCACATCTTTTCCTCTGAGTCAGGTTCTAAGTTAAGCCTTAAGAGGAATAACCGCAAGCCAAAGAGATTTTCTTGATAATAAGGTTAGAGTTGTCTTGTCTACTTTCTTGGGGGGCGGGAGGGGGCATGGGCACAGGGAAGGCTTCATCAGAAAGTGCCAGCCAGTCACGTTTGCATGAGATAAATAATCAGTTGTGAGCTCAGTGTGTGATTCTCGTTAAATTCCAGACGCTGGAACAGCTCCCGAAACGCATTGCCACCACCACCACTACCAATCTCTTTTGCATCTCATTGGCATTTGAGGACGTTAATTGACTCATTATTGCAACTCATATTCAGGAAAGGAAGTTGATTAAGGAAGGCAGATTCAGAATCTCCAGACACATTCCTAGCTGGGTTGTTTGTCCCGGCAGTTTACTTGACTTATTAGAATATTTAGGAAGCTGTAGCCAGAGGGACGAGGAGTGTGTGCCCCTCAGGGTCACCCTTACTGAATAGATTTTTACTAAAAAAAATATACTTCTGGAATAAACTTATCCTAATCTTCATGTCTAAGTAGCAAAATTATTTTCTTAGCTCTTTTCTACTAATCATACCACTCCATTTTCTTTTAATTGCTCTTCTGGAAATTTGGTTTCTGATACTTGTGTTCTATCAAGAAATATCTTTTGAAGGTTAATAAAAAGTATCTTTAGACTTTCTTGGATTAAACAACACTTAAATATTAAAATAAAGTTAGTAAAATTTTATCAACAGTTGCAATTCTCAATTTTGATTAGAATGTGATAAACTTATAAATTGAAGTTATTTCACTATTCAGTAGAATGGCTGCTACCTTTTGTTATTTTGCTGATCTTTAAATAATTGGGCTAGTTTCTATTTTTTATGTCTAATATTGCATTCAGATAATATATATATAAACACACATGCCTGTTGGATGAAAACTTTCTATTTTTAGACTTGGAATCCCCCATATTTTGAGCTGAGTCTGAGAAGTGTTCTCAATCATTGATTCTCAATAATTTGGCAAATATTTCATAAGCAAAATGTTTCATAATGCTGAGGTCAGTTTAAGACAAATCATATAATTCACTTGGTGCTCTTTATGTTGAATTTCCTTAATAATACTTAATTCTGAGAAAGTTATTTTTTCTCTTCACCTTAAATTTAAAAGTATTGTTCAGACTCTACAATGAATAGTTTTATTACATAATAAAACAGAAATTGATCTATAAGAAATTTATCCAAAACCACTAATCCTACAAAAATCGTTTTTGGTATTAAACATAGTCATCATTGTCATTTGACAATATCTTTCCTTTCCCAACTATTACAGTTATTGCTCAGAATTAGCTAATTTTATCTTCTTTACTTGACCTGTATCAATTAGACTGAAAGCATAAAGACATGTTCTGCTGTACTCAGATGCTCAGTCATGTCGGACTCTGCAACCACAGGCTCCTCTGTCCATGGGATTCTCCAGGCAAGAATTCTGGAGTGGGTTGCCATTTTCTTCCTCCAGAGGATCTTCCGGATTCAGGGATTGAACCTGTGTTTCTTACATATCCTGCATTGGCAGGCAGATTCTTTACCACCAGCGCTGAATTTTCTTATAAATATATAACAGATGTATATGAAACAGAAATGTAAGGCAAAGTTAAACAGATCTTTATACATTGCCCTGATAGTTTTCCTTCATGAAATAATTTATTTTGACTCAATAGCAAATAAATCAAGGCTAATTTTCCTCATATATTATTAATTTTTAAGTGTTAATAACATTTCAGAGTATTTTTTTCCACAAAACTTCAATTCAATAAAAATTTGGACTTCCCTGGAAGTCCAGTGGTTAAGACTCCTCACTTGCACTGCAAGGGGCACTGCTTCCACCCCTGGTCAGGGAACTAAGATTCCACATGCCTCTCAGTATGGCAAAAAAGTAACTTAATCAATTCATTTTCAAACTATAAAATAAAAAAATTTAAATTAATGAGCAATTGTTATATATGTGTCTGATATTTAGAGGTGGGACAGTGATCATAGATTAATAATGCATTAATCACTGCTATCCAAAAGCTTATATTCCAGTGGGGGGAAAGGGAAGAACATACAACTTTTCATATATTAAGGCAAAGCATGATATAGATACTTCAGGAAAATTATAACTCCAAGGAATGAACAATTGACTGACAGTCAATTTCAGAATCTAAAAGGAAGATCAAGGAAAGATTTGTGCTTGGACCTTCAAGCATATATATGAATTTGATTAAATTGAAAAAGAGTCATTTCAGAAGGATGAAAAACCTTGAACACAGGCACAGAGACAGATGTGCTGTAGGAAGAATAAGTAGTTCTGAAATTACTGAAGCCTAGAATGACTGAGGGCTTCCCAGGTGGTGCTAGTGGTGAAGAACCATTCTGCCAATGCAGGAGATGTAAGAGACACGGGTTCGATCTCTTGATCAGGAAGGTCCTCTGGAGGAGGAAATGGCAATCCACTCCAGTATTCTTGCCTGGAGAATTCAATGGACAGAGGAGCCTGTCGGGTTATAGTCCATAGGATCACAAAGAGCCAGACACAACTGAAGTGACTTAGCAGTCAGAGTGACTGAAAGTGAACCAAGAGATGAGGCTAAAATGAAGGTAGAGTCAGACTAGGGAGGGCTTTGAAAGACACATCCAGGAGTCTGCACTTTATTCTACAGATGATTCAGAGCTCTGAAGTTTCCAACAGGACATAGAGCATGGTGACAAGAGGTTACTTGAGCAGATTTTGTTTCAGAGAGCTAACCCTGTTACAAGCAGGTTTTTAAACTGTAGTAGAAAAGGCTTGGAGGTGCAATGTTGGAGAAAGTGATGAAAAAGTTATGACCAAAGTCCAATGTTCAAAGAGGTGAATTACCAGCCCCAAAAGAAGCAGCAGTGAACACAGAAGGTGGAGTGTATAGGTTTGCAGGAATGGAGATACAGAACTCTGTGGTATGAAAGAAAAGTGAAAGTGTTAGTCGCCCAGTCGTGTCCGACTCTTTGCGACCCCATGGACTGCTAGGCTAGCCTGCTAGGCTCTTCTGTTCATGGGATTCTCCAGGCAAGAATACTGGATGGGTTGCCATGCCCTTCTCCAGGGGATATTCCTGACCCAGGGATCGAATCCGGATTTTCTGCATTGCAGGTAGATTCTTTACTGTCTGAGTCACCAGATAAGTCCCTGTGGTACAGAACTAGGTATTAAGTGTGAGCAGAGGATGGCTGGAGAAAAGAGAAGAACAAAATGATGGTCCCTGCAAGATTCTTAGCTGAACTATTAGCTTTATGATTGATATGAAGGGGTAAGAGGAGCCAGAGAAGAGAGGATCTAGATGAGGAAATATCCAGCAGATCATTATAAATGTGGGTCAGGGCTAGAAATTTAGATTAAATGTCTCTCAAACAGAAATGAGAATTGAAGCTTTGGTGGCAGATTAAAGCATTTGTGAAGATGGTCATGCCATGAATAGAAGCTGGAAGATGAAATTTTTGCAAATGCCTATGGGAACGAAATGTCTTGATGGAAGGAAAGGAGTCAGCGAAGTCTTCTTGCTCTCACAAAACTTTAGTTTATAAAGACCCAGAAAACACAGCAAGCTTAAAGTCCAGGTAACATGAAAAAAGAGACTAGACAGACACAATTACAGGCAAGGCAAAGGCAAAAAGTCTCTTTTTATTCAAACATTTGTTCATTTATTCAGTATTCACTGTGCAATCTCTATGAGTCAACGATTGTGCTAGGTATTGAAATATGTATGATACTCCTAAAATTCCACATTGTGCTAAGTAACCTCATGCAATCCCTTATTGATTTTTCCTTTCCTCACATTTCCACATTAAGGAGTAATAATTATTAAAGTTTTTCTCTCCTTGTGTAAGTATAATTATGGTTAAAATATGACTATGGTAAAAATAGGGGCTTCCCAGGTGGGGCTAGTGGTAAAGAATCTGCCTGCCAATGCAGGAGAAGTAAGAGAGGCAGATTTGATCCCTGGGTGGGGAAGATCCCCTGGAAGGAGGGCATGGCAACCCACTCCAGTATTTTTGCCTGGAGAATCCCGTGGACAGAGGATCCCGGAGGGGTGTGGTCCATATGGTTGCAAAGAGTTGGACTCAACTGAAGTGACTTAGCACATAGCACACATAGTAAAAACAGCACTTGATATCCCAAGAATACTTTTATAAACATTTATTAATCCTCCCAGCAATCTTGTGAAATCATCAAGGTAAGTATCATTATCGTATTTTATATGTGAAGAGTGAAACTACCAAACACAGTGTCTTGAATGCAGTAATTGCTTAGTAAATATTATTTGAATCAGTTCTACAGATAAGTTGTTGCTAAAAACTTCCAGAGCAACAGGTTACAATTTTAAAATTAGGCATCACTCTTCATACCAAAAAAAAAAAATTTCCTTAAACTCAGAAAGCAAAAATTAGGTGAGATGATATCTACTTTTTTTCAAAGGAAAACATCTCTCTCTTCTCCTCACCATCACTAAATACCCACTAACTGTACATATCCCAGCTCCAGTTTAGATATGCACAAATGATGTCCCTTACAGGTCTTAGAAACCTATCTCTATGAAACGAAAGCTATCTTCTCAGTTGTTCTCTTATTGCCTTTAGTTTTCTTTTTTTTTTTAAATTGTTCCTAGAGAAAATTTACACACTGGAGTTTGGAATACTATTTACTTTCAACAAATTTCACAGTATTCTCTTCCATTAATTTTTTTTTTAATCCAGAGATAGTATTTTCTGAAATACATTAACTTGCTAAAATTGTTCAAGAGCTTCATATTAAGATAAATACCTGATGTCAACCCTGTGTTAAAGGGCTCGTATTATATTTCCAAAGCAGGTTTAAAGAATAATTGCATGTCTAGCCCAGGAAACTCTGTTCAATGTTATGTGGTAGCCTGAATGGGAGGGGAGTCTGGGGGAGAATGGATACATCTATGTGGAAGGCTGAGTCCCTTCCCATCCACTCGAAATTATCACAACGTTGCTAGCAAGCTACATCCCAATATTAAAATTAAAAAGTCTTTTAAAAAAAGCATAATTACATCAATTATGATAGCTTCAACCAATTGGTGAAGGCTTCCTGAAACAATGAGTTAAGAAGAATTAATGAGAAGAAAGTGTCACGAGTGATTGCCAATGGCTGTCAAAGACACAGAAGAGGAAGGGGTAAACCATGTGCTAAGTATTCACCATCTTGTTCTAAAGGCAACTTGAATCAGGCTACACCGGGATCACATTATGAGATTTCCAGAGTGAATGCTGTGATGTTCTGCTTTCTTAAAAACAAGCTCAGGCCTAGGGATAAAGCGCCCCTTTAAGTGAGGAATGGTAACCTTTTGCTAGGAAATCTGGCGTGTGGTACTAAACATGGCAGTGGGTGCTCTAATTCAACACAAAATAGAACACTGTTTTAGTCCATTCCTAATTGCTTGCTTGCAAATACTTTTAACCCAAGTCTCAATGTTTTCTGCACTAACCAGTTGACATTTATTGCTGAGGGAAATGATGGAGAATTTAATTCAAATGAAAATTAAAGCAATTGTTTTGAATTTGTAAAATGAATTCCTCTCTAGGGGGCCTATGGAGCTAATGGGAATGGGTGTTGGAAATATAAATCCCCATGCATTGATGTAAACACAGACAACTAAACAGGACTGCTTATGATAATAGAGGGAACTCTCTAGAGAGCTTCTTCATGCCCATGGACACATCCCAATGCTATTTGTTTGTTAAGTTTTCCTAGCACTGAACATCTCTGAAACCTGTTTTATTGCAAAATGAGTTGCTGTCCCAGACACTCGATCATTCCCTCCAGAAACAGAGTTGCTTCCAATTTAGTGACTTCCTCAAGGTCACTGAACATGAGGGGCAGAATAGAGGATATTTGAAAGGCTTCTGAGTTCCAGACTGCTGCTCAACCACTGAACCTCACAGTGGAAAATGTAGAAAGCCTACAGATCTATTTATCTACATATTTTCCTTGGCTGAAATTGTGCATTTATAAAGTGAAACCTGCACTCATGTCACGGTTCCTTCACTTCAAAGCAGTTAAAAAGAACTTAATTCAACCTTGGGCGATTTATGTTTTTAAATTATTCTGGGATTATATAACTTGACATGGAAAGACTTGTAGACTTCACAGTGCAAAATGCAGCAAGAACATCATTTGAAAGTGAAAATGACAATGAGAGATATCAGGTATCCTAACACATCTTAATGTAAGTGAGTCACGAGTCATGGAAACTGTCCATATTGTCCTTGTACTAGTGTGCGTGCTAAGTCGCTTAAGTCATGTCCAACTCTTTGCGACCCTATGGATCATAGCCAGGCTCCTCTATCCATGGGATCCTCCAGGCAAGAATACTGGAGTGGGTTGCCATGCCCTCCTCTAGGAGATCTTCCCAAACCCATGTCTCTTATGTCTGCATTGACAGGTGGGTTCCTTACCACTAGTGAGTATTTCAGGTCTATTTGCTTTTCAGGATACTTGTTTTTATTCCCTTTGTCGCCTGCACCAGAAACAGCATGTCTGCAACCAGCTGCAACAATCAGAGCCAATCAGGAAAATAGAATCCACTGTAGATCTCTCAAATGAAGACATTTAATTCAGTTACACGGGTTATAGAAGATCTGAGAGTAAGGGGATGGTAAGACAAATCAAAGATCAGCAGCAATGGAAAGGACCACCCCTAAAGCTGGAGGGACAAAAGAGGTGGTGTTTCCAGAACTCAGAAGCCAGGGCCATTTAGTAGGACCTGGAACCCTGTGAAGAGTCACTCACAGAGAGCACTGCCCAGGAGAGACTGGTACATGCAGAAGGCCAGTCACCTGTGGAAATGCCCTAGGAGAGGGTGGAGGATGCTCTGACTTCCTGTCCTCACCCTCTAGTTTTCTACCATGGCCTTGGTTTGCAAGAGAACAAAAGAGTCTAGAAGACAGAGGTTCCTGAAAGGCAGAGCTGGGGAAACAAAAAGATGGATCTGAGCGCAAACAAGCAGTCAATCAGCTCATCACCTCAAAATTAAAGGATTCTGCCCAACACAAAATTTTGTCTTTCAAAAAAAAAAATCTGTTTAATTTTCTTTCTGTAAGGAGAAATTGGTTTTAATTTTTCTGTTTTGATCTCTTCCCATCCAAAGTACATGGCTTCCCTGATAACTCAATTGGTAAAGAATCTGCCTGCCATGCAGGATACCCAGGTTCAATCCCTGGATCAGGAAGATCCCTTGGAGAAGGAAATGGCAACCCACTCCAGTATTCTTGCCTGGAAATCCCATGGACAGAGGAGCCTGGCAGGCTATATAGTCCATGGGGTCACAATAGTCAGACACGACTTAGTGACTAAACCACAGTTATGAGTAGAAGTTAGATCAGAACCTTTGCAAGGGAGTGGATCCAGTGACATTGGAAGTAAGAGTAACAGGTAATAGTAGAACAAATATTTTTATCGTTAATAAGAAGTTTCGTTCCCTGAATCCTATCCTCTCAGCAATCACCTGATTATTTTCATTATTAACAGACACTTTGTTTAGTGTGTAGAGATCCCTTTGAGACAATGATGGCTCTTTCTATATGCAGATGCAAAAAAAAATCTTGACTATTATTTCAAGGGATTTCTTCACCTTGCCCAAAGCCTGATGATGTATCTCTAAGGGAAAAAAATACCTTTGCTCTATTCATACTAAACTTTCTTTTGCTCTTTGCTAAACTCCTTTATCCCTTTTCTGAAGATCACAAAGATCTCTAAGAAAATTTAACATGACTGGACTTCAAACACAGGGTCATGGAACACAGAGAAATTGTTTACTAAATGCTGTTCTCATGTCTGTTTTTCTTAAAGGAATGTTTGAAACTCCCAAAATATTTACAATGTCCTAAATTCTCCCCAGAATGTTAAGTGTATGTGTGTGGTTGTTGTTCAGTTGTTAAGGCATGCCCAACTCTTTGCAACCCCATGGACTGTGTAGCCTGACAGGCTTCACAGTCCATGGAACTTTCCAGACAAGAATACTGGAGTGGGTTGCCATTTCTTTCTCCAGGGGATCTTCATGACCCAGAGATCAAGCCTGCATCTCCTGATTGGCAGGCAGATTCTTTACAACTGAGCCACCTGGGAAGGCCATATATGTGTGGTAGGAAAAACCATTTTAGATTGATATGTATGGTGGAAAGACCATTTTAGTCTGATACAGTATACAAAGAGTAAGTTACAGTAAAAGTAGAAAAGAAACTCTTACAAGAAGCAATCTCCAAGTTCTCTTTTACAAAAGGCTTTTTTGAATGTGCCACACTGGTTCTTCCAAAGTGGAAATTATATACCCTTCTTGGGCGGAGGAGCCTGGTGGGCCACAGTTCACAGGGTTGCACAGATTCAGACATGACTGAGCAACTTCACTTTCACTTGGCTTTATAATGAATTCTGTAGCAGTCTTTATATGCTAGAAGTGAAGATTTCAGATAAGGGTGCTTTATTTATTTATTTATTTATTTTACAGAGAAACACAATTAGCAGTATGTGCCCTTCTTGTTCTGAGTTATGACTGTATATATCTAATTTTATAAATAAAAACAACATCCTAAACTACAATTATAATCACTATCACTAAAGATTTATCATAACATCTTAGAATGTCAGGCCCAGAAGGGATCTTAGAACTTATGGATTCTAACTTCTTATTTTATAGTGGGAGAAACTGAGGCCTCATATGAGAATATGACTTGCCTATGACTAGTCATTTCCATCAATCACATTCCCAGTTCCTGATGTTTGTAATTTCAAGGATGTGTGTGTGTGTGTGTGTGTGTGTGTGTGTGTGTGTGTAAATGATTTCTGCAATTTTGAAGGAGGTGTAGAATATCAATGACACACAGAACAAGAAAATCATTCCTCTGGGGTCATACAGAAGTCCATCTATTCAAAGCTATGGTTTTTCCAGTAGTCATGTATGGGTGTGAGATATGGACTATAAAGAAAGCTGAGTGCTGAAGAATTGATGCTTTTGAACTGTGGTATTGGAGAAGACTCTTGAGAGTCCCTTGGACAGCAAGGAGATCCAACCAGTCAATCCTAAAGGAATCAGTCCTAAATATTCACTGGAAGGTCTGATCTTGAAGCTGAAACTCCAATTGTTTGGTCATCTGATGTAAAGAACTGACTCGTTGGAAAAGACCCTAATGTTGGGAAAGACTGAAGGTGGGAGGAGAAGGTGGCGACAGAGGATGAGATTGTTGGATGGCATCACCAACTTGATGGACATGAGTTTGAGTAAGCTCTGGGAGTTGGTGATGGACAGGGACATCTGGCATGCTACCGTTCATGGGGTTGCAAAGAACCGGACATTACTGAGCAACTGAACTGAAGGAGACAAAAGACCTGTACTCTGAAAACTATGACTCTGATGAAAGCAACTGAAGATGACACAAACATATGGAAAGATATGCCATGTTCTTCAATTGAAAGAATCAATATTGTTAAAATGATCATATGACCAAAGGCAATCCATAGATTAAATGCAATCCCTATCAAATTATCAATGGAATTTTTCACAGAACTAGAACAAAACATTTAAAACTTTGTATGGAAGCACAAAAGCCCCAGAATAGCCAAAGCATCTTGAAAAATAAAAATGGAGCTGGAAGAATCAGGCTTCCTGATTTCAAAATATACTACAAAGCTACAGTAATCAAAACAGTACAGGCTGTTATTATTATTATTATTATTATTATTAACTAATTGGGTGACTTCATAATTTATGAAGATTTTCAACTTTCTATTGAACTTTTTGGTTGAAGATAGCACTTGAGCAAGTCCATAAACAATGAGAATAAATATTTATCAGTGCATTATCCACTTTCTCTCTATATAAGCAAATAGTAAGGACTGCCAGCTCTTGGTAATGACTGTTTGGTTTCAAACTCTGATTCATGATGCCAAATGTGACAAAAGATAAATAGTTGGCAGCTGTCTAACTTTTCTAGACTTCATTTTCTTTGTCTGCAAAATTAGGATAATCAGAGCACCTACTTCATGGGGTTGCTATGAGAAATAAATGAACATAAATGCACAGAAAGGATTTATATCTATATGCTGCACATAATATATTCTGTTAATAAAGCTAGATGTTACTACTGGGTGTTTTGGATTCTGAGTACCCTGGATATTTACAGCTTTCAGAAGCAAATGGAAAATATTGCCCTAATATAAGCAGTTGGAGACACTAAACTTTGCATCTACTAAAAATTATAGGAGAGAAAGAAATTTCCATTTGGAAATGGTTAAATTGAGTTATGAGATAATATTTGAAGTTGAAGCTCCAATAGGCCACCTGATGCAAAAAGCTGACTCATTGGAAAAGACCCTGATACTGAGAGAGATTGAGGGCAAGAAGAGAACGGGGAGACAGAGGATGAAATGGTTGGATGACATCACTGACCCAATGGACATGAGTCTGAGCAAACTCCAGGAGATAGCTAAGGACAGGGAGGCCTGGCATGCTGCAGTCCATAGGGTTGCAAAGAATTGGACATGACTTAGCAACTGAACCACAAAGCCAGACGGTATAAGAAGATATGTTGTTTATCAATAAAGAATTCATAATAAGTTTAAAATGAGTTGCTAGAAGCACAACCTTAAAGAAGGAGGAGTACACAAAATAGCAAACAAGTACGTTCTTTAAGGCTTATAGCCAAAAGTCCAAAGTCTTAAGACCAAAATCTTGTAAGTCACTCTTTTATAGAAGATTTTGAAGTAATTGGGGTGGTTAGACTTGCTTGAATGGGAAGATTTTACCCCTTTAGAAGCTGAGATACTGCTGAGATTTAATTTTTTTCACCTTTTACAATAAAGTTTTGCTTGCTATCTTCAGCTTGGCAGAGTGTGGTCACAAAGATGCTTATATATCTTCTCCTAGCCTGCCTCCCCTGAAGGTTTCACAAAGAGGGAAACTGTTGAAATTGCTTCTCTCAATCTTGAGATTTTTTTTTTTTACATTACTTTTGCTTTGGCAAAATGCATTTATTCAAGCACAGTCTCGTCTGCACTCTAGAAAATGTGATACCATTTTGCACTGAATTTTTTAAATGCAAAAAAAATTTTGGCAGATTAACAGATATAACTTCTTATGATTCTGTTCCAATAATCTTGGAGAATTGTTATACTGTAAACCCAGAAAATTAACATTGCCAGATAAACAGTCTGATTATATCTGGCATGATCAAGGTTTTGCAGCGAGAAAATGTAGTTTCCTAAGGCCTCTGACAGAAAGCCACTCTGAGACCTTTTCAAAGGTTTTCAGGAGTTATTACTGGAGATTAACTATGGCATGAACAAAAAGGTTTGAAGTCTTGTTTATAGTTAGCCTGTGGCTCTGAGTTAGCAAGTTCTCTCTTAAATGATCAGTATTTGAGTTCTGGGTGCTAATGAGCGAAGGTTAGCCAGAGGGAATGTGGATAAGGGGAGGAAAAGACTCAGTCATTCTCCACTGGGGGGGCGGGGGGGGAATAAGCATTAAAATAACTTCTCAATAATTTTTAGAAGTCAAATTATGTTTTAATCAGGGCCTCCAGAATAAGCTGAAGATGTCCCACTGCCGGTCCCAGCTGTAAGAGTAGAAGTCTGGTTTCACATTTGCATGATTTTGAAGGTCAAATGCCTGCTATCCAAGTCTTACTGATCCATATGGACTAGAAATGCCACAATATGCAATCATCATGAAGGCAGATTGTCTCCTGTAAATCTGTCCTTTCTGTAACACATTCAAAATGTACCGTATTGGCTGGATTATAAATCCTTTCAAGAAATTCATGCACATTTGTAGAAGCAGTTTCACATTGATGGATGATGGCATTGGTGTTCAGAGAACCCTTAAAATAATTTATCATATGTATAAATCTGATTTTTCCATGTGTCTGGATTTCCTCTGATTCCTGTGACCAGTGTACTTGTAACTCAAAATCCTATTCCAGAAATAAGTAAAACCATCTCTGGTTTGTTCCCATGTTTTCTATAGATACGGCACCTGTGGATTCTGTATTATGCTGAATTGCACCTTGAACTGCTAAGGAGAAATTCTTTTAAATGAATTTTTAAAGCTTGAGAATGTATTTACCAAAGGATTCCTCTCTATATTTGTTTACTTCCATTAAACAACCAATGCCTCTAATATGTTTAAAATATTACTCATTTGGGGCTTCCCTGGTGGTCCAGTGGTTAAGAATCCATCTGTCAATGCAGGAGACACAGGTTTGATCCTTGGCCTGGGGAGATCCCGCATGCCATAGTGCAACTAAGCCCGTGTGCCACAGTTATTGAAGCTTGTGTGGTTTAGGGCCCAGGCTCCACAAAAGAATCCACTGCAATGAGAAGCCCTCATACCCAAGGAAGAGCAGTCCCCATTTGCTGCAACTAGAGAAAGCCTGTGTGCAGCAATGGAGAAATAGTGCAGCTCCCAAAACCCAATAATAAATACTCATTTTATAATTATTTAAATATGCACAGCATTTTTAGACATACAATCATTGTATAAAAAAAGACAAGCAATTTGATGGTGATTCCAAAAGATCCCACATGTTGTAGAAACTTAATAATTTTTACATACCCCTATTTTATGGATTTTCTAGTATATACTAAACATTACTGAACTCAACAACTTCCACTATACTTTAAACAACTTTCCTCACTTTATTTACTTCCTTCCTTCTCTCCCACAGATTATGCACCTCTAATAGCATTTGTGAAAGTAACATTTTCCATGCTTGCAAACGGATACATTAGAGCCATTCCATGGATACTAAGGAAGCATTTTCCTAAAAAAAAAAAAAAATTGTAAGTTCTAATTTCAATTGTCTAAAAATATTATAGAACATCAGAATTAGAAGAGGCTGCTCTATTTTAATTGAATAACCAACAAGGAACTATTGTTGAGGGAACTATTCCCTGTTGAGCACAGGGGATTCTGTTCAATGTGATGTGGCAGCCTGGATGGGAGGGGAGTCTGGTGGAAAATAGATACATGTGTATGTATCACTGAGTCCCTTTGCTGCCCACCTGAAATTATCACAACATTGTTAATCAGCTATACTCCAAAACAAAATTAAAAGTTAAA
Source organism: Muntiacus reevesi (assembly GCF_963930625.1). Lineage (NCBI taxonomy): Eukaryota > Metazoa > Chordata > Mammalia > Artiodactyla > Cervidae > Muntiacus > Muntiacus reevesi. The sequence continues at coordinate 21,865,242 of NC_089270.1, forward strand.
AAAGAAAGGATTGCTTTTAAACAAACAGTCTTATTTACCAAACAGAAACTGAAGTCCAAATTGAAGCAACCAAATACAATCATATGATGAGTTTGTGACTGCCTTGTAGCTAAGACTAGAACTTGAGCTGGCTCTGAAATTAGTGTGTATGTGTTTTCTACCATGTTGCAATGCTGTGCAATCTAAAAACGTACTATTTTATAACAAAAATCAGCTGCTTTTTTAATACACTAACAATGAACTATCTGAAAAAAAGTAGAGAAAGGAATCTCATTTATAATGCATCAAAAGCAATAAAGTACTTAAGAATAAATTTAACCAAGTGAGTGAAAGATCTGTTCATCAAGAACTATAAGACATTGATAAAAAGAAATTGAAAAAGACACAAATATAAGGGAAAATAGCCCATGTTCATGAATCAGAAAATTTAATACTATAAAAAAAATGCTTCTACTACCCCAAATTCCTATCAAAATTCCAGGGGCATTTTTCACAAGTATAGAAAAAAAAAGTCCTACAATTCATACAGAAACAAAAAGGACCCAAACAGCCAAAACAATCATAAAGAACAAAGCTGGAGCCATCACACTTCTTTGTTTCAAACTATATTACAAAACTATAGTAATCAAAATAGTATGGTACTGGCATTAAAAACAGACACATAGAGTAATGGAATAGAGTTGAGAGCCCAGAAACAAGCCCTCACATACATGATCAATTAACATTTGACAAGGAAGCCAAGAATACTCAAGGGAAAATAAGTAGTATCTTCAACAAATGGTGTTGGAAAAACTGGGTATCTACATGAATGAAAATGTATCCCTATCTTATACTGCTCACACAAAATAACCCTAAAGTGATTAAAGGCTTAAATGTAAGATCTAAAATCACAAAATTTCTAGGAGAAAATATGGGTAAAAAGCTCCTTATGTCAGTCTTGGCAATAATTTTGAAAAATATGACATCTAAAGTATGAGCAGTAAAAGCAAAAATCAACAAGTGGGACTACATCAATCTAAAACTTCTGAACAGCAAAAGAAACTATTGACTAAATGAAAATGCAACCTACAGAATGGGTGAAAATATTTCCAAATCAGATATAGAATAAAGGGTTAATAATATATGGAACTTATACAACTCAATAGCCAAAAAAAAAAAAAAGAAAAACTGATTTAAGAATGGGCAGGAAACCTGAATAGATATTTTTCCAAAGATGACATAACAAATGGCCAATGCCCAGTAAGTATATGAAAAGGTGCTCAATATCACTAATTATCAGAGAAGTGCAGATTAAAATCACAATGAGATATCACTTCACACTTGCTAAAATGACTATTATTCAAAAAGACAAGTGAAGATGTGGGGAAAAGGGAACCCTTGTGTACCATTGGTGGGAATGTAAACTGATGCAGCTAATATTGAAAACAGTATGAAGTTTCTTCAAGAAACTATAAATAGAACTACCATATGATCCAGCAATCCCACTTCTAGATCTTTATAGGAAGGAGATGAAATCACTATTTCAAAGAGATATCTGCACTCTCGTATTCATTGCAACACTATTCATAGTAGCCAAGACTTGAAAAAAAAAGTATCTGTAAAACAGATGACAGGGCAAAGAAAATGAGGTATAAATACAGATAGATAGATACTTAACTATAAAAAGTGAAATATTATTTATCCAGGAGAAAGAAGGAAATCCTGACATTTACAACAACATGGATAATAGTTGAGGGCATATTCTAAGTAAAGTGAGTCAGACAGAGAAAGACAGCTACTGTGAGATCTTACTTGTATGTGGGATCTAAAGACATTGAACTCATAGAAACAGAGAATACAATGGTGATTTGCCAGGGGCTGAGGGGTGGGAGAAACGGGGAGATGTTGGTCAAAGGGTACAGACTTGCAGTCATAAAACGAAAAGGTTCTAGGGATCTAATGTACAGCATGGTGACTATTGTTAACAATACTATATTGTATACTTGAAAGTTGCTATGAGAGTAGAACTTTAAGGTTCTCACCTTAACAACAGCAGTAGCAGGAAAATGGCAATCACGTAAGGCGAGGGATATGTTAACTAAACTTATTGTGGAAAAGCATTGATAAATATATGTGTGCATCAGATCATCACATCACATACTCTAAGCTCACACAACATACTATGTCAATTGTATCTCAATAAAGCTGGAGAAAGAAAAGAGTTAATGAGGAGCTGAATAGCTATTTCGCAAGTTGGTTTTTGTTTGTTTGTTTTGTCCAACTGATGTCTTGTTTTGCACTGTAATTGGCTTACTTATGGCACTTCCCAGAAAGTAAGATATCATTCATTCATTTATTCAATCATTCTACAAACATTTCCTGAGAACTGGTTATATGACAGGCACTCTAGTGGGTGATAATTGAGAACTCACAATCTAGTAACTCAACCCAGAGTACAAGAACATAAGAACAGATGAAGAAAGGTCTTCCTAATGCAATCCTTGCATTTAGTTCTCCAAGTAACCTTAAAATAAGATGTAAATTCTGGAGCCACACTACCTGGACTTGATCTCAGCTGCTTGTCCTGAGGAAAAACTAATTCTCTGCCTCAGTTTCCTAATATGTAAGATTATAAGACAGATTTACAGAGTTTTTGATGACTAATTAACCAGGTTAACAAATTGACAATGTTACGATCTTAGAATCATGCCTAACATTATAAATGCTCGATAAACATTAGCTAGAACTATTATTCTTATTATTACTTCATTACCATCAGTAATAAAAATTCTCTCCACAGACAACCTCCAGGAGAACTATGGTCTGAAGTCTAACTCATATTCTTTTAATCCCTTCCAATTCCCCTATCTCCCCTTCAATTCTGAAAGAGCAACTCAGTTTAAGGTTCATTTTAATGGCTATTTCTGCAGACAGAACACTTAGCAGTTTGATGATGAAATCGGGGCAGTTAAGAGATGTGGCACTCTAGTTACACCGCACAAAGCCTAACAGTTTGCTTTCTGTTTTTAAAGAAGCGTTTCGTTTAGCCATCCTTGTGGCGGCACATGTAATTGAAAAGAGGCATATGGAGAGCAGCATGGAAGCCTAACAAACACTTGAGAGTGCCTTAAAAACTATGCTAATCAGTTTGGGAAATCATGCTTTAATCTTAAAAAAAAAAAAAAAAACAACTCTCAAACTCCTCAAACCTAAGGTGACTTTTAAAGAAGTGCAATCATTGTTGATATTACCTAACACTGGTTTATTTCCCTCTGCCCTGACAAATATTAGAAGTCCAATGGACTCATATAAAAAAGGAAGAAAGGAGAATACTGGTGACCTGTAGTCTGGTAGAGCAGAAACCAACTCCCGAGGGAGGTAAACCAGGACACCAGCCCCATGGTCAGAGTCAGGGTATGGACTGCCTCTCCTGCAAGAAGGGGAGAAGCCACACAGGCTCATAACACTCCCCACCACGCCCCCCACCCCTCACTGCCCCCCCAACCCCGCAAGAAGACGCTGAGCATTACCTGAAAACAAGAAAGACATCAGATGAACAGACCTTTGTAACAGAATGTACATCTGCCAAGACAAAAATACACGACAAGCTTCTGGTGCTGGCACGCTGACAGTATGAGCAAGCTGTCTTAGTAGTGATTTTGCAAATCATTTGAGTTTAAATTCTATATAGGCCGTAGGGCCCCTGGAGCACCACTTTCTATATTTGGTCTCCTCATTTAGCTATGTTTGGAATAAATAGGCTATGGGTAAAAACCATGCCCTTTAAGAGTTTTGCATACATAGACTAGTTCTGCATGTATATTAATACCTGAACCAAGTGATTGATGTTAGCCTTTGCACGTGTGCACACACATACACACATGAACACACACACACACACAGAAGCTTTCTAAATGTATTTTAAAGTTGTTTTCCTGTGTGACTTTTTCTCTCTCTTTTTTTAAGTTCAGCTCTCTGGCATTTAGTAACCCACAAGCTGCTGTTTCTTTTTCCAAATAAATTCAGCTTGATGGAGGGGCCAAGAAATATGAGCCCAACTGATGATTGCAATCTCGAAAGAAAATATGCTTTTTATCAGAGACCACATGTTGCCAACGCCAATTAAAGTAAAACTGGGAGAATTTTTCTCAGATACCAACCTGGAGAGGCCTGATGAGCCAAGTATAAAAAAAAGGGGAAAAAAAGTAAGCTTCAGGTGGAATTGCCAGGAAGTCCACTGAGATGAAATGCAACAATTTAAGGGGGTAGTATAAGATGCACTGCAGGTTGAGCAATATGTTAACCATCTAGATGAGAAACTACACAAAGGCAATGTCACATACTTTAATTTAAGCTAATCTAGAGGAAATTCTGACTCCACCACTGACTGCCAGAACCACCTTCACGTCTCTGAGTCTTAGTCTTCCCATTTATAAATCAGAAATCACAAAATTCTGTTTGGATTTTTTAAAAGTGATAATGTGGACTAAAACACCAGTTTACAATATTTGGTTGATAAATGTTTAAAGAGAGATAGAAATTAATTGATTCATTTGTGGGCAAATGCTTCAATAAGGTGATCATGTTCCTTTTCTAAAGTGTTATGGCTAACAATTTAGACACATTCATATATTAAATATTACACGCATTACTTCAGTGCCTTTTAAAGGTTAACAAAGAGTATTATAATGATGTGACTATGGAAAATTTTATTTCTGACATCAATTTATAACATACCCATGAAGTCATATGATCACACTTCATCAAAAAAGAATCACTTTTCTACTAGCTTGGGAGGTTATAAGATGTCAAGTTTAGAAGATTGACCTGGTATTTGCCTGACTTATCTTTCTTCATCTCTAAAGTGTTTATGCCAATTTAAAAAGATTATAGTAAGGCTCAAATAAGAGGAACCATGCAAAATTGCTTATACCCAGGCTATGGTAAAGGTGAATTCTTTTCTCCTTTTTCTTCTGGTGAGTTGAGTATCTCTTATATTCTTATGAACTAGTTGGTATTTGTTGAATAAATGGGCTGGGTCTTCAATCCTGAAAAAATGGGTAGAAGACCAAAATTCTCAGATTTAAATCTTGAAATATTTTTATGCTTTCCAAAAGGTTGAACTTTAAAGATTTCTGCTAAGTTGGTGAAAATATTTATTTAAAAACTTACACCATGTAGGATGTAGTACTTACCATCCAAAAACAAGATACTGAGATTGTATTTTTTCATAATAGACATATTCTTTATGTAGAACTACCACTTCTCAAAACTTTACACCTTTTCAAAGTTTATAATGAGTAGAAGATATTTGTAATGTACTTTATTGTTTTTCAGTTGCTAAGTCATGTCTGATTCTTTGTGACCCTGTGCAGCGTTCCTGGCTCCTCTGTCCTTCACTATTTCCTGGAGTTTGCTAAAATTCATGTTTATTGATTTGGTGTTGCTATCCAACCATCTCATCCTCTGCCGCCTCTTTTCTCCTTTTGCCTTCAATCTTTCCTAGCACCAGAATCTTTTCCAGTGAGTCGGCTCTTCGCATCAGGTAGCCAAAATATTAGAGTTTCAGCTTCAGCATCAGTCCTTCCAATGAATATTCAGGGTTGATTTCCTTTAAAATTGATTGGTTTGATCTCCTTGCTGTCCAAGAGACTCTCAAGAGTCTTCTCCAGCACCACAGTTTGAACACATGAATTCTTCTGTGCTCAGCCTTCTTTATGTTCCAACTCTCACATCCATATATGACTACTGGAAAAACTATAACTTTGACTATATAGACCTTTATCGACAAAGTGATATCTCTGCTTTTGAATATGCTATCTAGGTTTTGTCATGGCTTTCCTTCCAAGGGACAAGTGTAGTGGACTTTTCCTACTCAACATTTATTTGAATACTTAATTCCACTAATCCTAAAGTTCTGAAAATTGTTTCTTTTTAGATTCACTGTGCATATATGTGGGAAGAGACCAATAATCTCTTGTTTAAATAAAATTTCCCTTATTCTCCATAGTTATATTCTTCTTTAATGCCAGTTAAGGAGTCTCAGAAAGCAAATAATCATGTCATAAATGTACTATCTTGACAACACCTGAAGGAATGCTAAGGTCAATGAAGGAATTGGGTTTGTATTAATGTGTCATTTCAACTCCTCATATTTGGACCCAATCACAATAATCATGTGCATTTTGTCTACCTTTCTGGGTATTCTGCTCTCCCACCTCTGAAAGTGAATATCGAGTCACAAGCTTGAAAAACTAAACACAGTAGAGCTGGGATACAACTTTTGTTGAAAAAAATCAGTTGCCTGGCTAAGAAGTTCTTCCTTCTTTTTTATTATATAGATCCTTCACAGGGTTTTACTCCTCTTTACAGCTCTGCTGCTGCTGCTGCTAAGTCACTTCAGTCGTGTCTGACTCTGTGCGACCCCATTGATGGCAGCCCACCAGGCTCCTCTGTCCCTGGGATTCTCCAGGCAAGAACACTAGAGTGGGTTGCCATTTCCTTCTCCAATGCATGCATACATTCTAAGTCACTTCAGTCGTGTCCGACTCTGTGCAACCCCATTGACGGCAGCCCACCAGGCTCCTCTGTCCACGGGATTCTCCAGGCAAGAATACTGGAGTGGGTTGCCATTTCCCTCTCCAATGCATGCATGCATGCTAAGTCACTTCAGTCGTGTCCAGCTCTGTGTGACCCCCCATGGACTGTAGCCCACCAGGCTCCTCTGTCCACGGGATTCTCCAGGCAAGAATACTGGAGTGGGTTGCCTTTTCCTTCTCTCTTTATAGCTTTAGATTTCTGAAATTATATTAAGAAGTTCTCAAGAAGACAGTATAAATTTCATTCATACTATTCATATGAGTTAGTCATGAGAAGAAGCAGTTATTTTATTTATATAAATGTGGGCCTAATTTGAGTACACATAAAGACAAGATTATAATACCCATTTTTCAAGCAACTTGGACATAGATGTTAGCAGCTACCAAAGGGTTTATCTGAACAGGATGTAATTTGTTTTCACAAGGTGAATATATATGTGGATCTATCAGCCCATTATTGTTTATCTCTACTGTTATCCCAGGCTTTTCAGGTGGCTCAGTGGTAAAGAATTCTCCTGCCAAAGTTTGGGTTCAATTCCAGGGACAGGAAGATTCCCTGGAGGAGGAAATGGAAACCCACTCCAGTATTCTTGCTTGGAGAATCTTATCGATAGAAGGGACTGGTGAGCTATAGTCCGTGTCGCCACCAAAGAGTTAGACATGACTTAGCGACTAATCGACTGTTATCCTGTGCTGGCGGACTTTGCTAAAAATAGTGAAATTATCATAACACTGTTATGGTAATTATCCATTATAAAAAATAAAAAGCAATGTAAATATTCAATAAGGTTAAAATAATTATGCAACAGTATACAATTATATTATATAATATATTAATATATAACATATAATGTTAATATTCATGTGATTAAGTTTTTAAAATTTAACTTATAGGTAGTCATAAAAAATTTCGGGGCTGCATCTCATACCTGTTAAATCAGAATTTTAAGGGAAAGAATTAGAAACTCTGCATTTTAAAGAACTCAAGTAACTTTGGAGAATGTTGAACTAGAATGTAAGCTTAACATGAAAGCAGTACTGTTATTGTTTTGCTTGCTACTACAGTGCTCGGTATATCATAGGCATTCAAAAAATTTATACCAAATGAGTGAATTTGTCTATGGAAAAATACGCTATTTTTAAATAATGACTGTAGAAAGTATATAATAACACCAAAGATGCTCTTGATATTTAATGAAAATGGAAAGTAAAAATTGCACTCACTTCAAGGCTACAAATATTTTAAAAGGCATTTTAAATGGAAAAAAATCCTTGGACATCATCTATATAAGAAAAAAGTAATAATACATAGAATTTTACAAGAATTAAAATTTTTGCTTTGCAAAAGATATTATCAAGGGAATGAAAAAATGAAAGATAATATTTGAAAAACAAATATTCAACAGAGAACTTTACTAAGAATATGAAAAGAACACTTAAAACTCAACTGTATGCAAACAAATGCAATTTTAAAATAGGCAATATCTTTCTGACCAAGAAGATCTCTGGGTGGCAGTAAGCATAGGAAAAAAGTTTTAGCATCATTAGTCATTAGGACGTGTAAATTAAAACCAGTATGAAATTATACTACACAGAGAATAGCTAAAAAAAAAAAAAAATTGACAATACCAAGTGCTGATGAGGAGTCAAGTAATTAGCACTTTCATGCATTTCTAATGGAGATAAAACATGTTAAAGTCTCTTTAAAAACAGTCTTGCTATTTCTTATAAAGTTAAACATACACCTACCATATGGCCCATCAATTCCATGTCTAGGAATAAAAATTTATATTCACACACAAAAAAATCTGTACATGCTTATTTATAGCAACTTTATTTATAATCTCCAATACTTTGGCCACCTGAGGTGAAGAACTGACTCATTTGAAAAGACTCTGATGCTGGGAAAGATTGAAGGCAGGAGAAGAAGGGGATGACAGAGGATGAGATGGTTGGATGGCATCACTGACTCAATGGACATGAGTTTGAATAAACTCCGGGAGTTGGTGATGGACAGGGAGGACTGGCGTGCTGTGGTCATGGGGTCGCCAAGAGTTGGACACGACTGAGCAACTGAACTGAACTGAAAAATTGGAACAATGCATAAGCACTTATACTGGTGAATGGGAAACTGTGGTATAGCCACGCAGTGTAATACTCAGCAATACAAAAAGAAAAAAGAATTACTGACCCATGCAACCACATGGGTAAATCTCAAATGCATTATGCTAGATGAAGGAAACTAGGTACAAATTGCTACAACCTGTATGACTCTATTTGGGTTTCCCAGGTGGGAAAGAATGGTAAAGAATCCACCTGCCAATGAAGGAGATGTTGGTTTGATCCCTGGGTCTGGAAACTCCCCTGAAGAAGAAAATGGCAACCCATTCCAATATACTTGCTTGGAAAATTCCATGGACAGTGGAACCTAACAGGCTACAGTCCATGGGGTCCCAAAGAATCAGACACAAATTAGCGAGTGAGCAGAGTATGATTCTACTTACATGACATTCTGGAAAAGGAAAAACTGTAGGGACAGAGAATAGATAATTAATTTCTAGTCATAAGAATTGAGAGGAGAATTTGAATCCAAAGGGTAGCATAAGGGCATTTTTTAGGGTAATGGAACTGTTATGTATCTTGATTGTGGGGATGATTATGTAGACTTAGTGTAGTGTTAGACGTTCAGTCTTGTGTCTGAGTCTTTGCAACCCCCTGGACTGTAGCCAGCCAAGCTCCTCTGTCCGTGGAATTCTCTAGGCAAGAATACTGGAGTGGGTGGCCATTTCCTTCTCCAGGTATGTAGACTTATACACTCACCAAAATTCAGAGCTATACAAAAATAAAAAGTACATGTTACTGTATATACACTAAAAAATATGCAAAGAAACTTAAAGAGTCCCAAAATGAAAGACAGTAGTCATTGTGATGGGGTAGTGAATTTCTTTATTTTTCCTTCACTTTCCATATTTTTCTGTGATATGGTTGAAATACTTATTTAAATGATAATGCATTATTTATATATAAAGTAAAAGATTATGTAATAACACAATGTTTGATTAGCAAAGTCATGTGTCATTTGGTCTTCTTCATAAATCAGCAATTAATTTGCTTTTGCAGAATTAAGAATTATTCTTTACTGGTTGTAAACCAACTGACTGGAAAAAATATGTCAAGCAATAACAGATTTTCCGTGTATGACACCAATCTGTTTAATTGCCATATTTAATAAAAATAAAACCTTTCTCTATATGCTCTTTCTTTGAGTCAAGTTTTTTGACTCTTCCTTTTGTTTGCACTGCTCATATCCACACCCATACCCTTACATATATGGAAACATTACCTTCCAACCTGAAAAATTGCTACACATTGTTCAAAATAGGCATTGGAAGTTATCTTTCTTGGAATCCCTCTTTGGTTCTTCTGCCCAACTTTCCCCCATGGATTTTTGCCAAAGGTCCCTTCTCTCCCTGCATAGTAAATGCATATTGCATTTCCACATTACATCAAAATGCTCTTTTCAGGTGACTTTACTCACCAACTGGATTATAAGATTCTTTCAGCCACTTGTCTAATTTATACCCTCAGTAATTAGACAAAAGTCTGGAAAATGGTGGCTTACTTGATACATTTTAATGTCTTAGGTTGAACTGAATAAACCTACTGTTTTGTATTTATCCATTAATTTTAGTTGCATTGCTATATTTTAGTTGTATAGGCAAACTTTTTTTTTTTTAAGAAAATCTTCTTTTAAAGGGAAGAAAAATTCCCTCATTGCTACATACTGGGAGTACTGATCTATGTTTTGCTTGAGTTGGACAGACTGTTAGAACCATACAGCTTGCTGAATTCATTCACTGAGTACCTAGTATAGGCAACATCCTGACAGTTCAAGGAAGGAACATTGTCATAAGCCCTTTAATAATGCTAATAACGAGTCTGCTTTCTGAGATCTTGTCGGTTACCTTATCTTACTATTTTTGGGAGGGGAAATTGTTAGGAAAACAAATAAAGCAGGTCAAAATTTCATTCACATTAAAAAGCTAAATACTACCTAGAGTCTCTGTAGGACTCATTTATGTTCTAAGTAACATAACAGATCTTCTGGTCTCCCAAAGAACACAAGATCATAAAATCAAAATAGATGTGAGAAAGCTACCACCCCACTCCATGATTTGTAAATTAAATTTTATACACTCTTCAATCAGCTATTTAATAGTAGAATCATAATCGACTCTTAGAGTCGATTAGTAATTAGAGATGAGTAATTCTTATGAATTTAAAAAAAAGAACAAAGAGGAAAAATAAGAATGTATCAGTGTGCAATATGAACTACTTGCATTTTTATAAAATAAAGGGTAAGACATTAATGTGCTTTTGATTTCTAATGCTTGTGTCCAACATGAAGGGCAGAATAACAATGTTGGCTTTTTGGATTTAATGTACAATGTGCTCAGTCACTCATTTGTGTCCAGCTCTTTGTGACCCCATAGACTGTAGCCTGCCAAGCTCCTTTTGGCAAGAGGAGATTCTCCAGGCAAGAATACTGGAGTGGGTTGCCATGCGCTTCTCCAGGGGATCTTCCCAACTCAGGGATTGAGTTCAGGTCTCCAGCATCACAGGTGGATTCTTTACTGTCTAAGCCACCAGTGAAACCCTTAATTTACAATAATATGTTTGAAAGTACAGAAGGCGAGAAGTTTGAAGAAGGAAAATGTGATTCCTAAGATATAAATTCCATAATACAAAGATTCTTTATCATAGTAACAAGGTCAAGCCTAGTGAGAAAGGCAAGGAAAAACCTAATACTTTTCCCAAGTCTGCTCCATGGTAGACAAAGAGAAGCTCAAATTGCTAGAATTATCAGTGTCAGAAATATAAAAAAGACAAAATCTTTATATATGCATTGGTACATTGGGGGGGAAAAATGACCAGATTCTGCCTTTGACTCCTGCTATTCCATGCCACCAGTTGTCAACAGGGATGACTTACAAGCCTGTCAGCAGTGCGTACTTTCAAAGACAGGTGGCTAAGGAACCGTAGCATGAACAAGCTCTACTCCCGGCCTATCTTATTGAAACATTTACGCAATGTGACACTTGCGTTTGACCCACAAGCAAAGAGTTTCACCTGATACAGGGTGACCCCATTAAAAATAAATACCTGTCTCTTCCATGCCAAGCTTTCTTGGTTCAGCAACACAGCATCCATTAAAGGTATTTCTGGGGGACTCAATCACTTGTCTAAAGGGGATAATGAATTGAAAAGTGCTATGGGTGTAGAGGTAGCATCTCCAAGGATAACAAGAGACCCATCAGGCTCAGTTTAGAAGAGCAGAAGTGACAAAGCCAGTCCCTATTGGCCATCAATTACCTCTAACAAAAACAGCAACCATGCTTCTAAGAGAAACCCTCTGCAGCCTGCTGGGTTTTCAGCCTCAGCCTCACTGCGTGTCTCCCAAGCCCACCACCCTTCAGTCTCAAGCCCACCAGAACTTCCGCAGAGATAATGAATGTCCAAGCTTAAGAACTTCATATCCTTTTCATTAAAAGATCCAATCATTTTTCTGCCACTGTCTCTATGCAAGAAATACTCCTGTGTTTTCTTTTTTTTTTTTCAATATAAAAAATTGGATTAAACAGCATGCTTTGCAAACAACAGATAGGAATGCTAATTAAAGGACAGACTTCACAGTCACATAAAAAAGCAGCTCGGCACAAAAGTCTTCACATTCCATCTGAAATGTGGTGTTAGCGACTTGGTCAGACAGAGCTTGTGTGAACTCTGTTCACTAAAGATAGAACACCAGCAAACAAGCTTAGCAAAGAATGATAAAGTCATGAATATAAGCAGTGATCTCCTTATATTTCTATTATGATCGGTAATATTTGATTGGTATGGGCGAAAGCTAATGCCTTGATTACACATGCTAGCAAAGAAAGTGTTAGAGAAGCCTGGGGTTGTTCTGAGAAAGGCAAAAATAATAATGCTAAAATGTGATCTGACTGCTGAAATGTTAATATACTTTGTATCATTATTCAGTGGAACAAAAGACTTAATCAAGAGAATATCTTAATTTTAAAGCCATAACACAATGGAAGCATAGATACAGCATACTCTTTACTTAAACTATTTTTTTCCCCTCTAATTTGGGCATCATTTATTCCTTCACCAAGCTGATATTGAGTATATCAATCCCTGTGCTGTGAATTAAGGATACAAAGGTGTGTAAATCATGGTCTCTAATCCCCAAACATGACACTCTAGGGAGGGTGAATGAAGCCTGAACAGATGGTTACAGGGTAAGGTAATAAAGACAACAACAGTTAAATTCACAGAATATTCTGAGTCTCTTCCTTAGTCTAAGAAATGTGTGTTGATGTGGCTGCAGGGAAGGGAAGAGGTCTGGTCAGAGAAGAATTCCTGCTAAGGGCAGAAGTGAAAGTGAAAGTGTTACTCAGTCAATCCTGTCCGACTCTTTGAAACCCCTTAGACTGTAAACTGCCAGGATCCTCTGTCCATGAAATTCTCCAGGCAAGAATACTGGAGTGGGTGGTCATTCCCTTCTCCAGGGGATCATCCTGATCCAGGGATCAAACCCAGATCTCCTGCATTGCAGGCAGATTCTTTACCATCTGAACCACCAGGGGAGCCTGGTAAGGGCAAAGAGGAGGTAACATATATTTCAGATGGATAGGGCATGTCATTGAGGCAGTGTGTCAGTGCTTAAAAGGCGTGGCAGGAGCTGATCCTGAGACGGTAGGCACTAGACAAGTCAGGAAGGCCCTGGCACGTAATGGGAAGAAACACAGCCTCAGTTCTCTAGGTCAGGAACTCGTCAGAGACTCCAGTGGAGGGTTGGCGTGTGCAGTATGAGGAAGAGACCCAGGTAAATCTGCCATGCTCTTCTGCTTCCAAAGCTTCTACTCATTTCTTCAACTTATGAATGTTGAACTCTCACCTCATGTCAGGCAATGTTCTGTGCATTGGGGATGTAACACTCAATGAGATAGTTAAGGTCTTCCTTCTTACAGAAGTGATTTATGTCAGACAATTTGAGAATTTAAAACATGATTTTAAAACTTCCTGTTCTTTTGAAACATCCCACCCTCACCTTCTCCCACGGGGGCCTCCAACTAATAAAATAAAATTAAAAAAAAAAAAAAAAAACAAATAGGAAACATTAAAAAAAAAAAAAAAAAAAAAAAAACTTCCTGTTATGTGGAGGATGGTTTGGTGGGGCCAAGATTAGATGCAAGTTAGGGGCCTCTTGCAGTAATCTGAGAAACTTCAGAGGGAGTCCAAAAGATAGACAGTGGTAGTAAGAATAGACAGGGACTAATTTTGAAAATGAGTCTGGTGGCTCAGACAGTAAAGAACCTACCTGCACTGCAGAAGACCTGGCTTTGATCCCTGGGTTGGGAAGATCCCCTGGAGAAGGGCATGGCAACCCACTCCAGTTTTCCTGCCTGGAAGAATTCCATGGATAGAAGAGCCTGGCAGACTACAGTCCATGGGGTCCCAGTTTACAGTCTATGGGGTTTCAAAGAGTCAGACGTGACTAAGTGAATAAGACACACAATTTTGAAAATATTTAGAAAGTACAATCAATAGGAATGATTCTTGGAAGTAAGTTAGGGTAGAACTGGGAGAGGTGAGGAAAGCAAAAGGCTAAGAATGAATCCTAAATTTCTATTTAGATTATTGGGTAGATGATGGTGCCATTAATCATGATAAATAATTGATTAGACGTAGTCTGTCTTTATTTATGACCGTTATAAAAGACATGGGAATATACATACAGCATTGCCTGCAGGGGTTCATGTGGTACCTACATTATACAGAGGACTACAACAAGGACGGCATCGAGCTGCTCTCCAGTTGGGTGGGAAAAGATGCAGCACTGAGTGATCTACCAAGAGACTTTCAGAGACAGGACATTTCTCTCTCTTTTTCTCATATATATAAAGTCTTATCACAGAAGCAGAGGGTTTAACAAAGGATCTCAAAAATGAGGACATTTTAAACTTACTTTAATCACCACGTCTCCGTCTCTATCATTGACCACTGTTCACATTAACACTAGCGTGGACCAACTATGGCTCGGGTAAGAAAACAATGCAAATGACACTATATTTTCCTCTGCCAATAACTCAGGAGGGAAGGAATCCACAGATTAGGTTGACACATGGTGTCTAGAAAGAATTAATTCCCACTCGATTCTGGGCAGACTTACAAGCTGGGCTCCATCCATAAAGACCGACGGGAATTTTGAGGTAGTGGTATTTTCTATTGCCATCGACAATTAGACATAAGAATACCAGTCACTGAAGGACACCTTGTTATTTGTGCTCTTTTATTATCCAGAGACATTTGGGAATTGTTCCACATTTGTAAGTCATTCCTAACCTGCAGTGGATAGTTTTGCTATATTTGTCATGTTGATATCTTCTGGCAGGAACACTTAGACATTTATTGTAAGAGCTTTATCAGGGGACAAAAATATTTTGGATATGCCAAATCAAATTATAGTGCACTTGAATAGTCATCATCTATCTCTTATTCATGATTAGTATTCATTATACAGCATCAAAAAGATTTACATTAGGATTAATAGGCATCAAGGAAAAAACATATATATTTAAATGCTTCCTGCTGAAACCAACACTGCTCAAGGAGCAGTTATTCAACATGATCAATTGCAACCATAGTACGCTCCCAAATGTTTCTAATACTTATTGGCTGGAACTCACATTACCTTTAGGCAAAATGGTAAAGTAGGATAAAGTTTTTCTTTGGAATCTCCTTGTTTCCAATTTACTCATTCATTCATTCAAAGTTTATTTATTTAGTACCCAGGTAACTCACCTGGTAAAGAAACCTCCTGCAATGCAGGAGACCCCGGTTCAATTCCTCGGTCAGGAAGATCTGCTGGAGAAGGCACAGGCTACAGACTCCGGTGTTCTCGGGCTTCCCTGGTGGCTCAGCTGGTAAAGAATCTGCCTGTAGTGCGGGAGACCTGGGTTCGATCCCTGGGTTGGGAAGATCTCTTGGAGAAGGGGATGACTACCCCTTCACTTCACAATACAGACACTCCCGTATTCTGGCCTAGAGAATTCCATGGACTGTATAGCCCATGAGGTCATAAAGAGTCGGACATGATTGAGCAGATTTCACTCATTATATACTCCACACAATTCTAACAAAGAGTTTCTCTCCTCTTGGAGATTGCCCTTCTCTCAGTTCTTCTGATTTCCAGTCCTCAGTGTGTCTTATTGATCTAATTTTCCCAGAAACAGAAATTATTACTACTATTTTTCTTCCTCATTTCTCAATTGAAATTATCCCATTCATTAGTAGTTACCTTTATAGGGTATTCTGGAAAAAATGAACACCTATTTCAAAGATAGATGACTTAAGCTGGCTTAAAGCTCAACATTCAGAAAACTAAGATCATGGCATCTGGTCCCATCACTTTATGGCAAGTAGATGGGGAAACAGTAGAAACAGTGGCTGACTTTATTTTTTGGGCTCCAAAATCACTGCAGATGGTGACTGCAGCCATGAAATTAGAAGACACTTACTCCTTGGAAGAAAAGTCATGACCAACCTAGACAGCATATTAAAAAGCAGAGACAATACTTTGTCAACATAGGTCCGTCTGGTCAAGGCTATGGTTTTTCCAGTGGTCATGTATGGATGTGAGAGTTGGACTGTGAAGAAAGCTGAGTGCAGAAGAATTAATGCTTTTGAACTGTGGTGTTTGAGAAGACTCTTGAGAGTCCCTTGGACTGCAAGGAGATCCAACCAGTCCATCCTAAAGGAGATCAGTCCTGGGTGTTCATTGGAAGGACTGATGTTGAAGCTGAAACTCCAATACTTTGGCCACCTGATGCGAAGAGCTGACTCATTTGAAAAGACCCTGATGCTGGGAAAGATTGAGCGCAGGAGGAGAAGGGGACGACAGAGGATGAGACGGTTGGATGGCGTCACTGACTCGATGGACATGGGTTTGGGTGGACTCCGGGAGTTGGTGATGGACAGGGAGGCCTGGCGTGCTGCAGTTCATGGGGTTGCAAAGAGTTGGATATGACTGAGCAACTGAACTGAACTGAGCTATCTCAAAGATATTACTAAACACTGAGGAATTCAGTTACATGTCTGGATAATGTGGGAAATATTTGAGGAAAAATGGAAACCATTTGGAACACACATATTAAACCATAGCACACAAAAGCTACAACTCCTGACAGAAGTGGTGGCTGCCTAACACAGGAGGAGATGAGCTGTGAAGCCAGACAGAGGGAGGCTTAAATTCCAACTACACGCCTTCCTAACAGTGCAACTTCACTTGCCTGGGACACTTTCCTAGATTTTACTAGTGAATACTAGTAAAAGATTAGAAAAAAATATATTCAGGGACAGGCATGAAGTAAATGCTCAAGAAATTATTTCTTTAACAAAATTGAAACTGAGGAGTGTATCCACCATCAGTCCCATTTGTTTGGGTGACTATATTGTATGTAGGTTTACCTTTGGGTTCCTTGCACTATTATAAGCCACTAAGAGGAAGAAAGGGCTTCCCAGGTGGCCCTATTGGTAAAGAATCCATCTGCCAAGGCTGGAGATGCAAGAGACACAGGTTTGATCCCTGGGTTGGGAAGATCCTCTGAAGGAAATAGCAACCCACGCCAGCATTCTTGCCTGGAAAATGCCATGGACAGAGAAGCCTGGTGGGCTACAGTCCTTGGGGCTACAAAGAGTCGGACATGACTGAGCACACACACGTAATAAGAAGGAAATAAAGAGAAAGAGAAAAGAGAAGGAGAACTCTGTGATGGTTAAGATTTCACTTAAGAAGAGCTCAGAGGAGAAATACAAACTCATATTTTGAATGGAATGACAGCTGAGGCTTAATAAAATGCATGTGTGTTTATTTCTGCTTGTATTCTTAACAGTCAGGCTTGCTTACTTCTCTACCTCTGTCTCTTCAAGACTGCATGAAGATCTCTTCAAGACTACATGAAGGCTATTCCAGACCAGCTGTCAGTGAGTTTACCCCCAAATACATAAAAGACTCTAGCCAAAATGAGTAAAGCTGCTTTCCCAATCTATAGCTAATTTTTAACACATGGGGATCCTAGCAGAGCATAGACATACCTCCCAGTTAACCTGTAGTCTTGTAAATGATACTAATTTAGTTATTATTTTAAGCTGCTGAGATTTAGGGTCAAGCATTATATAGCATTATTCTGGCCTGCTGAATTAAACTAGAAGTTATACTTTGAAATCAGGAATACTCTTCTCCTAGTAATGATACACTTTCTGTAGTATTTCATGGTCATTTTTTTACTCAAAGGTAGGTAAATGGACTATGATGAGGTTTTAGGGTATGGAAGATTTGTATGAATTAGACCACTGGGATAGGATCTCATCTCTGTCTAATTCACTACATGACCTCAGACTACAATCCATAGCTACATAGTGAGCTTTTCAAGAGGCCGGATAGTGTATTTCTATTCTTTGTACATCTAGTACCTAGGAGAGCTCCTACCAAAGTTACAACATTATAAGCACTCACTCAATAAGTGAGGGATAAAAAGGCAAGTAAATTCTGGTCAATTATTTTTAAAGTTGAGTATAATAAATATTTACTTGATTGGTCAAGGAATGAGGATTCAACTTCACTAAACAGGAAGCTCTTTGTTTAGAGAATTACTCCATGTAATAAAATGAAGGAGTGGAAAAACAAGCCAATAGATTCAAGTCCACAAATTGAGAACTATTTAGGAATAAATGAGAAATGAGCATTGTTGATGAATGGGAGAATTTTGTAATGCAGGGATCATAGCAGAGTTAGGAAGGAAGCAACATTTCATTTTGCTGAAAAATCAGTTTCCTCAGAACTTTGTAATATGGGAGCTTCATGTCACAAAATCCTAGAGAGAGCTAGATACATGGGCAATATTCTCAAAGCGAATGTACAAGAAGTATGTCCAAGGACTCCAGATTTCTTGTAAATGTGATTGACATTGCCCCCAGAAAGGGGTACCTGTAGTTTTGTTTCTTCTGATCTCAACAGAAATTAATTTAATTGTTAGCATCTTTTAAAAATAAATGTAAAAAGCTGGTTTCCTTTCCCATATTCCAATTAAAATCAACATTTTAATAATTATTCTCAGAAACCAAGTTGATGTTGATACATTACTACCCGGCTAGCTCTGCATTGCAGTGATGATGTTTTGTGCTTGGATGATAATAACTGTCAAAATGCAAGGGGTTAGTGAACAGGACCCATGGGGAATGGCAGGATGACACTCTATGCGAGACATTCTGCTAATAGGGCTGAGAGCAATTACTGTATGGTTTATGATCACAGCGCTTAACCCTCTCACTCTCGGACTGCAGGAGGCTTAGCCAGCAAATTGCTTGAGGACATTTTTGGCTCCCCATGTTTTATCAGTGAAATCCATTTAAGGGGCATGTTATGAAGACTGTCAAATATGTCTGTGCATTAGAAACATCACCTTGGTGTATAATGTGACTGGTGTATAATGTACAGAAAATGGGCAAACTCAGAGAAGAATTCACCAGCTCCTGAACCAGCCTAGTCTCATTAGTTGCATTTTTAACTTTAAGTTCACTTGATCAGTTACTCTTTTCTTGTTTTCATGCACTGTTCCTTCACATCAGCATTAGGGTCTCTTTATTTTGTACTTGAGTGTTGTTTTGGCATTGTGCTCGCTACTATTTTCTCTAAAGAATGTGTAATCAGATGAGTCATGTTTACAAAAGGCAAAAGAAGCCTTTGGTAATCATCTCACTTACCCATTAGTCAACATTCTTTCCAAAACATTTCAAATTTACTAGCATGCTTTTCCGCCAGCTATTAAGAACCTTGGTTTCTCAACTCCATTATTCTTTCCATACACTAATTCATGTCTTCTCCTTACCCCATTGTCTGCTAGATAGACAAAAAAAAAGAAAAAAAAACACAATAGAGCAAGTTATCTTCAGATTAAGCCATAACAAGGAGCAAGGGGGTCATAAAAAAATGTGACTATTGAAAGGAAGCTTTATAATTTAGAGCTTTGAAGAAAGAAGGTGACAATATGGAAGAGGTTAGATGTGACATTTAGTCACTAAGTGATTTGGAGATAGTCTCTGACCCCACAAAATTCAGATATAATAGGTTTCTAATTCCAATCAGCATGCCTTCCAGTGACTGATAATTTGAATTAAAAATTAATAAAAAATTATCTTTGAATTTAATAATTGGACTTCCCAGGTAGCGCAACTGGTGAAGAACCTGTCTGCCAATGCAGGAGACGTAAGAGATGCATGTTTGATTCCTGGGTTGGGAAGATCCCCTGGAGAAGTGCATAGCAACCCATTCCAGTATTCTTGCCTGGAAAATCCCATGGACAGAGGAGCCCGGTGGGCTATAGTACACGGCATTGCAGAAGAGTCAGCCCACAACTGAAGCAACTTAGCACACACACAAGCAATTTAATGATTATATATAACATAGGCATTTTAAAAATAACCTCCATGAACTCCTTTTAACAATGTATATTTGAGGAAAACAAGACATTTTTTCTTTCTTTACAATCATATACAATAAATTTAACTTTATTTTGTGCAATATTTGACTATATCAATTTGCAAAATAGAAGTACTATTGTCAATAATAGCTTCAGTTTTTCATATTGACTACAGAAAGCTATTTGAAGTCTCTGTTTAGTCCATTATAAGCTCAACCAGGGTTTCTAGATATATCTCTGCATTTGTGCTTGTAAATCTAGAGAGAATTTTTAACATTTGTAGCCATTATACACATATTTATTATAGATAAACCTTTTAAAATAACTTTCTTAGCATTTAACAGTACACCTTAGTGAGGGATAGAAATATTTTTTTAATTCAGAAAAAGGCAGTTTAGGTCAACAGTAAGGCTGACTTTTCTTAGATTTGTTGTTCAACCCCCAAATCTGAAATCCACAACAGAAGTTCATACCATATGAATTTGCCTCCCTGGTTAGAGATCAGTGATGGATAGCTATCCATGCTGAGCCAATCAGAATTTTCTCAAGAAATTGAAACTGAAGACATGGAAAGTCAAGAGTTACAGCTTAGTGATGAAGTCAAAGTAGCTGATCTTTAGGAAGATAATAATACGGACACAAAGGAAAGAGCAGGGACACAGAGGGGACATGGAATCTAAGAGATGGTGAGCTTAGTTTTCAATGGTTTTCCATCTTCAATTTCTAGTCACTTCTGGAATCTGGCTTTCTTTCATTGCCATGGACTTCAGGAGCTATGCACACATTATTTTATTTTTAAAAAAAACCCTCCCAATCAAAAAATTAAATTAGATTGAGTGAATAATAGTAGCCTTGTCAATAGAAAATTATGATATTTTATGATGAATTCTAAGATGAAAAAGGATAGAGTAATGGACTCCAGACCTAAATTTGGGGAATGTGGAAGTTTTTCTGGAGGAAGTACCATTTATGGAGAGACATGGAAGAACGGCAGAAATAGATAGATGAATAGCTGAGAAAGGACTCCAGAAAGAGGCCAGAGCATCATGAACGCCACAGATGAGAACAAGCAAGAGGAGCTGAGGGGAAGGGAAGTAGTTCAGGCTGGTGAAAGATGAGGCTGGACAAATTTTTAACAGCTCAGATTTTAAAAAGACTCCATAAACTGTCATAAAGAGTGTAGACTTGATCCCAAGAGCAATGCAGAACACAAGATAAAACTGCTAAGTAGGCAGAGGGCAGGATTTTAGGGATTTGCAGGATTTAGGCCTCGTTGTGTTAATTAGTTTTATCTAAACACCAGTGTTTGAAACATGGGAGAACAGACTGGCATTTTAGGGAGAAATAGATCAATCTAGTTAGGATAACCCCAGAAATGTAGAAAACAAGTGATGAGAAATAGGAAACCACCCCAGAGATGGTTACATGGTTTCAAGAGATACTCAGCAGGATAACTAATGCTCTGGATGCAAAGGATTGTGGGGGTGGGGTGGGGGGACAATCCTGGACGACAGCTAGAAGCCTTGGACCACTGCATCCGGCAACTCTGGAGTGTGATTTTTTCTTTTCTTTTTTTTTTAGAGAAACATGTTTTTCTCCCTTTCCTTCACTGCTATGTTGTGGAAAAGTTGGGGGTGGGGAGGAACAGAGTTGTTGTAAGACGGGGGCTTTTTTGTTTCTGCTTGATCGCTTTGTCCAACTCTTTGGGACCCCATGGACTGTAGCCTGCCAGGCTCCTTTGTCCATGGGATTCTCCAGGCAAGAAAACTTGAGTGGGTTGCCATTCCCTTCTCCAGGGGGTCTTCCAACCCAAGGATGGAACCCAGGTCTCCCACTTTTGCAGGTGGATTCTTTACTGCTGAGCCCCAGGGAAGCCCAAGACAGGGGCTCAGGAGGCCTAGACAGAATACAAAACCCACTGTTTGACAGCACCTAACTGGTCCAAAAAAATTATCCAAGGACTGAGATGATCTCTGGTTAATACGGGCAGTGCCCACATCCCAAAATATTTTTAACAGAAACATGGCAATATGAATCCATTTGCTTATTAAACATTTATTGAGTGCTTATTAGTGGCTCAGATAGTAAAGAATCTGCTTGCAATTGAGAGACCCGGGTTCGAACCCTGGGTCAAGAAGATCCTCTGGGGAAGGGAATGGCTAGTCACTCCAGTATCCTCGCCTCGAGAATTCTATGGATAGAGAAGTTTGGTGGACTACAGTCCATGGGGTTGCAAAGAGTCAGATATGACGGAGTGACTTACACTTTCTATGTGCAAGGTATTCTGTTGGACATTGGTGGCAAATTGGCAAAGAAGATACACAGAGTATCTGTCCTCCTGAAGCTTATATTCTTCTAGGGAGACTATGATTAACAAAATAACTTTAAAACTATCTCTAATTTTGAGCATATATATGAGAGTTCTGATTAACCTATGAGTATTTGAGAAAGAAGTATTTGGACAGTGTTACAGACTGAATTGTATCCCCTAAATTCATGTGTTGAAGTTATAACCCTCAGTATGACTATACTTGGAGACAGAATCTTTAAGGAGGCTATTAAGGTAAAATGAGGTCATAACAGTGGGGCCCTGATCCAACAGGACTGGTGTTCTTATAAGAGAAACACCAGAAAGAAGTATGCCTTCCCAGGGAAAAGGTCATCTGAAGACACAGTGAGAAGGCAGAGGTCTCATCAGAAAGGAATCTTTGATCTTTCAGCCTCCAGAGCTGTGGAAAAATAAACCCAGCTTGTAGTATTCTGACTGCATTTTGGACTTGTTTGTTGACTATGAAGGCTACTCCATTTCTTTGAGGGGATTCTTGCCCACAGTAGTAGATATAGTGGTCATCTGAATTAAATTCACCCATTCCAGTCCATTTTAGTTCACTGATTCCTAAAATGTTGATGTTCACTCTTGCCATCTCCTATTTGACCATTTCCAACTTACCTGACTCATGGACCTAACACTCCAGGTTCCTATGCAGTATTGTTTTTTACAGCATCAGACTTTACTTTCACTACCAGACACATCTACAACTGGGTGTTGTTTTCGCTTCAGCTCAACCTCTTCATCCCTTCTGGAGCTATTTCTCCACTCTTCTCCAGTAGCGTATTGGGCCCCTACCAACCTGGGGAGTTCATGTTTCAGTGTCAGATCTTTTTGCCTCTTCATACTGTTCATGGGATTCTCAAGGCAAGAATGCTGAAGTGGTTGATCATTCCCTTCTCCAGTGGACCACGTTTTGTCAGAACTCTTACGACAGCCAGAGCTGTCTAGGATAGATAGTATTCTGAAGGATGAATAAGTATGTTTTTGCCAGTGAGGAGGGGCAGAAGGGAGTGTATCATGTCAGGGAAGAAAAGCACAAGTCTGAGGAGGGAAACCTTATGGAGGTTGGAACAACTGAGATAAGATTAACGTGAGGAGAGAGGCACAGGGACCAGAATGAGCAGTTTTGGAGGACTGGTTTCATTAATTATTGTTTTTTTTATCTGAAAAGTACTGGAAGACCACTGAAAGGTCAAGGGAGTGACATAATTAGTTTGGCTATTACAAAATCTAATTCTGTCTTTGGTCAAGAGAATGGATTGGAAGGATGCAGGGGTTGCATTTGGAGAGATGGTGGGGTGCAGTGTGGTGGAGAGGAGTGAATGGATGGAAGAGATGTTTAGAAGGGGGTGCTGACTTGCTTGTGATTAATGGACTGTGGTGAGATAAGAAAATGGAGGTGTCGAAGGTAATTTTCAGGTTTGGGCTAGGGCATCTTGGAGAATGGTAGTGTGATTTACTCAGATAGGAAATCATGGAAGAGAGATACTCTTTGGTAGGAAAGATGACCTTTCAGTGGCAGGTGGAACTAAGAGTCAAAGGGTCTTGGTATTATTTCAGGGGCCACTGATCCATGTTTAACCAGAAATTACAGGCTGCAGATTCAATGAATAAGACCTAATCTTAGAGGAGGATTTGGTGAGAGCTAGACATGAATATAGGAAAAAAAAATCCTTTGTCTCCACTCTCACCTGCCTGAACTCGCCTTAATTTGGCTACTGTTGAGGAATAGAAGGTTTCCTTCTCAATTTTCATTTGGCTTTTCACAAAGAAGGGCTCAAGCCTCCCATGCTGTCTGCTGCTGCTGCTGCTGCTGCTAAGTCGCTTCAGTCGTGTCTGACTCTGTGTGACCCCATAGACGGCAGCCCACCAGGCTCCCCCATCCCTGGGATTCTCCAGGCAAGAATACTGGAGTGGGTTGCTATTTCCTTCTCTAATGCATGAAAGTGAAAAGTGAAAGTGAAGTCGCTTCAGTCGTGTCCGACTCTTCGTGACCCCATGGACTGTAGCCTACCAGGCTCCTCCGTCCATGGGATTTTCCAGGCAAGAGTACTGGAGTGGGATGCCATTTCCTTCTCCCCCATCCTCTCTAACAGGGATCAAATATAGAAATACTACTGCTGGTATTATTGATAATACAAGGTAGTTGATAGCATACGTGAATGTGTCTGCATGTGTATGTCTGTGTATTGTATTTTGAACATTCTCTATCTTTATTTGTTTTTCACCTGGATAGATCACTTTAATGCCTTGAATTCTTCACCCTTCTCTCTATTCAACTCCTTTGTTATGTGTAAGAATCCAATTCAAATATTAATGTTGGGACTTCCCTCAGGGTCCAGTGGTTAAGAATCTGCCTGGCAATACAGCAGAAATGGGTTCAATCCCTGACTGGGGAACTAGGATCCCAAATGCCTTGGGGCAACTGGGCCTTTATGCTGCAACTACTGAACTTGCACACCACAACTAGAGAATCCATGCTCTGCAATGAAAACTTCTACATGATACGACAAAGATCCCACGTGCTGCAACTAAGATCCAACACAGCCAAATGTATAAATAAATAAACAAAAAAGAAATACTAATGTCATCCAGAAACACCCACATAGACACACAGAATAATATTTGACTAAACATCTGGACAGCCCATGGCCCAATTAAGTGACTCAGCAGTTACTTACATGAAAATTTGAGCTATTTCCTCACTGATTAACTTAGATTTGGCTGCATGGCTTTCTCTGACCTCTGGAGTACTCACAGGTACGCCATGACTTAAGGTTATAAAAGCTCTTTTGTGTTTCTACCTGTGTTCTTGCATCTCTACCATAGCTGTGAGATAATGCATCTGGGATAGCCTGCCAGGCCCTGAGGGAGAGGAGAAACACACGAAGCAGAGCTGAGTCACACCAGCTGGGCCCAGCCTAGAGCAGCCAAGCCACTATGTAAAAGCTGATAGTTACATGACTCTACGAATTCACAGGTTTTATTACACAACGTTATCATGCTCATCATTAACCATTATATCATCTATTTTGTTTAGATGAAATTTTGTTTTTCTGTTCTATCTGTTGTTCAGTTATTGCAAGTTTTATTTATAATATTTGGTCTTTTCATCTGACTTTTGTAATGATACCCCAGTTACTATGATGGCTTATGTGATTTACTGAGGTTTAAGATCAACCTCAACAAAAGAGTGAAATGCGCTCTTTCAGTACTAAAAGTTATACAGGACAAATAAAACTAACACAGCCCTCTGTAAGCATACAGTGTAAGGAAGTATATATACTTTACTGCAAAGAACTGAAACTATAACAAATAGATGTGGTCCAATCAGTCCCCTGCTCAAAAACCTCTGCTGTGTCTCCATCAGTTTAGAGAATAAAATTCAGAATTCTTAGTCTGGTAGCTAAGCCTTATGCCATTTGGTCCAAACTCCTCTGTCACCTGCCTTCTGTAATCTGCCTGTTGAACATCAAAATTAACAGACTGTAAGCTTGCTTTTTTTCTTTCACCATCCCTTTAAAACTGATCAACATGAGTATTCCTTCTCCTGCCCCAAATACCAACACAGACAATCTCAGGACCTTTTTTTCCCCCTTCTTGAATCTATTCTTTCCTTTACTCTCTTTAAGTTATAAATATAATCTGAATCCAGTGACTAAATCTGCCTATTGAATATACCAATTAAAACTCTAAATTTAATGTTGTTAAATTTCTCTCCTTCCCCTAAGCTGGGTCCTAGGATAAACTACTGCTTCCAGGAGAAAAGGGAGAAGAAATGATCCTTTTGTATCATTCACCTCCTCCTTCATCAGTCAGCTGCTGTTTCTGGCCATGCGAAGGTCAGACCTGGAGTAGGAAAGGGAGGTAAAGGGAAGGAGGTGCTGACCTGACTAACACTAGGATCAAACGGCTGAGCTCCCTGGTCCTGATCGGTGTCTAAAGCTGCCTCTTCCTTTGAATGTAAATTTCCTCATGTAGGCAGGGGCTCTCCTTCCGCTGGCTACCCCAAAGTCCTTTCCGCTCCCAGGGCTCTCCCACAGCTTCTCACAGCTAGAGTCTACTTTGTAAGGCCACCTTCTGGGCAGGATCTGTTTTAAAATAATGACCCTGTCTAAATTTCCCTGTCTGGTCCTTCAAATGGATAAGCATCTGACTGGCTTATCCCAGATGTAACTCTCCACTTGGCTACATAGACCATTGCTCAGAGTCTAGAACTAGGCCACCATATCCTCAACAAAAGGGCATACAACTGAAACTGTCTGAGTGGTCCCGTTAAAGGCCTCTCAATAAATTTCCTACATGAAGGAGAAGTCCCCCAGTACAAGCCCCTCCAAAGAAATTTTCCTCTTTAGTCTTCCTATGATTAATTTTTCCACCTTTTAGCAATTTGGTGTGCTGAAAAGTTCAGAAGAGTCAGATAATGGGTTTTTAGCCAAATCCTTTGAAATTTTTCATAGGGCCCAGCACCTCTATTGTTTCTCAATACCTCAAAATTTATAATTTTTTACATGTTTTACTTGTTTCTCATTATTTCCCAGGTGGCCTATTTTTATGTGATTCCTGTGGTTCTCTAAACCTTTAAGCAGCTGTATGCTCTTTTGAGAATGCTGTCTTATCCATCCATTCTGCACATGTCTAAACTCTAGTCCTCTCTCAAGGACTCATACAATTGTTTCTTCTTTATAAGCCTTCTCTGATCTGGTCAAAATTAATATTTCCCTCTTAGTTCTCAGGGTATGTTGCACCTTTTCTACAGTTCTTATCACTGCGTAGCTTGCATTAGAGTTCTCAAATACAATATTTCCTCAATTCTAGGTCAAATAGCTTTTCACACAACATCCCTGAAACAGGTAAGCATCTTAAAGCCAATGCAATGACATCTTAAAATTGCTTGGAAGTCTTGTTTTTTCTACTTCTTTGTGTTACGTAAAATGATGGTATATGTCACAATAACACTTCAGTATTTTGTGAATCCCTTGATTTTAAACACTTTCAGTTCAGTTCAGTTCAGTCGCTCAGTCGTGTCTGACTCTTTGCGACCCCATGAATCTCAGCACACCAGGCCTCCCTGTCCATTACCAACTCCTGAAGTCTACCCAAACTCATGTCCATTGAGTCAGTGATGCCATCCAGCCATCTCATCCTCTGTCATCCCCTTCTCTTCCTGCTCCCAATCCCTCCCAGTAATAGGGTCTTTTCCAATGAGTCAACTCTTCAAATGACGTGGCCAAAGTATTGGAGTTTCAGCTTCAGCATAAGTCCTTCCAATGAACACCCAGGACTTATCTCCTTTAGGATACAGAGTCTTCTCCAACACCACAGTTCAAAAGCATCAATTCTTCAGGGCTCAGCTTTCTTCACAGTCCAACTCTCACATCCATACATGACCACTGGAAAAACCATAGCCTTGACTAGACGGACCTTTGTTGGCAAAGTAATGTCTCTGCTTTTTAATATGCTGTCTAGGTTAGTCATAACTTTCCTTCCAAGGAGTAAGTGTCTTTTAATTTCATGGTTGCAAGCACCATCTGCAGTACTTTACCTTATTCCAATCTCTTGTATTCTTCAGCAATAGATCCAGTGCTTTTTCAGAAATTAACTGCTTAAAATTTAGATATTGAATCAAATGGGTGTTCTATATTCTGAGTTACTACAATTTTCTTCAGTGTCCAAAACATTTCCAATTACAATTTGATTTGAATTAAAAGGGCTTTGATGGAACATTAATTACCTAAAAGGTAACATTTATTAGTCTATGTGTTGTCATTGCAACTTTAATATCATCAGGAAGAAGTTTAATCTGACTTCATTTTCACTCCATTAAAAACCTTGTAACAATGTTCATAAATTAGATCTCCAGAATCATAAAAGTATATGTCATAGCCCCAATCTGAACATACTTGGCCACATTTGGATATTTAACATAGTTTTGATTTGGGGATATCCACCACTTACACAAATTAATGTTTGTCATGATTCTAATGCAGGCACACACATGTATAAATTGTATCATTTTGGTCTGTCCTATTGTCAATGACACTAATAAACTAGGGACACATTTTAGCAATTACAATTCATTTCTTTGCTTAAAATGAACACTTTTTTATTGTTAGCTCATCATTGACTTGCCTTGCTTACAAAGAATTATAATTAAGAATCATAAAATCAGCTAGAAATATTATTTTAGGAGAAAAGGAGACTTAAGGGAGCAAAATATACCCAAATACGTGATAGAATGCCACAGTTGTTAAGCTAAATACCCTCCTATGCACAAGATTTCATTACCAAGGTTCTTAGCTTAGAATCATTCAAGGACACAACATTTGCTAATGTGTAGGTAATTTCATTTGTTTATAGACATGTACAGAGGCCTTAGACTGAAAAAGGAAAAACAACTATAAAGAAATTATTGGTTGCTGTTCAGTTGCTCAGTCGTGTCCAACTCTGTGACCCCATGGACTGCAGCATATCAGGCTTCCTGGTCCTTCACAACCTCCCGGAGTTTGCTCAAACTGATGTCCACTGAGTCAGTGATACCGTTCAACCATTTCAACCTCTGCCGTCCCTTATTGAAAGTGAAGTCGCTCAGTTGTGTCCAACTCTTTGTAACCCTATGGACTGTAGCCTACCAGGCTCCTCTTGCCATGGGATTTTCCAGGCAAGAGTACTGGAGTGGGTTGCCATTTCCTTCTCCAGGGGATCTTCCTGACCCAGGGATTGAACCCATGTCTCCCGCATTGTAGGCTGAGGCTTTACCATCTGAGTCACAAGGGTGATATCTTATTAGCCTGGAGCAAAAAAGCAACCATACAAAATCACAAGTGTTCCATTTTCTGGATGTCACTATGACAAAATTTAGGATGGAAAAACGTGTTTCATGCATATATTGAGTGAAAATCTTTTCATATAACATTTAAGTAGATAGTTGTCTCTTTATCTATCTGTTCATTCTTTCATTAAATTGTTCATAAGTATTTTCTGAGTTTCCCAAAAACAAAAAGGAATTGTTGGCATTCTAAGAACGTGAGGGTGGGATGTTTTGAAAGAACAGCATGTATATTATCTATGGTGAAACAGACCACCAGCCCAGGTGGGATGCATGAGTCAAGTGCTCGGGCCTGGTGCATTGGGAGGACCCTGAGGAGTCGGGTGGAGAGGGAGGTGGGAGGGGGGATCGGGATGGGGAATACGTGTAGCTCTATGGCTGATTCATGCCAATGTATGACAAAACCCACTGAAATGTTGTGAAGTGATTGGCCTCCAACTAATAAAATAATATTAAAAAAAAAAAAAATAAGAGACTTGAAAACAGTTCATCAAAAGATTGGCTTCAGGGATGAAATTTTACTATCTAGAAAATTTCTATTCTCTCATATTATTTCACATGAAGTGAGTAAAAGTCTTTTGCCAAGAATAATAAAAACTACACTAAAAATGCACATCTACTAAGCAAATAGCACATATACTAGTTAATCGATGTTCATCAGTTCAATTCAGTTCAGTCGCTCAGTTGTGTCCAGCTCTTTGTGAATCCATGAACTGCAGCACGTCAGGCCTCCCTGTCCATCACCAACTCCCAGAGTTTACTTAAACTCATGTCATTGAGTTGGTGATGTCATTCAATCATCTCATCCCCTTCGTCCCCTTCTCCTCCTGCCCCCAATCCCTCCCAGCATCAGGGTCATTTCAAATGAGTCAGTTCTTTGCATCAGGTGGCCAAAGTATTGGAGTTTCAGCTTCAGCATCAGTCCTTCCAATGAACACCCAGGACTGATCTCCTTTAGAATTGACTGGTTGGAAATCCTTGCAGTCCAATGGACTCTCAAGAGTCTTCTCCAACACCACAGTTCAAAAGCATCAATTCTTTGGTGCTCAGCTTTCTTTATAGTCCAACTCTCACATCCATACATGACCACTGGAAAAACCATAACTTTGATTAGACAAACCTTGGTCAGCAAAGTAATGTCTCTGCTTTTTAATATGTTGTCTAGGTTGGTCATAACTTTCTTCCCAAGGAGTAAGCATCTTTTAATTTCATGGCTGCAGTCACCAACTGTAGTGATTTTGGAGCTCCAAAAAATAAAGTCAGCCACTATTTCCACTGTTTCCCCATCTATTTGCCATGAAGTAATGGGACCAGATGCCATGATTTTAGTTTTTTTAATGTTGAGCTTTAAGTCAACTTTTTCAATCTCCTCTTTCACTTTCATCAAGAGGCTCTTTAGTTCCTCTTTGCTTTCTGCCATAAGGGTGGATTCATCTGCATATCAGAGCTTATTGATATTTCTCCCAGCAATCTTGATTCCAGCTTGTGCTTCCCCCAGCCCAGAGTTTCTCATGATGTACTCTGCATATAAGTTAAATAAGCAGGGTGGCAATATACAGCATTGATGTACTCCTTTCCCAATTTGTAACCAGTCCATTGTTTCAAGTCCATTTCTAACTGTTGCTTCTTGACCTGAATACAGATTTCTCAAGATGCAGATCAGGTGATCTGGAACTCCCAACTCTTTCAGAATTTACCACAGTTTGTGGTGATCCACACAGTCAAAGGCTTTGGCATAGTCAATAAAGCAGAAATAGATGTTTTTCTGGAACCCTCTTGCTTTTTTGATGATCCAGTGGATGTTGGCAATTTGATCTCTGGTTCCTCTGCCTTTTCTAAAACCATCTTGAACATATGGAAGTTCATGGTTCACGTATTTTTGAAGCCTGGCTTGGAGAATTTTGAGCATTTCTTTACTAGTGTGTGAAATGAGTTCAATTGTGTGGTAGTTAGAGCATTCTTTGGCATTGCCTTTCTTTGGGACTGGAATGAAAACTGACATTTTCAAGTCCTGTGGCCACTGCTGAGTTTTCCCTATTTGCTGGCATATTGAGTGCAGCACTTTCACAGCATCATCTTTCAGGATTTGAAACAGCTCACCTGGAATTCCATCACCTCCACTAGCTTTGCTCATAGTGATTCTTCCTAAGGCCTACTTGACTTCACATTCTGATGTCTGGCTCTAGGTGAGTGGCTCATTGTGATTATCTGGGTCGTGAAGATCTTTTTTGTATAGTTCTTCTGTGTATTCTTGCCACCTCTTCTTAATATCTTCTGCTTCTGTTAGGTCCCTACCATTTCTGTCCTTTATTGAGCCCATCTTTGCAAAAAATGTTCCCTTGGTATCTCTAATTTTCTTGAAGAGATCTCTAGTCTTTCTATTCTGTTGTTTTCCTTTATTTCTTTGCACTGATCATTGAGGAAGGTTGTCTTATCTCTCCTTGCTAGTCTTTGGAACTCTGCATTCAAAAGGGTATATCTTTCCTTTTCTCGTTTACTTTTCACTTCTCTTCTTCTCACAGCTATTTTTAAGGCCTCCTCAGACAGCCATTTTGTTCTTTTGCATTTCTCTTTCTTGGAGATGGTCTTGATCCCTGCCTCCTGTACAATGTCACGAACTTCCGTCCACAGTTCATCAGGCACTGTATCAGATCTAGTCCTTTAAATCTATTTCTCACCTTCACTGTATAATCATAACGGATTTGATGTAGGTCATACTTGCATGGTCTAGTGGTTTTCCCTACTGTCTTCAATTTAAGTCTGGATTTGGTAATAAGGAGTTCGTGATCTGAGTCACAGCCAACTCCCAGTCTTGTTTTTGCTGACTGTATAGAGCTTGTCCATCATTGGCTGCAAAGAATATAATCAATCGGTTTTTGGTGTTGACCATCTGGTGATGTGTATAATAACCCTTAAAATAGGTCTCACCATCTTTACTTTATTTATGTGTTTTAATTATTTTTTGGCTCCACTGGGTCTTCACTGCTGCCTGCAGGCTTTTTCTAGCTGCAGCAAGCAGGGGCTACTCTCCCGTGTGGTGTGTGGGCTTCTCATTGCAGTGGCTTCTCTTGTTGCAGAGCAGAGGCTCTAGGGCACGTGAGCTTCAGCAGTTACGGCACATGGGTTCAGTAGTTGTGACTCCTGGGTTCTGGAGTACAGACTCAACAGTTTTGATGCATGGGCTTAGTTGTTCTGTGGCAAGTGAGATCTTCCCAGATCAGGGATCAAACCTGTGTCTCCTGCATTGGCAAGCAGATTCTTTACCACTTAGCCATCAGGTAAGCCCAGTTAGTGCTATTTTATTGATTTCTTCAGGAATTCAATGTGGATGTCCTCTCCTAGAATAATTCAAACTTCATGTAAGTGTTCACAGTGTGTTGGTCCTTTCAGAAAACTCTCTCTGGGCCTGTAGCTCTCTGCTAACCTATAAATAACCAGATAAATAAGAATCTGTTCCTTATGCTATTTTGATTTGTCCTTTCTCTCACACTCATTTTTAAAAATTATTCCTTGTTCAGTGTCAAAATACACTTTGTGGTAATGTCAATTATTATTAAAAAATGTAAAAGTAATTGTTAGGATAGGCTGTGCTTTGAAATGAATGTGCTCTACTTTTATTAACAATGATTATAAACATTAAAATTTCTAATATTTATTTTCATTTTTAGAGGCTGTGTAGGGTTGCCCTCTGGATCTTAAGACCATTTCATTTCTAATAGTGTAAGGCAGGTCATGAGCAAGAAAGAGAAAATGCTTGGACTTCATTTCATTCCTGCTTAAATATTTAGCTCACTCTGGTAAGAATTTTATAATTTATAAAGATTTCTGTGAACGAGAGACTCAAATATGTGAGATGGTAAGACACTGAGGAATTAAGTCTCCTTGTCCCAACAGAGCACGGTCAGTGCAAGCAGGCAGTGCTGTGACCGGGACAGTGGGAGGCAAATCAGGACTCAAAGCCAGGACTTGGAGGGCAAAACAGAGCTCATGAGTGAAAGAGGAAGAGGGCGTGGCCAGGATCAGATATTCTAAACTGAAAGGGCAGTGAAGAACAGCGAAAGTGTCAGTCATGTCCAACTCTTTGCAACCCATCGACTGTAGCCCACCAGGATCCCCCGTCTATGAAATTCTCCAGGCAAGAATACTGAAGTGGGTAGCCATTTCCTTCACTAGGGGATCTTCCCGATCCAGGGATTGAACCCCAGTCTCCTGCATTGCAGGCAGGTTCTTTACCATCTGAGCCATCAGGGAAATCCAAAGAAGAGTACATAAACTCAATGTTCTTTAGGCAGCATGAGATGAAGCAAGAGGGTCAGTAAGAAGATGGGGCAAAAGCCTGGGAGGAGACATGGTGAATCAGGACAAATGTTTAACAGCTAGCGTGTTGGGACTTTCCTGGTGGTCCAGTGGTCAAGCGTCTGTCTTGCAATGCATAGGACGTGGGCTCAATCTGTGCTTGGGGAACTACCATCCCACAGGCCCAGGAGCAACTAAGCCCTCATGGCACAACCACTGAGCCTGTGCGCAAGTAGAGAGTCCGTCACTTCAACAAAAGATCCCACATGATGCAACTAAGACCCAATACAGCCAAACTGGGGGGGAAAAAAGAGTTATGGTGTTAAGTTCCGGGCTTCCTTGGTGGCTCAGTCAGTAAAGAATCTGCCTATAATGAAGGAGACTGCCTGTAGTAAGGGAGACCCAGGTTCGATCCCTGGGTCAGGAAGATCCCCTGGAGAAGAAAATGGCAACCCATTCCAGTACTTTTGCCTGGAAAATCTAATGGACAGAGGAGGCTGGTGGGCTACAGTTCATGGGGTCACAAGAGTCAGACATGACTTAACGACTAAACCACCACCGCCACCACCAGTGTTAAGTTCTAGTCCTGGTGATGCTGTCCAACAACAGCTCACCCTGCTTATGTTCACCTATCCAAGAGCGGCAGCACCCCCCAGCCACTTCTGCCCTTGGGTGAAACACACTAGGGGTGCAGCAATGATGCTCAGATGGATAAAGTCAAATCCTCCACAATTTCTCCATCATATCAGTTCTGACTTGGTCAAGGGTAGGTTGTGTTGCTTCAGGAACAACCCTGGATGGTGGCAGGAACAAGGGCATTCTGTGGACCTGGAACAGGCTCTCAGACTATGTGTCCGAGTTCCATAAAGAAACAAATCATCCAATATTAACTCCCTGTTCTTTGAAGCACTAAAATGAAGTTAATATTTTTCACAGAAAGATAACTGAATACCCTCCAACAAAACTCTAGCTTTTCTCTTTGAAAAAGCAGGCTAACAATTTCACAAACATCAGTAAAAAATGAGAATGAGAATTCTGTTTTGGCATCTCCTAGGACCAGTGCACGTGGAATTTTCAACCACATTTATTACACTCTCTAAGGGAACAACACATACATGTCACCACTTTGCAATGCAGTGTTGTTAAACTATTCCACATTGATTCTTTTTCATTTCTATTCTGTGTCATTAGTGGTTTGCAGCTGCCTGCTAGAGATGACACAGTGAACAGGCTATCTGAGTCTTACAAATAAACTCTTGTTGACTAAAGGTTTGTATTTGCAATTTGGGGTGGAATTTTGGCACATAAAAGATCAGTTCC
This sequence comes from Muntiacus reevesi, assembly GCF_963930625.1. NCBI lineage: Eukaryota > Metazoa > Chordata > Mammalia > Artiodactyla > Cervidae > Muntiacus > Muntiacus reevesi. The sequence goes on from NC_089270.1 coordinate 21,900,141, forward strand.
TTGAATGATATTGTGTGTGTTTGTATGTATGATGAATTAGTTGTACAGAGTTCCTATGTGAAGAGAGAATGAAAAAGCAAAGTCCATAATCAGATCATTTTTCTATTAATATCTCAAAATATGGCATTTTAGGATAATTTTTTATTCTGCTATAAATGCATAATGAAATACATGACCATCTTCCTTTCTTTGTAGGATATTTTTGTTATAATTATTTGTGACTTCTTTTCTCTTCTCATAAAATGCATACACTTACAACAGGACTTTGCTTTTTAAAGATCATCTAAAGACTAAAATTAAACATATCCCTGTATTAAGGAAGCCCCTTCACACACACTTACATGGATTATAAATCTATCAGTGAGAATTATTGTTCAAGTTTACAGACAGTTTTAAAGTGGAAGTGGTAGCCAATGAAATATAAACTCATCTTATCATCATTAAACTAGATACATGTATTATTAATAATATTTGAGGGATAAAAGAGTGGTCCCAGCAGGCTGGCCTCCAACAGGAGGAACTGACCACATGCACAGCTCCGAGAAAACTTGCCAGAGCCCTGTCCACCACCCTCCTCATCACATCAGATGAGGAGCAGAGCTTCATTGAACAGAAATGCTGATGAGGCAAACCCCGTAGCAATCCTGCCTTGTCATTCAGCTCCACTGGGACCCAGTCCCCTGAGGGAACCAGAACTGGGGCTGCTGCTCTTCGTCCCCAGCTGTGGACTCATCTGCTGGCAAAGTAAGACGGGGGCAAAGGTCCCTCCACCCTGGGACACCACCCTGGTATCACATGCCAGCCTGTGTTCAGGTCAGGCACTGGGTGGATGTTCTCTAATCACGCTGTTCAACAGCCCTCACGACCTACAGGACAGAGTCTTTCTTCCAGGGTTGGAAGACTTGAATAGACTTGGTTTGGGTACTTCTGGGTCTGCCCAGGAGTACATGGATGACCAGAGTCCCACGCATCTGCTGCTGTCCCCATCACCAAGATTTCTTCCCAGGATACTGCCCTGGCAGGTCTGCTGTGTGTGCCGTCTAGCTATGTGATTTGTTGGCATGATAACAATGACAACAGGTAACAGCTTACTATAGAAGAACTGTTTACAGGGCTAAAGACTGTTAGCCTTCACGACAACCCAAAGAAGTAACAAAATTATCTTTATTTAAGAGATGGAAATTGAAGACAAAAGGATGAACTTGACCTTATCTACTTCGATAATAACTGATAGGGGTCAGATTTTAAACTCATCTTGGACCTCAAAGCCTTTACTCTGAGTCTATATAGTATTATTTCAATTATTCAAGCTATTGAAATAGAGTAAATTTAACTACCTTGTTAAACAAGTTTTAAACCATACTTATTTCACTGTTGACAAAACAGAATTTACTGCAGTGGCTAAAACTTCACAGAGTGCTGGAGGAGGTCAAGTGTTCAAACTCGCCTTGATCAGCGAAGAGAGGCAGAGGCTGCCTCTAGCATCTGTGGACCTGGAGCAAGAGAGAAAATGGAGAATGACATAACACATGTCCAATATTTAAAGTTTATTCATCAAGCTAATAATTCATCAATAAAACATGTTCTGTCCTCCTACCTTGATAAGTGAACCTTAATAGAGTGAAGTCGCTCAGTCATGTCCGACTCTTTGCGACCCCATGGACTGTAAGCTACCATGCTTTTCCATCCATGGGATTCTCCAGGTAAGAGTACTGGAGTGGGTTGCCATTTCCTTCTCCAGGGGATCTTCCTGATCCAGGGATCGAACCAGGGTCTCCTGCATTGTAGGCAGATGCTCTACTATCTGAGCTACCAGGGAAGCCCTGAACCTTAATAGAAATGGAATCTATACATATATGTATATATGTGTGTGTGTGTGTGTGTGTGTGTGTGTGTATACACACACATGTACACTTGTAATACAGCTTTGCTTTTTTATATGACTGCAAATCAGCAAAGTATCAAAGATAACTTAGTCGAATTATTATTATTTTGAATTATTTATTTTTGGCTGCATGAGGGCTTTCTCTAGCTGCAGTGGGTGGGCATCTCATCTCAGTGGCCTCTCTTGTGCAGGAGCATGAGCTCTAGAGCGCATGGGCTCAGTAATGGTGGTGCATAGGCTTAGTTGCCCCATGGCATGTGGGATCTTCCCAGACCAGGGACTGAACCCATGTCCCCTGCATTGGCAGGCATATTCTTAACCACTGGGCCATCAGGGAAGTCCTTGAATTATTACTGATCTTGTCTGAATGCTCTCTTTAGGCCTGTTGTGCTGGAACAAATAATAAAATTAAGAGATACACAATTCATTAAATATTATATGTTTTTGATAAAATTTACTTTTGCCTTCATTTCAGCCTATATATTGATATTTTATAATCAATATTTTCACATAATTTGGGTCCTATTTACAGCAACAACAGACTAGCCATTCTTTCTCAAGACACTGTAGCTCTTTGATAGATCATATTAATTTCTACTCACAGAATCTTCATTTTTCTGAAAGTTGCACCTGAACTTTTTATGACATTTTAAAGGCATTCCTTATATTTGGAAATTAACCATGAATTTTACAAATCACTTTTAAACACTATAATGAGATCATATATAATAAATTATCACAGAAGTTATTGCAAAATATTTTAAATGTAGCATATAAATTACTCTCAGCTATACAGCAATTTAACTCTTCTTAAAGCAATAACCAGGTCCACACAGTATTTAAGTTCTGCTTTAAATTTTTGCAATATCAGGATTGTTTTGAAATTTTAAATGTAGTACATTGCTAATTTTTTTTTCAGCTCTCTCTTCAGTCATGGCTATACTTGATCTACAATGTCTGGAAAACAATCTTTCTAGAAATCTGTTTGGGAGTTATTTATACGTGAATCTTATTCACAGTCATGAAAATATTTCCATGACCTTATATCTCCTATACATTTTAAGGAATGTCTCTTGTTTTATATACAGTTTCTTATTATACAGTTTAGGGTGAAATGCTTTTCTAAATTAAAAAATATAATAATCACTTACAAACTTAAATAGCTGTTTTGGTTTTTCCATATCCAGTAACTGTGAAGAGAACAAATTCAAAATTATTTTTATTATCTGTGAAAGCCCATGATTCACTTTTTGCGAGTTTTTTGTTTAGCTTAATTCTTCTAGTGCATCTTGTGTCTGTTCTACATAGAGTCTAATCGCGTTATCAGTTTTGAGCTGACATTTTCTTATATACTGGACAGTTCTTGGGAAGAAACTTAGCAGGGAGGAAGCCAAGGGAATAAACACCTTGACCTCCCTCTCTTCCCTCTTGCTGATAACCTGCTCTGCCTTCCCACTGGCCAAATCCAAGGAAAGCCAGAAAGGTCATATAGAAGGTGTTGATTACAACACTGAAATCCATCTCAAAGGTTTGGTTGGTGTGTCCGTTCCCAGTGGGTGCAGGTGTTACTGATAAAGGCTTACCCCTGCTCCCTTCTTACAGGGATTACCCTTAGGTGATTGAGGTCACCTTGCCTAGAGGCACCTGGGAATTGCACACCCTCTGTGACTGGGGAAGTGCTACACGAAGCCTGCTCCCCGGCCTCAAGGTTGGAAAGACCCTGTGTCATAATCTAGGCTCCAGTGCTCCCCCTGGGATCATATCAAGCTAGATTTCACATGAAACCACGTTCTTATGAGACTCCTTCTCATTCCCCACCTGCCCCACACCCCTACTCTAGAGAAACTGATATAAGAAAGTTATTCAGTCGCTCAGTCATGTCCAACTCTTTGCAACCCCATGGGCTGCAGCATGCCAGGCTTCCTTGTCCTTCACTATCTCCCAGAGTTTGCTCAAACTCATGCCTGTTGAGTCAGGGATGCCATCAAAATGAATGAAATCATAAAGATCAAGCCCTGGGGCAGAGAGCAGGGTGGAGAAGAATGGAGAATAGATCTGAAGACCTACCAATGGGAGCTATCGGGCACACTGGAACATCAAGCAGCTGTGCCCACCCCAAAACACACTACCCCACTCTTCCTTACTAACAAATCCTGACTATGTTTGAGAGTAAAATCTCCTCTCCTACTCTCCATATCCCCTGAAGCTAGGGATGGCCATGTATCCCAATCAGGACAGTGAGATGTAAGTAGAAGTCTTGGGACAGACTGTCTCTTCCTTCCTAATTAGAAAGACAGAGATACATGCAGAGAAAGACATTTTGCCCTTTTCTCCTGCCCCTTCTTCAAGGCTGAGACTTGAAGCCTGAAGCCTGGAAGAGCAATAGCCATCTGGTGATCATGATCTGAAAACTATGAGGACAAAAGACAGTGTGTTAAGATCTCAATGGAATGAGATTCCGGGTCCTTGTGGTGCTGGTCTGGACTGCCTACCCCCAGGCTTCTGGTTGTGCAAGAAAAGTAAAACCTCCCCTTTTAAAACCACTCTGAGATTTTCTGTTATTTGTGGCTGAATTCATTCCTGCTACAGCAGCCATTAAAAGAACAGAGCTATACCAGAGACTCAAAGTTTCATCTTAGCAGAGTAGCACCCATCTATAACATAATAGCTCATACCACTGAGCATTTAGTCTATTTTAGTGCACCCTGGGCAGTGGAAAATAAAGGCAGGCAGTCTGGCAGGACAGATCCATGTTTAAATCACACACAGAGTCATGATTCTGCAACCGCTCAGCACGCAGGACGATTTTAACAGGTGCAGGAAAATTAGCCAAATGGAAAAGGGCTGAGGCTGAAGGCAGTTCTCTATGTCATCCAAAAATGTGTCTGGGAATTACTGACCAGTGGAAATGCATGGCTCTGGTTTCAAATCTTGCCCCAAGACTTGAGTCTTGTCACAACAAAGTATCCAAGTGCTTTTGGGGCTGATATTACACATATTCTCCAGGAGGAATAGTTTTCTGGGTCAAGTCACATTTATAGTATATGGACACAGACATAAGTGCCTTATTTAAATAGCAATGAACCATGTGATAAGTGCTAATACTTCTGACAGGTGTTAAAACTGAAGATCTATTTTTTTTAAAAGCCTTGTGGGTAACATCTTTCTTCATGTGTTATATACATAATTTTATAGTCAAGTACCAGGAACAATAGCTCTGGGCTTGAACTGAATGATTTGAGAATAGGCGGATTATGAGAAGTAACTAAGTAACAGGAGCCCAAACCAATTTTGTCACATCCTGTACTGATGTGCAAAAGAGACAACTTTTCATAGTTTTCTGTCTGAGACAGTAAAACACTGTTTGGCCCCCTAAAAGATGCTGTAGAAGATGTTTGTATGAGCCCTGTTAATACCAGACGTGGACCATCAGTATACACATTACACATAGACACAAATACAAACACACACATACACCACACTGGTAATCATCCCTCTATATTCATTCACTTCTTTCGTAGTTTGAACCTAGTGTTCCTTCTAGCTTTGAACATGAAGCCCATAGTTGGAAACCAAACTCAGCCAAGACTTATATGGAAGAGAATCAATGCTAAATGATGTAAGAAACTTTATTTCTGGAGATCATAATTTATGGATGCAAAATATTCCTAGGAGAAAATTTAAAGTCTGTTCTTGCCAATGACAAAAACAATAAGTCTGACTAAATTTGATTGGCTTGTGAATCAAAACACATTTGACTGGTGTATTTAATACAATAATGACCACATGGAAAAGTAATTTGTGAAGAAACACTCATTTTAGACAAGAAATGGTCGAGGTAGCTTTCAGGCCCTCTAAAATTCATCTCAAGTCTGGAGTGGCTGGCTACTTCATTGCTAATTTATTCATTCAAAATAGGTAATGACATTTGCTACATGCTCAACCAAGTATAGGAATTTTAAAGACATAAATGGCAAAGTTCCTCATTTTAATAACAGAGACAAATCTATAAGGGAAAAATTTACAGCTATAAACACATGCATACAACATACACACACACAACAGGGTTGTGACATCATACAACCCCAGCGGGAAATGGGAAAAAAGAATGACAGGACAAAAACTTCACAAAAATATTTGAGCAGAATATTAGAGAATCAGTGAGAGTCTGTCCACTTAATACTGGAAGTAAGAAGAGAATACCAAATAAAATGCATCACATAGACTATAAAAATGAACACAGGGGCAATTGTAAGCCCAAGTCTGTAAAGACAGAATGAGGCTTGATCATTACAGCTCTTGTCTGGCACAAGAGGATTTGGATTTTAATGGTCATAGGAGCCCAAGGAAGGATTTTAAGCATGTAACATGAGGAGATATATATTTTATGAACCACATTTATGTGGTTATACCGGAGGAGAGGGAGAGTTGAAACACTGAGATAATGTGCAGTATAAAAGAAATGGAGAGAAACTGGACTAAAACAGTGACTCAGCTAACAGAATTGACAGTTCTTAAAGCAACCCACTCCAGCATTCTTGCTTGGAGAATCCCAGGGAAAGAGGAGCCTAGCGGGCTGCCATCTATGGGGTCGCACAGAGTCGGACATGAATGAAGCGACTTAGCAGCAGCAGCAAGATATACTTAGATGTGGAAATGGGTGAAAAAGAAAAACTGATAACATTTCTTAGTGTTTTTTTTTTGTTTTTTTTTTTACTTTAGAGATTTAGGTGGATCATATGGCATTCAATAATATAGGAAATATAAAAAAGAACAGATACATGGAAGAGAGTGAATAGGATAGCTCAACAATGGTCATATAGAACACACTGGTAGAATTTTCTAGCAGACATCTGGAAATACAGATATGAACTTCAAAAGAAAGGTAGAAAAGCAAAGTCATTGAGAGTAAGAATATAATTTAAACCAAAAATACTGGATACAATCTCTCATGGAAAGCATTATGGAAAAAAGAAAAGAATTAAGGATGAGTTCTTACAAAATATTTCATTTAAGGTCACACAAGAGGTGAGATAGGGCTTCCCTGATAGCTTAGTTGGTAAAGTATCCGCCTTCGGTTCAATTCCTGGATCAGGGAGATCCGCTGGAGATGGGATAGGCTACCCACTCCAGTATTCTTGGGCTTCCCTTGTGGTTCAGCTGGTAAAGAATCTGCCTGCAATGCAGGAGACCTGGGTTCAATCCCTGGGTTGGGAAGATCCCCTGGAGAAGGGAATGGCTACCCACTCCAGTATTCTGGCCTGGAGAGTCGCAAAGAGGCAGACATGACTGAGCAACTTTCACTTTCAAGAGATGAGAGGATGCTAATTTTAATTCCAATATTTACACCGAACTTACTCATTTCTCATTTTGTGTACATTTGTTATGTATTTGGATTTTTCACTGAAGATTCAATTTAATTGATCAGTTTAACAGAAAAAAAATACTGAATTTGAACATCATTTTGATAAGTTGTACTAAATATTTTCAGATGAGTCTCAATATGAACATATATTGTGCATATTGACTTGCATTTGTATCAAGAGTTCTAATCATTTTGAAAGGCAGAATAATCTACCTAGTAACTTTAGGAAAATATCTTTGTAAAACCTCCCCAAACTATTCCAAAACTACATAACACAGTGTTAAACAACTCTCCAGAGTGACCAGATCCTATATTACAAATTCAAGGATAAAAACCTGGCAATCTGCCAAGAGGAATATAAAGAATAGGTAAACCTGTCTATGAGAAACAAGACATGTTTAGGTATGTAGGTTTCAAGGAATATTGCCACTGGGTTAATAGACTTCCAGATTTTTAATTTTCAGAGAATCCTAAAAGAGATTGGATATTTAGAAACAGCAGCCTTCCTATCTGGAGAATATTGAGAACAACAGCAATAAAAGACAGTGTCCCATCTGTTAATTGCAAAAGGAAATTTAAACTGAAATGGCTACTTTATATATATGACACCAAGAAGTTTAACTAAATTAACCAACTGATCTAAGATAATGTAGCTTTGTCCTTGACAGGACAAAGATAGTAAATATAGCTGAGTGAAATTAACTACAGTCCCAGTTTTACTTTTTCACTCTTACATAGTAGACTTAAGAACCTTAAGATTAACATGTCTTTTAGCAAGACAGTCTTTAAGCCTTAGCACTTGACACTGTTTTCTTTTCCAAGCATTTTTCTGCCCAAGAAAATGATTTATTTTCTTTTTATATACCTGGTTATACATACCACATTGCCTAATTTGATACAACCTATAGCATAGCTAAAATTGATATAGTTTTTCATTTTTAGAGGTAAGAAAACTGAGAAAAATAACACTAAAAATAATATTTCGGAATTCCCTGGTAGTCCCGTGGTTAGGACTCCACACTTCCACTGCTCAGGGCTGGAGTTCAATCCCTGATCAGGGAACTAAGATCCTGAAAGCTGTGTGGTGTGGCCAAAAATAAGATAAAATAATTATGATAATACTAAATGTTAGAACTAATGATTTTTCAAAACTCAAGCACAGTGTAAATGCTGTGCTATAAACATTTCTTTACTAAGCTGTCAAATCTTCACAGCCAACTATGATGCTAATACCAACTTTACTTTCATTTTCCAGAAGAAGCAACTGAGTTTTATAGAGGTTTGGGAACTTTCCCAATGTCACATAGCTAGTGAGTGTTAGAAGTGGAACTCCACTAGATCCATCAGACGTTAAATTCCACATTCTCAACCGCTGTTCTGCTTTCTGGCCATAAAAAGTCTTTGGAGAATTTTTTTTCAGGAAAGAGTAGTTCAGGAAAAGTAGAGAATCCAGATTGTGCAGCAACAGTGAATCATGTCAAGGCATAGAACTACTAAACAGGACGACTGGGATTGAATCCAGTTCATGACTCCAAATTGTGGGACCGAGAATTCAGATCTTTGCAAAGTATCCTAAACACTGACACAGCTGTTACGCAGATGACTGAGTTCACAGGCGCTCATTAAGTCCTTCAGTTAGAACAGTAATTACCAACTTTGGATTTTAAACTTCCACATCATTTTATGATTATCTATGCTGACACCTAGACTAGTTGATTATTTGACACTGACGTAGATTCTATGTGTAATTGAAGAACAATTGGCAAAATCTCACTTGGATACTAAACTTAGAAGCATTATGACAATATTGATAATGTCTACCGAGTGTTTCTTATGTTCCAGGCACTGAGCTATATTATTTGCAAAACTTTATTTAATCATAAACCTCCCTGGGTATTACATTTTAAGTGTATTTTTTTATATGTTGAAATTTCAAGAGCCATCAGGTTTTCAAGGGAATGAATTCTCAGGAAATGAAATAGGGCTTCAAGTGTCAATAAAACGCCTAAGAGTTTTCCAGAAGCAATAGATGGTTGTTTTCCAACAGAGCCCAGTGAGACCAAATGGCTGCATGATGAAAATGTGTTCTTAACCTCCCTAGACTGGGGAGGTGACTAGTGCAGTGACATGCTCGGCAGAATGGCTTAGCCAGGCTCTTCTGGACAGGGTGCATTTTAGCCAGGTGCTGGCCGCGCTCTTCAGCCAGAGCTACATTTTCAGTCCAGGGAGCCCAGGAGACAGTGTGCCTTTAGGGAAGTCCACTATAAAGTCAAGAGTCTTACATTTTGAAAACTATCACAAAACAATACCATTATACAGAACAAAGAGAAAACATTAGAACTCAGTCTTATTATATTACAAGACCCAAAGTCATAGAAAGGTACAGAGTTAACTGCCTGTTTTTATTCAGTACACAACTGAATATCTGAAAAAATCAGTTCGCTTACTTAGTAGTTATAAATGATGGGGAGTAACAGCTTCTAAAGGCTTCCCAGGTGGTGCTAGCAGTAAAGGACCCATCTGCCAATGCAAGAGCGGTAAGAGGCAAGGATTTGATCCCTGGAATCTCAGGAAAATTCTCTGGAGGAAGTAGAAACTTGCCTGGTGGCTCAGACTGTAAAGCATCTCCCTACAATGTGGGAGATCTGGGTTCAATCCCCTGGAGAAGGAAATGGCACCCCACTCCAGTATTCTTGCCTGGAAAATCCCATGGACGGAGGAGCCTGGTGGGTCGCATGGGATTGCAAAGAGTCAGACACAACTGAATGACTTCACTTTCATTTTTTTCTCTGGAGGAGGGCATGCCAACCAGCTCCGGTATTCTTGCCTGGAGAATCCCATGTACAGAGGAGTCTGGCAGGCTACAGTCCATAGGGTCACAAAGAGCCGGACAAGACTGAAGCGATTTAGCATAGCATATCACAGCACAATAGCTTCTTACATGAATAATAAAAAGAAATAGAGGAAAGCAATAGAATGGGAAAGACTAGAGATCTCTTCAAGAAAACTGGGGGTACCAAAGGTATATTCCATGCAAGGATGGGCACAATAAAAGAAAGAGACGGCAAGGACCTAAGAGAAGCAGAAGAGATTAAGAAGAGGTGGCAAGAATATACAGAGGAACTATACAAAAATAGTCTTAATGACCTGGATAACCAGGATGGTGTGAGCACTCACCTAGTACCAGACACACTGGAGTGCAAGTCAAGTGCGCCTTAGGAAACATCACTATGAACAAAGTTAGTGGAGGTGATGGAATTCCAGCCGAGTTATTTCAAATCCCAAAGGATGATGCTGTTAAGTGCTATACTCAATATGCCAGCAAATTTGGAAAAGTCAGCAGTGGCCACAGGACTGGAAAAGGTCTGTTTTTATTGCAATCCCCAAGAAGGCAATGCCAAAGAATGTTCAAACTATCACACAAATGTGCTCATCTCATGTGCTAGCAAGATAAGGCTCAAAGTCCTTCAAGTTAGGCTTCAGCTGTATGTGAACCAAGAACTTCCAGACATACAAGCTGGATTTAGAAGAGGCAGAGGAACCAGAGATCTGTTGGTTCAGAAAGAAAGCGAGGGAATTCCAGAAAAAATATCTACTTCTGCCTCATTGACTACTCTCAAGCCTTTGACTGTGTGACTCACAAAAAAACTGGAAAATTCTGAAAAAGATGGGAATAACAGATCACCTTACCTGTTTCCTGAAAAACCTGTACACAGGACAAGAAGCAACAGTTAGAACCAGACATGGAACAATGGTTCAAGATTGAGAAATGAGTTCGCCAAGGCTGTATATTGTCCCCTTGCTTATTTAACTTAAATGCAGAGTACTTCATGTGAAATGCCAGGTTGGCTGAAGCACAAGCTGGAATCAAGATTGCTGGGAGAAATAGCAACAGCTTCAGATAGGCAAATGATACCCCTCTAATGGCAGAAAGCAAAGAGAAACAAAAGACTCTCTTGATGAGGGTGAAAGAAGAGAGTGAAAAAGCTGGCTTAAAACTCAACATATAAAAAACTAAAATCATGGCATCCAGTTCCATCATTTCATGGCAAATAGATGGGGTAACAATGGAAACAGTGACAGATTTCATTTTCTTGGTCTCCAAAATGACTGCTGATGGTGCCTGCGGCCATGAAATTAAACGATGCTTGTTCCTTGGAAGGAAATCTATGACAAACCTAGACAGCATATTAAAAAGCAGAGACATCACTTTGCCAACAAAGGTCTGTATAGTCAAAGTTAGTTTTCCAGAAGCCATGTATGGATGTGACAGCTAGGCCATAAAGAAGTCTGAGTGTCGAAGAATTGATGCTTTCAAATTGTGGTGCTGGAGAAGACTCTTGAGAGTCTCTTGGACAGCAATGAGATCAAGCTAAAGGAATCCTAAATGAATCCAGTCAATCCTAAAGGAACTCAACCCTGAATATTCCTCAAAAGGACTGATGGCAAAGCTGAAGCTCCAATACTTTGGCCACCTGATGTGAAGAGCCGGCTCACTGGGCAAGAGGAGAAGGGGCCAACAGAGGATGAGATGGTTGGATAGCATCAGTGACACAATGGACATAAGTGTGAGCAAACTCCTGTAGACAGTGAAGGATGTGGAAGCCTAGCATGCCACAGACCGTGGGGTTAGATGTGACTTAGTGACCGAACAACAGCAACAGCTTCTACATCAGAATAATACTGTTACTTTGCTGAGTGTACATGAGCATACTATTCCAGGGATTTTTTTTTTCCTTGACAGCTAAATTAACTCATTTGAAATGTAGCATACTAAATAATTCCTTCCAAGAACTAACGGGCAATCATTTCTTTTTCAGGTCTGATTAAATTCCCTCTGCCTACACACATTTTATATCTGTGTCTAAATATTATGTATTCATTTCTGATCATTGAACAGATCACAGACCCTGCATAACCCATCTCCAGGAGCAGGTAAACCCCACGAACAGCAGTTTTCTTCTTGCACAGCTCCAAGGGGTACCATGCAAATGCATCCTGCCAGTGGCTGCATTCTAAGTGATACTGTACACACAGACTATGTGAATGCGTCCGCTTCCAACAAACTGTACAACAAGATCTTACTCTCATCTGGTGAAAGAAGAATCATCTAATAAAGCAGGTCTTTGTCGTAAGTGAATTGCAGAACCACCGTGTTGTCAGAACACCCTGTAACCGGTTAGCAATCCCAGGGAGGATTCCAACTACATGGAGGATGGCAAAGATCATCACTATGCTGACTACTAGGAACAGAAGTCCAAACACTTCTGCCCATTGTGTACTGGTATTGGAGTCGCCCAGGAAAACCCAACACGGTCAAGCACTGGATGGAACAAGGCTTTACTTCAAAGATGAGAGGCAGAGCAAGATCAGCTCCAAAACGGGCATCCCCAATGGTCAAGGGGGTGGGTCTCTCCCTGTAACTACTGGTCCACTTATCTCCTCTCAAGCCACAGTGGAAGGACCCCACTCGGTCCCCATGGAGGACAGTATAGCAGTAGGCTTGTGGACTGACGCAGACACTTAAGTAGAAACAGGAGCATACACTGAGCTTGAAAACAGGGAAGGATATTCACACAGCAGGCAACAAGTCCAGCGCAGGCTGTGTGAACCCTTTATATCTTGGTGAGGAAGTGTTTGAGCCCCTCCGTCCGTTTCTATGTGACTTTGTTGGTGGTGGTATTACTGTCTAGTCGCCAAGTCGAATCCGACTCTTGGGAACACGTGGTTGTAGCCCGCCAGTCTCCTCTGTCCGTGGGATTTCCCAAGCAAGAATACTGGAGTGGGGTAGAAGTTCCTCCTCCAGGGGACCTTCCCAATTCAGGAATCGAACCCGCATGTCTTATGTCTCCTGCAGTGGCAGGTGGATTCTTTACCACGAGCAGACGTGGGAAGCCCCTTATGTGGCCTGAAAGTAAAGCGAAGTTGCTCAGTTGTGTCTGACTCTTTGTGACCCCATGGACTGTAGCCTACCAGGCTGCTCAGTCCATCAAATTTTCCAGGCAAGAGTACTGGAGTGGGTTGCCATTTCCTTCTCCAGGGGGTCTTCCCAACCCAGGGGTTGAACCCGGGGCTTCCGCATTCCAGGCAGACGCTTTACCATCTGAGACACGAGGGAAGCCCCTACCTTATGTGGCCTAGTAGGAGTCAAAAGACTGCATGCCAGACTGCCCTTCCCAACAGAGCTCAACCCCAGCCTATCTATCATCATGGCCTCCCCATCCCAAACGACCTCCTTAGGAGAGGAGAGAAATGAGATTTCCTGAGGGATCTTCTCCTACCTTATCCTCACCCTCAGTATCCCATATTCTAATCCAGGTGACCCGGGGCCTGCTCTCCATCTGGAGACTGATCAGTCAGGTTTGCTGTCCAGGGGATTCCTCTATGGCGTTGGACACTGGAGCAGGATCTCAGAGTCCAGCGGACAAAGGCAGGTTCCAAGGACGGTGGCAGTTAAACAAGGTCAGGAGCATTGAATCTCAGTCACCATTTGCTCCATCGGCAGAGTGGAGCTTTGCTTCAACGATGAGGACGGGCACAGCTGCCTCTGCAGCTGCAGTCTCTCCAAGCCCACATCTGTGGCCATGTCCCTGGCCAGTGCATGGACCAGCCCTCCACCGTGGGGGCAGGACGGGCCGGGGGTGCCAGGGGCCTCTGCCAGCTTTGATGCCAGCTCTGAGGCATCAGACAAGTGACAGAAAGAAAAACCCAACGTGAAACTCTATCATACTTGTTAGAGTTGGTTACTGTGCATTCCCTTAGTCTGAAAGTGTTACAAGCTAGGTAGCAGGTTTATGAAAATTATTTAGCTGGCTTATGAATTGATTTGACATTTATTTTTACTCAGATATATGTGGGAAAAATGAGGAAAAACAGCAACAATGATTTTCTGTCATAAAGAAAATAAAAATCAGGGTCAGAAATGAACAGAGTATCTAAACTCAGTTTAATACTCAGAAGTAAAACTGTGAGTTTTTAACCTTAGTTAACTTATAATGAACCTGTGAAAGTAGCACTACGTGACCTTTGGATTCTGAGACATTCCAGTGCCTTTCTAATAGAGTCCTCCTCTTCTTAACTTCGTTTGAATAAGATTTATTATTTGCTAGCAAAAGAATACCAACTAACAAACTGAGACAATGACATTTGCCTTGCAGATTTCTAATAAGGTTTGGGTTGTTTGGGGGGAAGAAATTGGCACAGTTAGGCATTCCATAAATGGTGCCTGTTCTTAGATAGGGTAAATTGATTATCTGAGATCTACCTGGTTTATCTTTTCACATTTCATCTTCCGACGAAAGAAAGGCAAAGGTTATCCTTTCACACTGGAATCACAGAAGGCGTGATGGATCAAGGGAGAGGAAGGGGGCATCGACAGAGAAGTAAAATCAATGCTGGTGGTCAAAAGGTGACCGATGTTGAAACTCCATCACGCTCACATCTTAGTTATCTTGCCATGTTAACCCCAGATGTAGATCTTTCACCAAGACATGGTAGCAAGCTGAGAGTTTACTTCTAAAAAAAATACTGATTTCACAAAGGATCCTTTTTAACATCAAAAAAAAGAAATTTTCAGTCAATTTCCAAGAAAAATGTTGATCTTTGTTAAAGGCTAGAGTGATTAGCAATCTGATAATAAACAATCTAGTAATCAACATTTCAGAGATAAGACTATCCCATAATATTTTTCGACCAGCCTTGTTGAAAATAGCTGAACAGTATTTCTGACTATATTTCATTTTCTTCCATTGATTTAAATGATTGAAGTGTTAAACTATATTTTGCAAAAACACAAAATTAGAAATCAGATATCTAAACACAAAAAGAGCTATTAATATATAACCATATCATATTTGACTATATATGGGTCTTAGTGTATAATTAGGCTGATCAGAGTAATATAGTTTAATTATGTATATTAAAATATAGTCCGTTTAAATATGCTCATAAGAACCAGTTCCAACTGTCACCCTGAAAACTGTCTTTCCTGTTTGGAAAAAATGTATCAAATAATACAGCCAACAGGGAAAAATAATGTCTGGTGAACCAAAGTACTGTAACAGACAAATGCTTTTTTGGTCTCTGTCACACATTTTCATTATAGTCATGTAGACATCTGTGGTTTAATTGTGTTACGGCAAAAGCACCTTTATGTTAAAAGGTTGAAGAGTAAATGTAGATGTACTTTTAGATATTAACAGCTGAAGGCTTTTTACCGAAAGTAGAATTGTATGACTGGCATCTATAGGTCCTTTAAAAAAACTTTCATATTCTAAAAAAGAAGTAAACAAAATGTCTGGCTTTTTTGAAAATACACAAGCTACACTAGAAACGACTCGCTAGAGTTTACCTTTAATATCATTTCTAATCAGTAGAGGGCGCCCTCGTCTATACAAGACACGCATTACAAATGCAGTCTGTCCATGCAGCCAGTCTGCAGCCAGTCAAACGTCGTGCACCCGCATGCACACACTCTCTTACACACACCATCCAGATTAATAAAGCTGTCATTTTTCATTGTTTTCAAATCACCTTTAATATCAGTTGATTTTAAAGTTTGGGGAAAGGAACGCATAGGCAGCACCCACTGACAATATGTTAGAACATTTCTCTACCTAAAAATACAGATAGGTGTTTACAAGTTTCCTTCATTTCACTGTGACATTCCTCAGCTCTGATGTGCATTTGGCTGCTTTCCTGAATTCACACATCTCTGTTTGCTCATGTGCTTGTGCATTTTGCAGAAGTGTCACTACCCAAGCTTTGCAAAATAACTAACTAAATCTTCTAAGTGATGCTGCTGAGGCTGTGTCTTTATTATGCCCTCCAAAACTTGAGAGTCAGGAAAACAAAAAACCTGTCCAACTAGTGATGTTTGCTTTTGATAGAAGTCCCTGAGCCCAGCTGTATTTTTCTCCCACTGAAAAATAGATGAAGACATCCTAACTGGGTTGACTATTATTTAGGAGGTTTAATTTTTTTTTCTCTCCTTGGCCTGTAGGCTAGCTGATTCACTGATCCATAACGAAAATGCCAAAACTATGAAAACCCCACTGGGGCAGAAATTTGTAACAGAAAGGGAATTTCTGGCAGGGTTGGAATAATCTCGGGCTGCATCCCCAGGCCAGTTTTTGTGATATAGTTAAAAACTGGCTGTGCTGACAATGGAATCAACTGTTTAAACATCTTGCTGATTGTTGTCATGGCCCAATAGATACTTAAAAGCATTGGTTTTCATGGACTGCTGGTGGAAAACTCTTATATCCAGCTGATCCTAGGTTATGACTCATATATTTTCTCACCAGCCAGATCCAAAATTCACTTGCATGCTCTTAGACAGACAGAATAGAGCCCGTTTCTCCTGCTTTTTTGTTGAATCACCCAGGCTTTGAAACCTTTCCTGCTCATTCTTGCTTCCAAGTACAACTGATTGTTTCTCTCTCCTTTGTGACCCTCCCAGGCTATCTAGCTCTGTGATAATTTCACTTGCTGTTTGGGGTGTCTTATATTTCCACTGGCCACTTTAGCATGGAGTTTAAAAACGGGAGCATTTTGATAATAATATGCTGTTTCATGCCCTCTAACTCCAATTACTCTTGCCAAAGTCAAACCTGGGAAATGCTTTATCCCATCACTTAAATATTTCTGGTCGTTTCCAAAGATATCTGTATCACAGACTGATGAAAACAGTCAGAGCTCTGATAATCAATGGATACTGTCACCCCTTCAGTTCCGGATGAGCAAAAACTCTACTGTGTCAGGGCTGCCCTGCTGGCTCAGACAGTAAGAAGTTCGCCTGCAATGCGGGAGACCTGGGTTCGATCCCTGGGTTGGGAAGATCCCCTGGAGGAGGAAATGGCAGCCACTCCAGTATTCTTGCTTGGAAAATCCCATGGATGGAGGAGCCTGGCAGGCTACAGTACACAGAGTCTCAAAGAGTCAGACATGACTGAGCAACTTCACTTTCTTTCTTTCTATTGTGCCAGAGATCTAAACCTTGCTTGGTTATTCAGATGGGCTGCCAGTGAAGCCCATACTTTGATCCTCTTCTCTCTAAAACCTGTGTTGTTCCCTCAGCTGATTACCAAACTGGAGTGGGAAGAAAGTGAACATGACTAATCATAATTATTGCACCTCCCCGGCCTCTGTAGCTATGTAATACTATCCTCAGGGAGAAATGAAGGTTCAGAGTCAGTAAGTGGCAGTTTCAGAATTCAAATGCGGGTCTTCTTAACTCTAAATTCTGTCCTTGTTTCACAATTCTTATAATATGAGATAAGAAATTTATCTTTGCAAAATAAGGATTCATAGCTAAATGAGTATGCCTCTGCTTACAAAACATGAGATAAAATATAATGACTTTATAGACTGAGATGAGGCCAATCTCAAGATATAATTCTAAACAAAGCCCAAGCTCTTTGTTTGGCATTCAAAGTCACTCATTCTTTATGACCACCATCCCCTTCTGCACACGCCTGTATTCTGATGGATGTTTGTTTATTCAGGAAGGCATGCCAAGTCCTAGCTCTGGGCCTTGGATTCATGCTGGTCCTCTCACATTCCCTTCATTCTAACTCCTCTTCAACGATTTGATTTTCACTCATACTTCAGGATCTTGCTCTTAAAGAACTCCTCCATTTACCTTCAGCTTTCTTTGCTGTTCTTGAACAGCTATTGTTATAAACATCTTATTTTGCATTATACATAGCCTCATATTATTTGGGAATTTTGCAAATGCATATGCCATCTTCAGTTTCTCTGGTGGCTAAGTGGTGAAGAATCCACCTGCCAATGCGTGAGATATGGGTTGGATCCCTGGACTGGGAAGATTCCCTGAAGAAGGAAATGGCAACCCACTCCAGCACTCTTGCCTGAGAAATCCCATGGGCAGAGGAACTTGGCGGGCTATAGTCCGTGGAGTCACAAAAGAGTCAGACATGACTTAGCAACTAAACAACAACAGTGATGCCATTTTCACATGCCTGGATAGTAATTTCTTGAGATAAACTGTCTTCACTATATATGGAGCTATTAAGTGACTTTACTGATATCAGTATAGGTAGCCCAATCTCATAATTTCAGATGATTTTTATTGTATGACAGGCAAATGATCCCTCCTCACCTCAAAACTACTCAAGCTCTAGAAATCATCATATATCTTGAAGTAATGTATCACATCCCTGTCGTTTCTTCTCCAAACCATAAAAAACTAAGGGTGTTTTTTCTAAAAATTTGATCTTGGGATGGAAAAGAGGAGGATGAAGAGAAAATGTATACTTTTTTTTAGACTTTTTGTATTTGCAGAGAATGTTTTACTGATAAAATTTTGATTTGTGGTAAGACTAAGTTCTCTCTTTTGAATCACCAAGACAGACAAGATTGATTGGATTGTTTTCCACTAACAAAGAATATATACCATTCCATTGCTTAGCCAGGGAATATTGACATCAAACATATACTTTTGATCATAGATAAATATCAGTACGTGAGTATAAGTCTTTAGTAAATTATAAATGTCAAAATATCTTGAAAAGTAGTATATAACTGATTCATCAGCCAGAATAACAGCTCGATTTTAAGCTGTAAATATTTAACCATCAGAACAACCTAGTTTCCCTTTGAAATCATTTTAAAGCTCTTTCTATAGCTTGGAGACACAATATAAATTATACTGTGTGGACAAATCATAGAGAAGAAAGAGAGTTTCTGATTCTAAGGGGGATGGTAAATAATTTCATGTCATATACCAAATCTGAGTGGCTGGCAGTGGCTGTCTTGACTCTAGAGCACCATATTGAAAAGGATTCTGGGGGCTAGGGCCAGGCTCTGCCATGTCATGATTGATTAGTAATGTCTGCCATAAGTACAGAACCATAAAGGAAATCACAAGTGCAATACAGTACCTTCCCTTGCCTGAGAGGATTCCTTTATAGTCTCATGGGCTCATGAGTCTCAGCCCTTATGGGCTGCATGGAGCACAAGCTGGAATCAAGATTGCCAGGAGAAATATCAATAACCTCAGATATGCAGATGACACCAGCCTTATGGCAGAAAGTGAAGAAAAACTAAAGAGCTTCTTGATGAAAGTGAAAGAGGAGAGTGAAAAAATGGACTTAAAGCTCAACATTCAGAAAACTAAGATCACGGCATCTGGTCCCATCACTTCATGGGAAATAGCTGGGGAAACAGTGGAAACAGTGGCTGACTTTATTTTTCTGGGCTCCAAAATCACTGCAGATGGTGACTGCAGTCATGAAATTAAAAGGCGCTTATTCCTTGGAAGGAAAGTTATGACCAACCTATAGACAGCATATTAAAAAGCAGAGACATTACTTTGCCAACAAAAGTCCATCTAGTCAAAGCTATGGTTTTTCCAGTAGTCATATATGGATGTGAGAGTTGGACTATAAAGAAAGCTGAACATGAAAGAATTGATGCTTTTGAACTGTGGTGTTTGAGAAGACTCTTGAGAGTCCCTTGGCCTGCAAGGACATCAACCCTGAATATTTATTGGAAGGACTGATGCTGAAGCGCCAATAGTTTGGCCACCTGATGTGAAGAGCCAACTCGTTAGGAAGGACCCTGATGCTGGGAAAGATTGAAGGCAGGAGAAGAAGGGGACGACAGAGGATGAGATGGTTGGATGCCATCACTGACTCAATGGACGTGAGTTTGAGCAAGCTTTGGGAGATGGTGACAGACAAGGAAGCCTGGCGCGCTGCAATCCATGGGGTTACAAAGAGTCAGACACACCTGAGTGACTGAACAGTGGCAGTTCACAAAACTACATTTTATCAATACCTTGTCAATTGCCATGATGTTCAAATATTCCAAGGCCAAATGCTGAGCAACACAGTGTATCAGTAAAGCACGTGGCTTCTGGAGCCAGACTCTATGGACTTGAATCCGAGCTCTGCCATGTATTAACTCTCTAATTTTGAGAAAGTTATTTAACCTCTTTTACTTCAACATCATTCCCTGTTAAAACAGGGATATTAATAGTGCCTATGACATGGGGGTCATCCTTAAGATTGAATGAGTTAGTAACTGTAAAGTGCACAGAATAAAATCGAATGCACTGAGAGGACTGTTTAAGTGTTTATAAAACAAGGGTACACGAAATATAGATTTGAAACTTTTATTAAAATTTGTCAGTATATAATCTGCATTTGAACTCAGGAGAGAGCAATAGGATACCATGATAAAAATGCTCATTGAGGTAATTAACATCACATTTATAAGCATAACATTATCTGCTCTTTCATACCATCTCAATCATTTGGGACAATAACTAGGAATACCATTTTTTTAAAATTCCACTTTATACTTATTTAGAACTTCATGGCAAATTAGTAACAAGGCCAGAATTTATCTTTTTATTCTTTCCAACAAACCCAATTTTAAATTGTGAGTTGAAACTTCTTTTTTAGGTCAAATACATTACTGAACTTGATGCTATCAGAAGTTTACAGCTTTTAAATCTAGAATACATTATGAACTTACTAAAGGACATTTTTCTCCTATTAGAAATCTATAAATCTTTCCATTTTCCAAACACAAACTCATGAAAAAAAAAATCTAGTAGAGGCCAAGGTCATTATACCACCCTGGTTCTGTTTATCTCAGTACTAAATTTTTAAACTTCTAAGTCAATGTATATTCCACATATAGTCAAGTTTTAAACTAAACAAGTTAAAATAGAAAAGAGAGAACCTCTCCTGCCAGTTCTATTCAGTAGCATGTTAATCAGATTGCAGTAATAAGTATGAAACAATGCATGCAATTAGCAGTGGTTAATTTGAAACTACTTCATGTCAGTTTCTTTCAGAGCAATACGTTAGTAGAGTAATTATTTATTACCCCGAGGACATGATCAATGATCTCCCTCCATAATAACGTCTGCAAGAGAGAGGCATTCTCATGTGCATAAAAGGAAGCTATAGAAACTGACATTTTTTCAGTTAAATAAAAGCAGAAAATTGTTTCTAAGCTATTTCCAACCATTTCATTAATAGTAATAGATAAGCAAACTATTCATTACGCTTCAGTATTGTTATGGTTACATAATGCTGAGGGGGAAAACAGTACTACTGATTTAAATCTACAACGCCTATCTTTATTGAGAAAGGGAAAATGACCTGTTTCTAAATGTCATTATAGTCATTAATGGGTATGTGTTAGGTACTTCCACACACACAATAATTCACTAATCCCTTTGCTGGAGCTTGGAGATGAAATTTATGGGAAGCCCTGAGTGATAACACATGGTCTACACAGTGGAGCCATGGTTGTCCAAAGGCAAGGAAGAGATGCCAGATTAGCCAGGTGGCTTCAATTAGATGATGTGTTTTGAGTAATTGGGAAGGTTGTATTAGAGCTACCATCTTGGCCTTCTGAGTTCACTATATAATGGACAAGAAATCCTTTACATCTTCATATCCAATTAATTTACCTTATTATATAAAATATCTATCACTCTGAGAAGGACCAGAAAAAACTCAACCTTTGGAAATATGCAGTTAGTTTAGACAGTGGACAAGAGGGAAATACAGAATGGAGTAGGCTGGAAGGAACAATACCACAGGTTGGACCAAGCAGAATTAGTGAGAAAGACACACAGGCCTGAGATGGGGCCTCCATGTTACAGAATTCCAGCAGGCTCCTTTTATTTGAGAAAGGCACTCTCAGGAGTTGGGCAGTTGACAGCCTACACAGCTACACATGAAGAACCCAGCCTGAAATGACCATTCTAGGGTAGAGAAACACTTTATTTAAAATAGGTACATACATTCACCATGACATCTAAGGAAGATACCAACATCAAAATCCAGTTCAGGTGGAGCCAAAAAAGAGACATGGACAGGTTTTGAAATTCAGGTGAGGCAAGGGTCTAAAAAAATTATTCAGCTGATATCAGGAATTGGCCATTAAGGGCAGACTTTGTAGCTTCAATAAGGTCAAAGATAAAACTAAACTAATAACATTACCAGTTATGCGCTTTATATTCAGAAAATCAGTGTAGCAAAATGTGTAGAAGAAAGAACACAACTACTTTTCAAGAGTAGAAAATAAAATAATTTTTGATAAAATAAAAATATTTTACTTTTAAGGACATTGAAAATTTCACATGAGAATTGTGTAGGCAGTGGATTTCTGTTTTAAGTATCCAGCACTTTTTACTTTTTTGGGAACAGTATTCCCTTCTTATGAGAACTGTTCTTCCAGATTTTAATTCTGCTGTGTGTGTGTATGTGTGTGTGTGTGTGCGTGTGCATGATCACTTGTGTCCAACTCTTCGTTTGTGACCCTTTGGACTGCAGCCCACCAGGCTCCTCTGTCCGTGGGATTCTCCAGGCAAGAATACTAGAGTGGCTTGCCATTTCCTCCTCCTGGGGATATTTGCCCCCCAGGGATGGAACCTACCTCTCTGGTGTCTCCTGAATTGCAGGCGGCTTCTTCCTGCACCACCCACTGGATACTGTTTTACTCATTTCCTGCTTCTGTCTTAAAAACTTGTTGCTGCTGCGCCTCCTGCCAGGAGGTGGGCTGGATGGAGAAGATGAAGACTCAGGCTACTGAACCATATTTTATCACCCTGTGGGAGCTTTACCTGCTCTGTTAGGGCAGTTTGAATTCTTTTGTGTAATGTTCTGCATTCAAATAAGGAAAGACAGTAGCATCTAGTGTGGAACCCATGAAATGTGAAACCAAGAGCTGTCAGCAGTCATGTTCCCTACTATTTGGAGGCAGTCGGTGGTAGGGTCAAACAGAATTTGCACACGCAGAGCAGAGAAGTTTCTGATGGCATTCGTCTCTGCTTTTATTGTCCCTGAGATCAGAACCAGCTGAATCCTTGCCCGTCCTGCAGTATATTTAATCAACCCTACACTGCCATTATAGACTCCAGTTTTCTTCCAAAGAATCCCCTTTTTGCCTTAAGCTTTAGTTTGAACTAAACCTCCAACTAAAGTAGATATAATGTACTTTGCTTAGCACCAAACACATACTACATTTTCAAAAAAAAAAAAAAAAGGAAAAAGGCAATACATTGAACATAAAATCCTACTGAGTTTATAGTTTACAACTCTTTATAGATGAGTACTTAATTGCCTTTTAATTGTTTCAGTTTATATTAGTTGTGTCTTACTAAAAAGAGGCAAGGAACTTCTTGACTCTTTGAGGTAAGATAACATATAGTGTACATGCCAGCATCTCTGACAACATCCACTATGGTTCCAGGTTAAAAGCAGTAACCCCAAAAGTATTTACTGTTAATTAATCAAATAATTCGCTTTTTGACTCTTCACCTTTAACTTTTTCAGCTCTGTGGATTACTATTTAGTGCAGTAAAAGTAGTGACTTCCTAATAGTGCATCATGAGTCACAAGATTTCAGGTAACTCTGGGGGGCCATTACAACTTTTTCCATCAGGTTGGGCACAATATGGGTATCATTTCATGTGTTACAATTTTGGCAAGAATGATTTCACTTCAGGAAGACTTGATGCATATAAGTGGAATTTTAGGCATATTCTTAATTTATCTACCAACCAATCAACTTAGTAAAACCCAG
Organism: Muntiacus reevesi; assembly: GCF_963930625.1. Taxonomy (NCBI): domain Eukaryota; kingdom Metazoa; phylum Chordata; class Mammalia; order Artiodactyla; family Cervidae; genus Muntiacus; species Muntiacus reevesi. Next base: position 21,923,963 of record NC_089270.1, read on the forward strand.
AGTAACAGTCAAATCCTAGACATCTAAGTAGAAAAGTCCTGAGAGTCAAGTTGTTGAGATCTTTTAGACATCTTGTCTAGCAAATGGGATAAGCACAGTTAGCAGCAATAGAGAAATGTTTCCTATTTGATTTTATTAACTGATTGATATGAATTAATGCATTAGGATATTTGATTGTGTCATAAAATGTGTATATGAGCATCATGATTCAATTTAATGTACCTATTACTGGTTGATGTGCCATTATATTAGGCTAAATTAAAAGAATATTATGGAAAAAATTACAATTAGAGACTCAAAATTGATTGCATTCATAACTTAAAAGAAGATACTCTGTTCCATTAATATTTTGAATAACTGTAATAATATATCAGAAAACAGTGTGGGAAACTCAGGAGGTAGACAAAGTAAAGCAAAGATAAATATATAAAAGAGTGAAAAACAAAGCTGACTTTCTATGTTAAAGTCAACATTTTCTCTTTAGTCCAAGTTTTTAAGAACTGAAAGAGCAAGAAAAGCCACAAAGTTAATAGCTTATCTCAACAAGTAAGTTTTAGGTTATTTTGTCATAAAAAAGATTATTTACTTTCTTTCATCTTCTACGTTACAAAACAAATTATTTCTAAATATGGCATTTTAATTTTTTTTAATGATGTTTTCATAGATATTAAGATGTCACTTTAAAAAGGCAATGTCAATTCTCATAATGCATATGTGTTTTCCAAATGATGGTGAACCATCCCGGTTTGGCCAAGATGGAGAGATTTCTGAGGCATGGGACAGTCCCCCTGGCAAACTGGGATGTTTGGACATCTTATATGTGCAAATTATTTGGCTTTTGATGCAAATTTAAGTATCCAGAAGCTGATTTGGAAAAGGCAGTGATTTACTTCTGAAGACTTAAGTGTGCTTCCCTCTCATTATAAGTAGATGAAAGATGATTATAAGTCAGTGAAGGGTGACTCAACAGAGGGATATGGCACTGATATATTAGAGTTTTTCTAATAACCCTTGTTTCTCTTACTTCTGAGAGACCAGAGAAGGATTTATGATCAGAAAATGTCCTACCTTTCTTGCCAGGAGCGTGGTCCAAGGACCAAGAGCATCAGCATCACCTGGGACCTTGTTAGAAGTTCCCCAACCCAAAGCTAAACCCAGATACACTGCATCAGAATCTGTATTATTAACGAAGTCCCAGGGGATTCATTCCTATGAACACTAGAAATTGAATAGCATTGCTTTAAACTCTTTTGCAAGGATTTTCTAAATGTACTCCAGTTTTTCTATACAAAAGTTGTGAGGCAGACTTGTCAGTATAACCCAGATCAATTTTTCCCTACGGTCAGTTTCCTCCTAAATCCCCATCTAGTCCACTACAAAGCTAGCACATCCTCATTAGCTCAATTGCAGTTAATTTGGAATTTGTAATCAATTGACCTGGGTTATATCGACAAGTCTACCTTACAACTTATGCCCTACATTTGAACAAGAGTTCTCTATGCAAGAGGGCATACTTAACCAATTTAGAAAAATCAGTTCTTTAACTTATGACATATTAATTTTTCATAAAATAATGGACGCTATCTGTATATTAAAGTAGGCCTGTCCCATGCATGCTCAGTTGTGACCAACTCTTACCGACTGTAGCCCGCCAGACTCCTCCATCCATGGAATTTCCCAAGCAAGAATACTGGAGTGGGTTGCCATTTCCTCCTGCAGGAGATCTTCCTGACCCAGGGATCAAACCTGTGTCTCCTGTTTCTTCTGCATTATGGGCAGACTTGTTACCACTGTGCCATCGGGGAAGCCCCAGGCCTGTCTCACAGGAACTTTACTTGGAAACATTTTGGTCGTAGGCAATTCAATAAGTGAAAGAAAAAAAAGTGTGTGGGATTAGAGGACATCTACACAACTTTCCCTCAGCCTGATATTGTTCACTTTTATTGAACATTTTGGTAAACACTTGTCTAATTAGTTCACCTCGTGTTTCATATGTTCTTTTCATGTTAAACTGCAAAGTGAAAGTGAAGATTCCTCAGTTGTGTCTGACTCTTTGGGACCACATGGACTAAACAGTCCATGTGTAATTCTTAGAACCTGCCATGTTCTTTTAGATCGCCTTGCTCTGTCATTTTATTATGCTTGGAAATCCTCTCCCTTCCATGCTTAACCTCCCAGCTATTGACTAACTCATGCTCATCCTCCAAATATCACTTTAAATAATATGCCCCACTCTTTTTAATTATTTTTATCTCAGTTTGTATTGTTTCATTGTCCATTCTACTAAAACATGAAGAGGGAATCTCCAAGTTGTTAGTCAATCGATTTCTGATTATTCATTTTCACAACTTTAGGAAATTACACTTTTAATTTTTTATTCCTTTATAATTTTATTTTTTAGATGTTGGCTATGTTGGGTCTTCATGACTGTGCCAACTCTCTCTAGTTGCAGCAGGCAGGGGCTACTCTCTAGATGCAGTGTTCAGGCTTCTCACTGTAGTGACTTCTCCTGTTGAGGAGAACGGGCTCTAGGGCTCACAGGCTTTAGGAGTTGTGGCACATAGGCTCTCTAGAGGCTCAATAATTGTGGTGAATGGGCTTAGTTGCTCCACTGCAAATGGGATCTTCCCGGACCAGGGATCGAACCCATGTCTCCTACTCTGTTAGGCGGGCTCTTCACCACTGAGCCACCAGGGAAGCCTGGAATTTCACTTTTATGAGAAGCCGCCTATGACCTACTAGGTGAGTTTTGGAAGAGGGGAGCCATCAAGAAAAGTCAATAAAGGCTAGAAGGCCTTACCTCTGAAGGAAGAAAGTAGGAAAAGGAAGAACACATCCTGACTCCTATTCATACCATACTGGTTCTGTTCTTTGTTTGTAGGGGACAGAACAATTAAAATGAAAATTTTAGCTCCAAGTGATCCAAAAGGGATGGGTTAGTACCCATCACTCTGAATATTCAGACACTAATTCTGTAAGACTTATCTACCCAAAAAGTGAAACTGGAATTGGAAGGTTAAAGTTCTCACACATCCCTAAATTATCAAGCATACTGAAGTTTAAATATTACTCTGATTTCATTTTGATTGGCAAAGGGGGATATGGGTGGGGGTTCTTTCCATTTTAGCAACCAGGAAAGACCAAGGTGACTTTGGTGAGGAAGTTGCCTTGTGATACTATCATTATCAGTAATTAGCCACAGTTAGTAATCTTCTATTAATCAAATCCACATCTGGAAAGACTTTCACTAATTCTCTGAGATGAACAGTGTTGTTTGCAAAATTTAAAGCATGAGAGGTAACACGGCATAACTTTGAAAGCCAACACAAAGGAATAAAGAGCGAAAACCTGATCTTTAAGGCTTAGACTATTTTATTTAATTAAACCTATTCTCTATAAATATATATTTATAAACCTGCTCTATAAAAGTATATTTATATATGCATATAATGATTGAAATGATTCTCTTTGGCAAAACTGGAAGCTCTAAAATAAAAATTGTAAGTTATTTTGTATCTATTTTTTCTCATATGCTAGTGAACAAGATGCTATAGTAAATGACCAAGTAAAGTGTAAATAAACAGGCAAAGATGAAAATTTCAGTTTCAGGGCCTATGAGTATAAATCACGCATTTCTAGGAAAGGGAAGTGTCCAAATTCTGAGGGAGAGTGAAAGGGTGAAGAAGTTACATTATTATTACTGACCTAGGAAAGCTCAGAAAAAACATCTTGTAAAGAAGAAGCTGAGGAGTCCCTATTCCCCAGTGTGTGTATCTGTTAGTTGCTGTCATGTCAACCCCTGCCAGGCTCCTCTGTCCATGGAATTCTCCCAGGCAAGAACACTGGAGTGGGTTGCCATGCCCTTCTCCAGGGGATCTCCCCAATCCAGGGACTGAACCCAGGTCTCCTGCATTGCAGGCAGATTCTTTAACATCTGAGCCACCAGGGAAACCCCTATTCCCCAGCGCCCTCAGTCAAACATCCTGGAGATACAGGCACCTCTGTAAGGACCCATTAGAGGACAGAATGCTTCACAGATAATGAGACAGAGATGAGAAAATGACAGCAGACTCGTGATCTTGAAAGAGACTGTTGTTCAGTTGCTAAGTTATGTCCAACTCTTGCGACCCCATGGACTGGAGCCCACCAGGCTCCTCTGTCCATTGGGTTTTTCCAGGCAAGAATACTGGAGTGGGTTGCCATTTCTTTCTCCAGGCCAAAGAGACTAAGACTGGCTTAAAAAGAAAAAGATTCCAAGAGGTGGCAGTTCATTTAAAAAGTTTAGGATTAGAAATAATCACATTCAAACAAGGATCACTTTCATCCCCTGGACTAAATCTGGAATTTTGACTCACTGAGTTTCTTTTTGAGGTATAATTGACATATAATATTATATTAGTTTCACATGTACAGTGTAATATCTGATATTTTTACATATTGCAAAATGATCACGCTAAGTTGAGTTAACATCTGTCAATATGCATAGTTACATAAAAAATTTTTTTCCTGTGATGATTTTTAAGATTTACTCTCTTGCTGCTGCTGCTAAGTCGCTTTAGTCATGTCTGACTCTGTGAGACCCCATAGACGGCAGCCCACCAGGCTCCCCCGTCCCTGGGATTCTCCAGGCAAGAACACTGGAGTGGGTTGCCATTTCCTTCTCCAATGCATGAAAGTGAAAGGTGAAAGTGAAGTCGGTCAGTTGTGTCTGACTCTTAGCAACTCCATGGACTGCAGACCACCAGGCTCCTCCATCCATGGGATTTTCCAGGCAAGAGTCCTGGAGTGGGTTGCCATTGCCTTCTCCTTAGCAACTTCCAAATATGTATGAGACTATTATTAACTATTGGGGCTTAGCTGGCAAAGAATCCGCCTGCAATGTGAGAGACCTGAGTTTGATCCCTGGGTTGGGAAGATTCGCTGGAAGAAGGGAACGGCTACCGGCTCCAGCATTTTGATCTGGAGAATTCCATGGACTGTATAGTCCGTGGGGTCTCAAAGAGTCGGACACGACTGAGTGACTTTCACTTTCACCTCGCTTGCTTTCGTTATTAACTACAGGGGCGTCCCAGATGGCACAGTGGTAAAGAATCCGCCTGCCAATGCAGTAGACGCAGGGCACGTGAGTTTGACCGCTGGGTGGGAAAGGTTCCATGGAGTAGGAAATGGTAACTCACTCCAGTATTCTTGCATGGAAAACTCCATAGAGAGAGGAGCCTAGCGAGCTACAGTCCATGTGGTCGCAAAGAGTCGGACATGGCTGAGCCACTGAGTACACACACATTATTAAATATAGTCATTTTGTACATTGCATCCTCACTTATTTTACAATTGGAAGTTTGTATCTTTTGGGCATCTTCACCCATTTTACCCACCCCCAATCACCCACCTTTGGAGAACACCAACGTCTTCTCTGCACCCAAAGGTTGGTTTGTTATTGTTTAAATTCCACATATAATCGAGATCATATGGCATTTGTCTTTCTCTGTCTGGCTTATTTCACTAAACATGCCTTCAAATTTGTGGCAAATGCCAAGGTTTCGTTCCTTTTTATGGCTGAGTAGTATTTCAGTGAATACATACTTGTCATCTTTATCCACTCTTCCAATTGTGGACACTTCAGTAATTTCCATATCTTGACTATTGTAAATAATGATACAATAGACTTGAGGAGGGGGTATATTATTTTTGAATTAATGTTTCCATTTTCTTCAGATAAATACCAAGAGGTGGATCCAGTGTATCATATAGTAGTTCTGTTTTTAATTTTTTGAGGAATCTCCACAATGTATTTCATAGTTCAGTTCAGTTCAGTTCAGTCGCTCAGTCATGTCCAACTCTTTGCAATCCCATGAACCGCAGCACGCCAGGCCTCCCAGTCCATCACCAACTCCTGAAGTTCACCCAAACCCATGTCCATTGAGTTGGGGGTGCCATCCAAACATCTCATCTTCTGTCGTCCCCTTCTCCTCCTGCCCTCAATCTTCCCCAGCATCAGGGTCTTTTCAAATGAGTCAACTCTTTGCGTCAGGTGGATGGATTATCAGGTGGATGCAAAGTATTGGAATTTCAGCTTCAGCATCAGTCCTTCCAATAAACACCCAGGACTGATCTCCTTTAGGATGGACTGGTTGGATCTCCTTGCAGTCCAAGGGACTCTCAAGAGTCTCCTCCAACACCACAGTTCAAAAGCATCAATTCTTCTGCGCTCAGCTTTCTTTATAGTACAACTCTCACATCCATACACGACTACTGGAAAAACCATAGCCTTGACTAAATGGACCTTTGTTGGCAAAGTAATGTCTCTGCTTTTTAATATGCTTTTCACAGTGGCTGCACTGATTTACATTTCCACCAACAGTGTTACAAGGGTTCCCTTTGCTCCACATCCTCATCAACATTTGTTATTTCTTCTCTTTTTGATAACAGCCATTCTAACACCTAGGTATGAGGTGGCTTTGATTTGCATTTGCCTCCTGTTTAGTGATGTTGACCTTCTTTTCATGTACCTGTTAACCAACTATGTTTTCTTTGGAAAAATGATGACTCACCATAATATTAGCCAAATACACTACCTCAGGCTTTAATTATACCATAGCAGCTACTGATCCAAATCTCTCCAAAAAACGACACTGAGACCTATATTTAGCACAGCACTTACTATCCGTATTCTTCTATTCTAGATAAAGTGGAAAGAACATCAGACTTAACTCAGTTGACCTGGATGAAAATCTTAAGTCTATCATTTTCTAATAAGGGAACAATGGGTGATGAATTAAACTTCACTAAGTCTTGTTTTTCTCCTCTGGGTCTTCTGCAAAGGTCAAGTCATTTCATTCTTTTTAGGAGGCGCTAGTGGTAAAAAAAAAAAAACTCGCCTGCCAATGCAGGAGACATAAGAGATGCAGGTTTGATCCTGTGTCAGGAAGATCTCCTGGAGGAGGGTAATTTGCTCCAGTATTCTTGCCTGGACAATCCCATGGACAGAGAAGCCTGGCAGGCTACAGTCCATAGGGTCAGAGTCAGACATGACTGAAGTGACTTAACGCACACACACACACAAATGAAAGAATGATGCTATCGTAAAATGAAATAAAGGTCTGAAATTTCTTCCAATAATCCTAGTAATTCATTGCCTATTATTTAATCCCCTTCTTTAGTTTATTATTATTTTTTCCCTGTGGGAAAACATCTCAGTTATTATAGCTACTGACAACATTGGATTGAGTATTTCTGTTTTTCTTCATTCCTTTATTATTCATACTCCTATTAAAATAGATCCTTTCTAAAAGCTTATAAATAAAATAAATAAATAAATAAAAACTTATAAATGTTAATGTTTTTATTATTATTATTATTTATAATAAATACATCAATGTACTTAAGCTGTATACTCTGTTTTATTCAAAAATTCAATAGGGTTTAAGAAAAATCAACTTGGGGAAATCTTTGGCAGTCCAGTGGTTAGGATGCCATGCTTTCACTGCCAAGGGCATGGGTTCAATCCATGGCTGGAGAACTAAGATCCTCCAAACCAAGCAATACAGCAAAAAAAAAAAAAAAAGAAAAATCAACCTGGTTTCTAAGCCAATTGATATCATCGCAAGTCATTCCATCCCTGTTACTAAAACAGCTATAATGGTTTCAAAGCATTTCATGTAGTAAAAATACACAGTAAGATACACAATATCTTTCCAGAGCAGCCTTCATTATGTGCCACACTTGGCAATAAGCAATGCATCTCCTCCCATATGCCCATAGTTGGCAAACACGGTTCCTGAGTGGTCCACTAACTACAAACTCTTGCTCCTAATCTCACTATCTGTAATTTGTGCCTTCGTCTCATCTGTTTAGCTAAGCACCCCAGTATTTCTTGGCATCATCTACTCTTCACTCAAAAATTCCTTTACCTCACTCTCATGCCTTGGCATAACACAAAGATTCCTTAACATACCACCACCCCCACTCCCATTATTGCCTCAATTTATTTACTCAACAAATACTTATTCAGAGCTGACCAGGTAATGTTTTAAGGAGTAGGGATACAGTAGTGAACAAAACAGCAAAGATCCCTGTCCTTATAAGAGGTTACAGTCTCTGGAGGAAGTGGGGGGAGAGACAATAAACAATAACCTAATAAATAAGCAAACTAATGAATATGTTGGATCATAACAGTGATGGAAAAAACATAATAGGTGAAGAGAATCAGGAGTACCAAATCTGATGGTGTGAAGGGGAAGCAGAGTAGCCAGGATAGGCTTCAAAGAGATACTGAGTCCTGTGCAAAGCTTTGAAACCATGAGGAAGAAGATGATATGGTTATTTGGGGTGAGTATTTTTCCAGGTAAGTATAATGTGAAGTACAATGAAGGGAGACTGTAGGGCAAGGTAATTGGGAGTACATACAAGGGAACAATGTTAGTGATTTGCCCACAAATATTAACCTGGTAAAGAGGGAAGTAAATACATAAAAGAGTGGGAAATAACAACAAGTTGGTAAAACAATTAATTGTGGTTCACATTGGATATGAAAGACTGTAGAAGTTGGAATTCTTTAAGATGAAGACTGGAAATACAGTAGTGGTGATCAGAAAGTGATATGCTAAAATCTGAGATATAATAGTAGATGGGTACATTTCTTGGCACTGAGAGGATTTAGGATATAACCATGTGCAAACGTCCTAAGGTGTGGGTGGGCATGCCCAGATTGTTCAAGTAAATCCATAAGCCAAAAGGAAATAAAATCTTTAAGGAAGAAATGGCTTGCACAGTGGCTCTCTGGGTTTAGATTCATAATTAGTAATTTATGGCTTGCTTTTTCTCAGAGTGAGGAACAAGACAAATTGGGTCCAGACTTCTCAAAGAGTCTCTTCTGTATATCTAAATATTTGCCTATACTCTTTTTTTTTTCTCTTACTCTTCCCTTCCCTTACTAACTCTAATTGAAACCTAGCTCTCTCCAGAAGACATGCCTTGCATCGGCGTATTCTTTCCATCATCCCGCCTCACTAAGGCCTTGGTGGTGTGGTATGTGTCCTTTTTGCTCCTAGTGGCTAGTTCCAAACTACTGTCTATTAATAAAGTCTATTTAAAGTCAAAAAAAAAATCTATTAAAACTCACTGGCTACATCAAGCTTAAAAACATCTGCTGTGTGAAACACATCACCAAGAGAATGAAAAACCAAGTCAGAGTGAAAGAATATATACATACTAATAGCCACTATATACAACATATATACAAAACTCTCAAAATTCAGTAAGAAAAATAACCCAATAAAAATAAGCTAGCCATCTGAACATACACATGATAAAAGAAAATATACAAGTATGCCATAAGCAGACAAAAAGAGACTCACCATCAGTAGTCATCAAGAAATAAAAAATGCAAACTACAATGAAATAACACAGCCTACCTTAGAATGGCTAAAATTTAATATGTTAACAATATTGAGTATCTGCAAGGATGGGGGGAATTCAGGCTTTCTTACTTTACTGCTGAGGATATAAAATGGTGCAGTTGCTTTAGAAATAGTTTAGCAGTTTCTTATAAAGTTAACCATATGTGTATCACGTTACCCATTAATCCTATTTCTAGGTATTTACCCAATAGAAACAAAAACATGTCTCAACAAAGACTAATACTCATAACAGCTTTATTCGAAATAACCCCCAAATGGAAACAGTCCAAGTGTGTGTAATAAGTGAGTGGATAAACAAGTTGTGGTATATATATAACACAATGGAACCTCACTAAACAATAAAAAAGAATGAACCAATAATACACACAACAACATGGATGAATCTCAAAAACAGGCAAAATGCAATAACGCAAACACAAAAGAGTGCATATCAAGTGTTTCATTCATATGAATCCCTAGAAAAGACAAATCTAATCTACAATGACAGAAGGCAGATCTGCAGTTGCTCATGGCTGGGAGTTGAGCATATTGCTTAGGCAGGTGGACAAGAGGAAGATTTCAAGCCATTGTGTCTTTTCTTTGATTCCCTTCTCTTTATATTTTGTGTATCTACTGTAGGTTTTTGCTTTGTTGTTATCATGAGGCTTACATAAAAGATGTTATAGATACAGTAGTTTATTCTAAGCTGTTAACAATTCTAATTTGATCACATATAAAACACTACCTTTTTCCTTCCCTCCTCTTCAAATTTTATGTTTTGGATGTCACAATTTGCCTCTTTTAATATAGTGTATACATTAACAAATTGTAGTTATTCTTAATACTTTATTATACTAGAATATAGTAGAGTGATTAACACACCACAGTATTTGAGTATTAAGGATTCTAAATTTGATCATGTAATTACTTTTACCACTGTGTTTTATATTTTCATATGTTTTCATATTACTAATTATCATCTTGTATTTCAGCTTGAGGAACTCCTTTCAGCACTTCTTGTAAGGCAGATCCAATGGTGATGAATCCCCTTAGCTTTTGTTTGGAGAAGCTTTTCTCTCTTTCAACTCTGAAGGACAACTTTGCTAGGTAAAGGGCTCTTGGCTGTGAGGTTTGTTTGTTTGTTTTAATGTTTCAGCGTTTTGAATATATTATTCCACTCTCTCTTGGCCTGCAAGATTCCTGTTGATAAATCTGCTCATAATCTTATGGGAGTTCCTTAATATGAAAGAAATTTTATTTTCTCTGTTGCTTTAAAGTTTTTCTTTAGCTTTGATTTTAGAGTTTTATCATAATGTATCTTGAAGATCACTTTGGGTGAATTTGTGGGTGGATCTATGAACTTCACAAACTCGGATATGAAATGTCTTTCCATATTTTGGAGATTCTCAGCCATTATTTCTTTAAATAAGCTTTCTGCCCTTTCTCCCTTTCTTCTTCTGGGACTCCAAAACTACACCAATTATTTCTCTTAATGTATCTCGTAGTTCACTTAGGCTAACTTCACCCTGTTTCATTCATTTTTGTTGTTCCTTTCTGACTGGATAATGCCAAATGGTCTATCTTCTACCTCACAAATTCTTTATTCTGCTTGATCTAATCTGATATTGATGCTCTCTATTTCATTTTTCATTTTATTGTTTTCTTCAGCTCTGGAACTTCTGTTTGGTTATTATTATTATTATTTCTCTCTCTTTCTTAAACTTCTCATTTTGTTCAGATACTATATTCCTGCTTTTGTTGAACTGCCCTTCTGTATTTTAGTATAGTTCTTTTAGGTCAGTATAACAATTATTCTGAATTCTTTATTGGGAAAATTGCAGATTTCCACTTCTTCAGGGTTAGCTACTAAAAAATTATTGTGTTCATTATGTGATGCTATATTTCCTTAACTTTTCAAGTTCCTCAAAGCCCTACATGCTGTCTTTATATCTGAAAAAGTCATTATCTCTTCCAGTCTTTACTAACTGTCTTTGGAAGAGAAATCTCTGCTTTCAGCCTTATTGAGGATTCTGAATCTTTCTCACATCTCTTCCATGGTTATGCATACTCTACATTTGTTGTTCTCTTGTGAGCAGGATTTCATAAGATTCTGTGTGAAGCCAAGCCAAATGCTGATAGCTTCTCTTTGGCTTTCCCTGGAGTGGTGTGTGGAATACTCAGTTTGTGTGCTTTCTGGAGAGCTGGGCTGGCTTTCTGTATATGCACACTAGCTTCTGCAAAGGCCTGCTCTTGCCATCCTTAGAGACATTCATAGCGAGCAGCCATGAGGTGGGGGAATGTGTGGGTGAGGCACGTGAAGTACTGGGGTGCCTGTGGGACAGCTGATGAGATCTTCAGGCAGTGCATCTGCTGGTTGGTGAGCAGGCTTCCTGATGGGGGTCTCTGAAGGCATCAGTAGTGTCCACATCCCCTTGATGTGTTTCACTCTGAGCCCTAACTGCTGCTCTCCCAGCCACTCATTGCTACCCAGTCATGCAACTCACAGCTCAGGGCTCCAGATGATGTGAGAAAGAAAAGGGACTCTTTGGCAGAGGCATGCATCAGCAAACCAGGCATTCTCACTTCTCCCTGGCAGAGAAATCATGGTCCATGAAGGTCTCTCTTGGCACGGAGCTATGCCGTCTTGGGGAATGAGTGGTATGTGTAAAGTGTCCCTATTCGTCTTATCTTCTTCAATGAATCTCATCTCAGACAGTTTTTGTTCCAATAGTGCATTATAACATCTCCACTGGACTCCTGGACTTCCACGAAAGACCTCTTCTATGTGGGTGACTGTCAAAATCACTATTCTTTGCAGGAAAGATGGTAGAAGATGATTTAACCATGTTGATAATGTCACGAACCATATATTTTCATATTTTAATGATGATGAGGGTTATATGGGTATACAAAGCAGTTGAATTCATTAAAATGTATTTGAAGCATATACATCTTATTGTAATTATACCACAATAAAATTGGTTAGAAAAATTCCTCAATGGTTTTATTAATTAGGCTGATGCTTACAAAAGACCAAATGCTTATCTTAAACTTGAGCCAAAAAGAATTTATTGCTTTGTATGACCAGATATATAAGTGATAGAACCAAATTATAAGAAAAGCAGAAGGGAAGCCAGTCTCAAATAAAAGAAGAACCAGAGTTTGCAAAGCTCTTCATTTCTCCTTTCAGGAGTATCTCTATTTTCTGTCCTGGATTTCCCAAGCTGGCATAAGCAATGCAGCTGACACTCCTAGACTTAAATTCTTACAGTTTCATGACCAGGAAAAATTTCTTTCCTGTATATTCAAATCTGAAAAGCCTGGAAAAGGACTTTGACTGGCTCAACTGGGGCCATGTGGCCAGTTCTTGACCAATCACTGTAGCTAAGGATTTAGAATACTATGATTGACTCAGATTGAGGTGGTTCATTAACCAAATATTCTGATGAGAAAGGCAAAGTTATATAAGGAGAGAATGGGCATTTTTAGAATTCATGTTAAAGTCAGAGGCAGGAGAAAGGCATGGTTTTCAAAGATAAAAATAGCACCAAAAAGGTTGCTGAGTGATTTAAACTAAAAATATACTCCTATCTGTTTATCTCATAGTGGGCATTAAAGAAAAATATTTTAAATTCTCTAAATTAGTGTCCAAGATAATCAATTCACAAAGCATTTATTATCCATCTCTAAACTTCTTATCTACCAAGAATGTCAACATTTTAATTTGCCAAAAGTTGGTCAGGCTTTTCTACACGTGTTGTGAAGGAAGAGAACAATTATTCCTATAATTGCATCACTGCTTGGTTCAAATAAAGAGATGAATCAAGTGCCTCCTTACTTGCATACTGTAACATTGCTGCATTGCTGGATTCCTTTTTGTAAGCTGGGTTGCGTTCGCTGCAGATGGTACATCTGACTTTAGAGCAGGTGGTGTAGCAGGCCTGGTCCACAGCATCCTGATGCCTGTCACCTGGACAGTTTCCAGCCCCAGATTGGACTTTGAGTTTTTGAGGAGATTGTCAGGGAGATGGATAGTGTGAGCCATATTGGAATTACCTATGATAAATGACACAATTTCCTCCAATCTTCTCAAAAGACAAGCTGTGAATCACAAGATTCTTCCCTTGATGAGGATCTCCTTCCATGTGGAAGTTGCCTAAAAACACATTCACATCCAGACTGGGTCAGCGGAACAAATCAGGGCACCTAAGCTTCACTGACTCTCTACTGGCATGTGGAAACCAACTAACCCAGTACAATCCAAGATTTTCAGACCTGAAGGATATTTGTGGTAAAAAGCCTGTGATTTAATTTGGCAACTGTTACCTCTTTCATGCTCGGCGCTGTGTCAGCTTTTATTAGTTAGGTTAGGCTGGGCTGCAGTAACGAAGTCTGAGCTCACAGTAGTTCAAACCAACACAATTTCCGAGCTTACCTAACAGTTCAAGGACATTGATGAGGGGGGAGAGGGGGACAGTGGTAGAATCTGCTCTAAGTAGTCATTCAGATACACGGATTTTTCTATCTCACTGCCTCCAAATTTAACCAGTCCCCAGAATCATTGTGGAAGATGAAAAGGATAAATTAAACATGGGATAGACTTAGTAATAATCTATCAGTCATACTATATTCCTTGTATATATATAATTTTTTAGTCACTCAGTCATGTCCAATTCTTTGCAACTCCATGGACTGTAGCCTGAGAGAATCCACAAGATTCTCCAGGCAAGAATACTGGAGTGGGTTGCCATTCCCTTCTCCAGGGGATCTTCCTGATCCAGGGATTGAACCAGGGTGTCCTGCATTGCAGACAGATTCTTTACCATCTGAACCACCAAGGGAAGCCCACTTTTCAACATACTGTGTGCCAAATTCTACTATTCACTAGACATTTAAGATAAGAGATAGACTTTCAAGATTCATTAATAAACAGCAGAGCAAAAATCCCTGCATTGGTGGAATGTTTATGTATTAGTAAGATGAAAGTCATACATCTAAAAAAGAAGTAAATTATATAGAATTATGGAAGCATAGAAAAAAGAAAGAGTGGAACAGAGGTAGAGGATTGGGGAGGCTGAGAGGTGCATTTTATTAACAGTGGTGTGGGTAGACCTCATTGCGTATCTCTTCCTCCCTTTCTGTGCTCCCTGAATTAGTTGAGAACATCACTGTCCACCCTGACACCCATGGCTAAATTCATAGGTTGATAAAGCCTTGGGATCTGTTCCTTCTTTTGCATTCCATTTCCCCAAACCACAGCCTCCTTGCCTCTTATTCAGATTATTCAACCAACTCCTACAGTTTCTTTTTCTTTATTATTTCTCAATTCTAAATTGTTCTTCGACCTTAACCAGAGTTTTCATTACAAGTGACAAACATAGACAGGCCACTCCTTTGTTCAGAAACCTCTGTAATTTCTGTAATGTCTGCAGATAAGCATCCTGACACTGAGTATGGCATCTGAGGTCTCCCCAAGTCTGACATCTGGCTAGGTAAGGGACCTCATTATCTAAAATTTTTGTCATGTAGATTGTGATTTAAGCCCATCAGACTAACAAAGCCCTACAGAAAGCATCGACTTTGTTTTCTTTCAGACTGTTCAAATTTTGTGATTGATGATTCCATCTCTCTCCTCACCCTATTTTCTGCTGCCAAAATCCCATCTATCTCTAAGGATAGCTCAAATTCCCCTTCATTAGGAAGAGTTTCCAGCTTTCTCTCTGTCATTCCAAATAAATGTTCCATTCTCTGTCCTCCCATGAGATTTTGTTTAATCCTCTCTTTTGGCATCCAGGTTTTGTATTTTCATCCTGGACAGTTCTGTCTGTAATTATTACAGACAGAAGACATGACAGATACTAGACTGTAAGCATCCTCAAGACAGGAATGCTATCCTGCTTTTTACCTGGCTCAATATTTTTTACAGAGTAAACTCTCAGTAAGTGTTGAATTTATATTATTTTCTTAAACTCTAGTTTAGAAAGAGGTTTTTCCTAGAGGTCAGTGTATTAGCAGTCTTATTCATAGAATGAACACGATGGATAAGAACATTTTTAACAAGCATCTTTTAATAATTATAAATGCCAGATTTCATCAGAAGCCTAGAGCAAGTATTATCACTGTGAGACAAACTAAATGCTACATGTGTCAATATTTACACAAGCAGATTACAACAGTGTGGTCTCATCAGTTCAGCTATTGTGTCTTGTGAGCTTAACTAAATTTCAAACTCCATAAGGAACTGCATTTTCCCCTGAAGTTATTAAAGGGTAGATTTCTTTTAATTAAACTCATTTGCATGACTAAATTAGATTTAATTACTCTCATTCATTTCACTAATACCTTTCTTTGATTGGAGAAGGAGAACTTTTATAATTGATTAAAATAGGATGCTCCGGCCTTCTCTGTTGATCCTGGAGAATAGTTCTCATTTATTCTTTTAAAGGACCAGGGGAACAGAAATTTCTTTGATCTAGTTCTACTTCAAACATGCTCCTTGAACCTGGGGTGGACATACAATCACACTGCTCCTCACTTTCTCCATCAAATTAGCACTGTAGTACCAATGTCAATGATATCTGTTTTGGCCTCCAATGCAAAGACAGATTGTGCTTTTGATGTGAAAGTCCTTGAAACATGTGTATAAATCCTGAACTATGAATATTGTTTAAAATATTAATAACATAATTTCCTTTAAATTTTGACTAAAAAAATGAAATTTCTCATTACTTTTTGGGTAGTAGTCATTGTTTTCATAATCTGATTGTTGAAATTTACCATCACATTCATTCATTCACTCATGCCTGCATGAATTCACTCAGCACAAATTTGTTTTCACACACTATTCCAGACATTGTGATTATCCTCGGATAGAATTCAATAAACCTGTCAGAAGTCCAATAGCTCTAATAAAGTATCCTCCTCCCTCAGGAGTTCTTAGAGAACAATAACGTAAACAGATACATTTCGATAGGTAATAGAATCACATATATGGCTCATGGTTGAAAGCGGAAATTTTCAACTCCGCTTAAAGGTATTTAAAATAGATCCTGTGAGATAAGTTTAAAAAGATGGGAAAAGAAGGTTATTCTAGGACAAAGGAATTCTGTGTTCAAAGATATTCAAGCAAGAATAGAATGACACATTTGGAAAGCCTTAGCTTAGTTTGGCTTAAGTGAGAGAGAACAAGTATGGAGAAGAACTCATCTGGCAGATGAGTCTGCTTAAAGCAGAGAAGTAAAATAACTATTTGCCATTTCTATGTATTAGAAAGATAATGAAGTAGCAATATGGAAAATAAACTAGAGGGAGGTAAGCCCACTTAGGAGATTTTTAGTGTAAAAATAATTTATTTCTGAAATGATGTAGTATCAATAAATTTGCAGAAGAAAAACCAAATGTAAATTTCATGGGGTTTTATAGGACAGAATTGAAAAGCAGAAGTTTAAAATTTTCTATGCTTCTGTTTTGGATGATTTTTCAGGTACTGGTGGCACTACTGAAAACAATAAAAGAAACACATTTTGGGTAGGAGTGTAAGGAATCTTGATTTAAGTTCTGGGCATGTGATTTTGAAATACCTATGGCAACCCACTCCAGTATTCTTGCCTGGAGAATCTCATAGACAGAGGAACCTGGCAGGTTACAGTCTATGGGGCCTCAAGAGTTGGACATGACTTAGTGGCTAAACCACCACCACCATATTCATGAAGATAAATATATTGGTCCGGATATTAGAATAATGATATAAGAAAGATATAGATTTGGGAGTTCAAATAGAGGTTTTCTGTTGGCTTTAAATCTGTTCTTTCTTTTGTGTTCTTTACTTCATTAACTTTCCTACATCACTAATTCTGATTAGACTATCAATCAAGGGCATTGCCTACCTCCTCGAGGTTGAGGGTACATAACCCAAGCCAAGCTAACCAGAAAACAAAACTAAGTACAGTGTTAGTCCTAGCATTAGTAAGGATTCTGAGGAGAGGGACTCATGTTCTCTTCATCAGGTTCATTAGCTATAAGAACAAAGTCTGGAGCAATTAATGGCCAACTTTGTCCTCATACAGGTAAAGTCTGCAAATGAAGCCAATGCAGAGGGGAGAAAAGGCTAACAAATTAAGAAAGACAGAAGTCTGCTGATATTTTTGAACTCCTGGATCCAGCCAAACCTTTAGGTAACCTTCGCTTGAATGTTTTAGTCATGTGAGCCCATAAATTTGGAGTTTTATGTCTTATGCTTGCTTATGTTTTATTTCTGTGATTCGTATCCAAAAAAGTCTTAACTAACTTGGGGATTTTCACCAAGGGAGTTGTAATTCACATTGTAGGGATGAGTGCCATAGCTCAGATCAGAGCATCGCAGGTGAGAAGAGAAAAAGATCAAGGTAGTACAATCAGCAGGCACGTGAAAATTAAAAACTAGGTGGAGGGGAAGAATTCCAAAAAAGAAACTTGGGAAAGATTAAATAAGAGGCCAAGAAGAAAGGAGCATAACAGAATCCAAAGAAGTAAGGCGAGTGTCAAGAATAACCAAATGGGGAGAGGAGAGGTCACACTGGACAGGAAAGAGCAACATGTCTGTTGGATTTAGCAGTCTAAAGGTTTTAGGGGACTTTAGTATGGATTGTTTTCAGTACAGTGGTGCGTGCAAGACCGATTGAATGTGAAACTAAAGTCAGTGAACTGGATGTATCTCTCAAAAAGATTATCTATAAACGGAAGTGAGAAATTGGACCACGTACACGGGAACACAGGCTACAAAGACGGCTTCAAGTTGGGAGAGAAGGCACTTCTGTCTATGCTGAAAGAAAGCACAATTTTCTCCTGTTCTATATTGTTTAACTATGGTACTTCTTAGGAGTAGGACACTGCTACTAGCAGACTTACAGAGACTGAATACACAAAAAATGCCACGTAGATAAGAACAGTTGATAAGAATGAATTAGAGGCTTGTTGGTCTCTTTCGTTCACTTATATAAGTCTCAGAGGTTCCCATAGTTTGATACTTCATTTTTCTTTCTTGCTAAAGACTAGAATAGCTTGCTTTCCAGCAAAACATACATACTGAGCCACGACGAGGCATACTTTCTGTCTTCCATCCATAACATAACACAAGTACGAGCTAATAGCTGACTCATTCATACATATTGAAAACAATACAGTTTATTTGAAAACGGTTTTATTACTGAACAGAACTGTATTTCCAACAGAAGGTTGTCATGATCCATTTTAGGATATCTGTATTAGCTTGAGTTGAGATAATTTGATTTATTTCAATAAACTAAGCTCAAAGCTTTGCATTAGTTGGTGACAGTTCTACTGATTAGATGTCATTTTTTTCACCCTTTTATTACAATGTGCAAATAACATTGAAAGAGCCACTTGGACATGCATATCTGTCAGTTTCATCTTTCTCTAAAAGTGTCAACAACAAAAACGGAAAAGAAAATTTAGAAGGCAAAGAACAACACTGCTTCATATGTATTTGTGACCCCATGGACTGAAGTCCACCAGGTTCCTCTGTCCATGGGATTTCCCAGGCAAGAATACTGAAGTGGGCTGCCATTTCCTTCTATGGACTGAAGTCCACCAGGTTCCTCTGTCCATGGGATTTCCCAGGCAAGAATACTGAAGTGGGTTGCCATTTCCTTCTCCAGGGGATCTTTCTGACCCACGGATTGAGCCTGGGTTTCCTGCACTGCAGGCAGATTCTTTACCATCTGAGCCACCAGGGAAGTCCTCTGAGTGGCTTATTATTCATTAAAAAAAAGAAAGGTCCTCAAATCTCTCATTACCACAATGTTCTAACAGTCTTTTCTGACTCTGATGAAGAAGCAGTGGGAGGTGGGCACCTCCCCTTCAGTCTTGTATACAGTCATAAAAGGGAATGTGTCATGAAAAGAAATGGAAACAAACAGATCACAATACCAAAAAGAAGGAAAAAAAACATCCCACAAACCACACTTTCACAGTCCTCTATTTATACTAGCACATTCTGGGAAAATCACTCAAAAACCTGTTACTAATCATTTAAACCTTAGGCTGTCGACATGTCTCTGCTCTGCTAGCCAAACAGTCATGTGCAGCAGCCAGAGGGTTAAAAAGCCAGACTTCCTGCCCTATACTGTAGCTTCGTGTGAGCAATACGGAGGACTGCATCATCGCTGCAGAGGCTCCTGTTGAACATGAAGGGGTCTATCCAGGCAAAAATATGTGCAGCCTTCCGGGCCAGATTTGCTCCGGCGGGGCTTCTAAAGTTGGCTGTGCAGTGGACTAAGCCGTCCAGACCTGCTGTTCCACAAAGGCCAAGATTCTCCCTCTGTGTGCCTAGTTCTCCAGCCAGCAGACCATACAGAGCCTGCTTCGCCTGGGTCCAGAGACCCTCCAGATCTCGGAGAAAGTCTTTGTGCTGTTTTTGGAAGTACAATATACGATCCAATAGAAATTAGATTCTTAGGATTTGGGTGGACCCAAACTGGAAATATTTTCAAATGGAAATAAATGAAACAGAAAACAGAACTAGACAGTCTCTAAGATTTAGGCTGGAGAAAGCAAAAAATGTTTTTATTTTTATTAAAAAAAAAAAACCTTACAGTCAGTCAACTGTACAACAAATCATGTCTCCAGCGGCCTGCTGGCTGTTTCCTTGTATTATTTTAATGGAAGATTTTTTGATATGTTGATTATAAGTGCTGTATTCAAAATCACACCAAAGGAATGAGAAAATAACCCTCTTGAGATCCCCATCAACCACGACCCTTGTACTTTGCAACCTAGAGTATAGGATTCTTGATTTTAATTTTCCCTACCTCTGTTCATTGGATTCACTGTCATTCATACTTGATTAACAGAATAAGGACAAAAATACTCAAAATAGGTAATATTTTGTGGACAGTTATTACTATTTTTCACTCCATTCAAAAAATCAAGCTTCAAATTCTGTTTGTTAAGAAATCTGTCCACACTACTTCATTCTATAAAGTTCCTCAGTGAAAGTATCTGGATTTTTATAATCTTGTCTATGACAGAACAAAAGGCAACAGAAATCTTTTAAAAAACAACAACAGAAAGCTCCTGGTTTGTTTCACACACTACCTATGCCTAAAGATGGTTCTCATCAATACCCGTTGTGATTTAGTCATTGTGACTGGAAACGTAAAGATAAGCCTTGCACAAAACCAGTGAAACATTTGATTCATCTTCACCATCTGAATGTCTGAACATCGTATCTTCTTTGCTCAGAAATCTGACTGACCTGATATCACTGAGTCTGTTGCTGTCATAATCAAAGCTCAGTGATCTAGTGGAGATAAAATCTGACCCAGGATTAGCACAAACTACTGTTGGTCCTTGGAGTCAAACTCAAAATCTTAGATTCCATCATGCCCTTAATTATCCAATGTGCTTCCTGTGAAGAAAGGAGTAATGTTTAAAATGTTTGATAATCTGACAAGGCCATAAGGCTTAATGGAATTGATGATTACACACAGATGGACGATTAACTCTCGAGGTTTAACATTAAAAAAAAAAAAGTAACTGTGCTGGATTGCTACTTAATGGAATTACACTGCCCATATGGAAAAGAACTATACCCTAAATATACCCAGAATGATGGAACAGGTGGCAGAATCTGGGCAAGACTGCTTGGAATGCACAAAAGCATTCTGAACTTGTAACTGCCAGAAAAGATTTCTGAAGGAAAAAAAGAGAGACAGGGAAATCTTTGAAACTGTGTTAACTTTCCTACATTTTGGAAATAAAAATTGCAAAAATAATTAGAAGACTGAACTTCCAGTAGGTGCTTTTTTTGACCATTATTTTTCAGAAGCCTCAAACTATGCTGTTTGGGACTGAGCTAAAGGTAGATGTATGGATTATTAATTAGCTCCGATATAAACTCAGTGAGGGCAGAAACCATATTTTCCTGGATAGCAGCTATATCCTACAGAAGATATTATTGGGGGAGTGAGATTAAAACTATTAACTACAAGAGGGATTGAGAGCTAATTTCTGGATTTTCTTATAATGATTTATGCCCCCAACTCCACAGATAAACAATAGTTGAATATGTGAAAATAATGGAGGGATATGAACACTAGCAAGCATTTACATATAAATAAGCAAATGATAAGGTAGCATAATTCCAATTAATAAACAGTTGCTGGGGACTTCCCTAGTGGTCCAGTGGTTAAGAATCCTCCTTGAAATGCAGACGACGTGAGTTCAATACCTGGTCTAGGAACTGAGATCCCACATGTCAAAGGGCAACCAAGCCCATGTGTTGCAACTACCGAGCCGCAGGCCACAACTTGAGAGTCCGTGTGCCTCAACGAAAGATCTCCCATGATGCAATGAAGATCCTACATGCTGCAACTAATACTCAATGCAGCCAAATACATTATAAATAAATACATACATTTTAAAAAGAACACTTGCTGATAGAAGGTGATTTATTTGTAATCTTTTTTGCTCCAACTCAGGAGAAGATTTATTTTAAATATTAATAAGCTTTAGAATAAGAGAAAACTCTGTCTTCTGGGGCATACAGGGCATGGAGACAGAATGTGGTAGGCCTTATAGTGATAGACTTGGTAGATAAGCTGCATTGAGCAGATACTACATCCCAAGAATGAACTGTTTTATGTACACCCTTTTATTTAATTCTTAATAGGATCCTTTAAGTTATTTCTCATTTTACAGATGAGGAATCTGACTGAAGGGCATTAGGTAAGCTTCCCAAGGTCACAGAACTGTGCTTGTTAAAATTGGGACTGAAAAAGAGATTGGTCTTGCTAGAGTCCATTCACATATAAGCATTCTGGCCAATGCCTATTTACCATAATCTCTGCCTGCTTCTGTGCCTCACTTTTCTAGTTTTGCATGTCTGAGGATTCCTGGACTCCTCTTTGTGACTGATGCCTTCCATGAGACTTATGTATCCAAACTGTTTGCAGGGTGATATTAGGACCCATAGAAAAACACAAAGATGGAAGAGACCAAGAAGCATGACCCACCACAAATTAAGAAATTAATTAAGAAATTAAAACTGGGCTTCCCTGGTGGCTCAGTGATAAAGAGTTCACCTGCCAATGCAGGAGACACAGGTTCGTTCCCTGATCCAGGAAGACCCCATACGCCACAGAGCAACTAAGCCCGTGCGCCACACCTATGAAGCCTATGCTCTAGAGTCCCAGAGCCAGAACTAATGAACCCACATGCTGCAACTAATGAAGCCCACACGCCCTAGCATGCTCCACAAGAAGAGAAGCCACCGCAATGAGAAGCCTACGCACTGCAGCTGGAGAGTAGCTCCCACTTGCCACAACTAGAGAAAACCTGCATAGCAACGAAGACCCAGCACAGCTAAAAATAAATAAAATTATATATGAAAAAGAAATTAATACTAAAAGATAAAATGAGTGTGAAGAAGTTACCCAGCACTCTGTTTCTCCCACATAAGTTTCTAATTTGTCTTTTCTTTTTGAAATATTAAATTCTTTTTTTTTTTAAATATTATTTTATTAGTTGGAGGCCAATCACTTCACAACATTTCAGTGGGTTTTGTCATACATTGACATGAATCAGCCATAGAGTTACACGTATTCCCCATCCCGATCCCCCCTCCCACATCAACCCAGATGCCCATCAGCAGATGAATGGATAAGGAAGCTGTGGTACATATACACCATGGAATATTATTCAGCTGTTAAAAAGAAATATTAAATTCTTAAAAAGAATTTTCTTAGTGTCCCTATTTCGTTGATGACTTGAGCACATGGTTGTTATGCCCACTGGGAAATTTGACCAAACTCTATTTTGGGGGTTATTGAACAATTCTGAAAAAAATTATGAAAGAATGGTCTTGTCTAAATCAACCATTGCATTTTATTACATAATTTCAATGATTAACACTTTCAGATCTCTATTACTACTGTACCATAAAAATAAAACACTCTTATGTGTCTAAAAGTAATTTTGGTACAACTACCTAGACCAACAGATTACTGTTTGTGTAGATAAAGTTGCTTCTAGCTGCTTGATCTTTAGCTTTCCATACATTTTTTTAAAATATTTTGGTCTATGTATATTCAAAATAAATTTTTTATAGTTTGTTCTCTACCCAAAGAAATGTTATTGGTGAGAGATAAGCTAAAACAGTGGGGAAAATTCTAGCCCAGTGAGGCTACCTCCTTTCAGTTTGTAATGCTTCGCCAAGTCACTTCAGTCATGTCTGGGCCTTTGCAATCCCATGGACTGTAGTCTGCCAGACTCTTCTGTTCATGAAGTTCTCCAGTCAAGAATAGTGGAGTGGGTTGCCATGATCTTCTCAACCCAGGGATCGAACCGCATCTCTTACATCTCTCGCACTGGTTGGGAGGTTCTTTCTGACGAGCGCCACCTTTTCTGCTAATTATTGTAAACCTTGATATTTTAAATGTTTTGGGTATCTGTTTCTCTCTTAAGATATTTATCCTGCTTACATCACAGGAATCCTGAAACAAATCAGAACAGTACATGAGCTGGTGAAGATTGGGATCTGTGCACTTGCTTTCTCCAGAGAATCCTCTATAACAGAGGTGATCAGTTGACCTTTCTAAGTGATCAATGAATACAACTGTTGCTGGAATAGATTTTAAGATCTTTGAAGGCAATAGGGCACACTTTATAGCAGGGCCTCGAAGAATGCTGCTTTTGATAAGAAAGCATTCAAAAAACAATTGAGTAATGTAAAAGGGAGGGAATATATGTATACCTATGGTTGAGGTTACAGAAAACAGCAAAATTCTGTAAAGCAATTTTCCTTCAATAAAAAAAATTTTTTAAATAGACATAAAGATCAATAAACTACAAATGAGAAGTAAACCCCCCCCCCCCAGAGAAAACAACAATTGAGTAGTATAAAGAATGCTGAGCTACAAATAATTTAGGGAGAAAATATGTATGTGACTTCTTTTCCAGCTGCACTGGAAAACAGCTTTTGTAATTGTGCAGATATTTTCATGCAAAATAAAGTGCACTAGTATCAAAGTATTATACATTATGCTTTACTTATATGACTGCTCATTCTTATTCTGTGGCTATATAGAATTCTTAAATTGACTGAATACCAATTATAGTGCTTTTAAAAATATTATTATAGTTTCTAGTTTTACATCAGGTATTTCTTCCAAGTCCTAACAAAGAACCTACTGCTAGTATGATGTGGAGAAAGGGAAATATGTTGATGGAAACTACTGTTGAATCATGTTCTTATCCTTTTGACAAGTGATAATTATACTTTCAGTAAGGTATCTAGACGGTAGTGATGGTTTAGTCGCTCAGTTGTGTCCAACTCTTGCGATCCCATGGACTGTAGCCTGTCAGGCTCCTCTGTCCATGGGATTTTTCAGGCAAAAATACAGGAGTGGGCTGCCATTTTCTTCTCCAGGAGGATATCTAGAATCACTGTTTAATATCCTTAAATTATTTAATATGTAATCAAATTGGACATACCTTATTAAATGTCCAAGAACACTGGAGAGGGTTGCCATTTCCTTCTTAGGGGATCTTCCTGTCCCGGGGATCAAACCCATGTCTCCTGCATCAGCAGGCAGATTCTTTACCACTGAACCAGGCAAGCCTCCTATTGTCTAGACAGGTACAAAAGAAATATCTTGATAGCAGAATCTTTATCTGAAGACACAATCTTCACCCTGAGAATTCTAACATGTTTTGTTATGTAGATCATACTTGTTTTTTGTAGAGGACTAATCATGTTCTTGGAAATGATTCCGGTCACTAATGCCTTGTTCAATCCAAGTGTATAAAACCCATTGCTCCTCCAAAGTCCAGACAGCAGAGAAAGAGTGGTGATGCTATTTACTGAGTGGACTTCAACACCAGAGAAGCAGAAGTGGTTATTTCCTGGATTTGTATCATCAAACAGAATGGGAACTTGCAGGCTCTGGAGAATATTTATAAAATCAGTCAACAGTACAGGGAATTATAATCAATATCTTGTAATAACCCATAATGGAATAGAATCTGGAAAAGAATATATATCATATATGATATGTATGATGTATATGAATATACACATATATTCTTTTCCAGAGTCTATTCCATTGTAGGTTATGGGTTTCCCAAGTGGCCCAATGGTAAAGTATTCATCAATTGCAATGCAGGAGACATGGGTTTGATCCCTGGATCTAGAAGATCCCCTAGAGAAAAAAATGGCAATCCACTCCAGTATTCTTGCCTGGGAAATCCCATGGACAGAGGAGCTTGGGCTATAGTCCATGAGGTCGCAAAAGAGTTGGACACCACTTAGAGACTAAATGACAACAAATTGCATATACACAGCTGAATCACTTTGCTCTACACCTGAAACACTACTTCCATAAAAAAAAATCATTGAAACTATGCTTCAATAAAAAAATATACATCTGCAAAGGAACAAAGGGTCAGGCAGGATGAACAAAGTCCAGGTTCCCTATATCTGCAAATGTCCCCACATTATCAGACATGGTTTTCTTATCAGAGCAGAGGGAAGAGCATTTGCACCATCCTGTCTACTCAGAACTCAATGTGGTAAATTAGGAATGTATGCTGTGGGGAGACTGGGGGTGGAGGAAAAAAGCAAAATATTAAACATAATGACTGAAAGGAGAATTTGCCTACCCTGGATGGGATCTCCTGTTCCTTAATCTACCCCAGTTCTAGGTGGTAGATGGTGGGACTATCTTCTCCTCCCAGGGTAAATCCCACTTTATTCCCACCCACAAAGATGTGGTCTTGCCTCCAAACCCCAGGTTCACAGCAGGACAATTACTTCAGAACTCTATTCAGAAAAAATCAACATCTCTACCTCCTGAAAAAAAGCAAACATATTGCCACTACTAATGCTTTTGAACCAATTCTCATGTAGTTTAGCCTTCAAAAGCCAACAATGAGATGAATATGGACACTACATGTCAGATAGTTCCTGTGTAGAACAAGACTTTCCTGACAGTAAAACTGCTTCAGATCACATGCCACAAATGCATCTTGGCCTTGATTGGTCTGTCCTCATAAGACAACTATGGTTGATCGAAGCAGAGGAGCCATAATACAGTTAAAAACAACCACAATGGTCAGTACTTGTTTTCACACACTCCCTCCCACATAAATGCTGCTTTTCACTAGGTAATTTTCTGCTTTGTCCCCTTCCGAGTTCTACTATCCTCCCTACACTCCAACACCGCCACCCCAACCATGTATTAGCTATCTCTTCTTGCTTTGGTTCTAAATCTCCTAAAAGTACACTCTGAAATTGCATACTTATGTATACATTATGCATTTATACCTATAGTCGCTCTGTGCACTCACCAGTGTTTCATACACACACACACACAACATAGACAAAGGAAGAAAGAATATCTCAAATCATGATAGGAAACTTCTTCAAGACAAAACTGTGAAGATCAGGCTCAGGGAACCTAGCAAAACAAAGTGCTCACAATTTTCCTTTCCTTTGGAGGTCAGCAACCTGGAACGAAATATTAATACTCTTTTTCTAATGGAAATCTTCAAGACAGTTTTTGTTCAGATACGCTTAGTCGTTTTTCTGTAGATGATTGTAGAATTATTTTAGGTGTATAAAAGTCAGAGTTTATGGAACCTCTTATGTTTGAATCCTCAACAGCAATTTGAACAATAACTCTTCATCCAATAATCAATACCTATAAAATCAAGCATGATTTAATTCCAATTCTCGATTTCCCTCATCATGTGGCTCTAATGGACATGGTGTTTCACAGTAATTTGCCTGAGTCATATGTGCTATGGCATTCATTTTAATCTGTGTGATTTATCCTAAAACTCTGGGGAACATCTGGAGAGAACTGATACAGAGGAACAAGGACTGTGAGTCCTATCACCTCTTTGGAGTCCACTTGTGGGCATGGTAAAGGTTTTATATTAAGAATATTCATTATTTTTTTACCAACATACCATCAGAATTTCTTACTAGTCTCATGTCTTCCAGGAACAAATTACTTAGAACTCAGCACAAGACTCTGGTACAGATTTTCATTGTGCTTTTATTATCACATGTTCTCTTGGTATCCTAACCAAGACACTATACAAAAAGTATGCTATTATAAGAAAGATATTAAACAAATCTCCATGCCGATATAATGTCTCCTATGTGCTGCTATGTACCTGCATTTGAAAACAGAACAGGATAATCATACCAAGGCCCATGACATGCCCAAGAACAAGAAGCAAGTAAGGTCTTCTCAACCCTACTCCAAGTTTAAACATGCTACTTGAGATGTGTTCATTTTATTTTTTAACTCTAAGTTATTCTGGGATTTATTTTGTCATTTTTTTTGGGCTTCTTTTTGTTAGTTAAATCATTTATTTGGAGATTTTAAAAAATTATTTTCCTCTGCCAGTTATTGATTATTAATTTGTAGTTTTCAGCTTGCAACTGCAATAACAAATGTCTCTTAGCTGGAGTGAGATCACCAGAGTCCTTTTGAACGAATGTAAGAAAACATACCACTATGGTAGAGCCAAAGTTGTGTATCTCCTAGACAGCTGAAGAAGTCTAATTCAGGATACAAACTAAACTAGAGATAGGTCTTGTGTTTCACGTTAAACCATTGAATGATTAGATTAGAAATCCAGGAAACAGACATGGAGAGTTGATAATTTCATCCATGTAGTTTTCTTTCAAGATTTTAGTTCGTGTTAGTTAAAATAAAGGTAAAACACTTATTTTTAATGTCCCTTAAAAATTGTTATTGTGCAAGTATTTGTTATTAGGAAAATTGACACTGTCACCCCAGATCTCATTCATTATTTTTCACATAGCTCATCATCTGATGTGAAACTATATTTAGGTCTGTCTAAACTCAATACTCTTCAATATCTACTTATGTAACTTAATACTTATTGAGCTTCTCTTTATAATATAAAATGTACTAGGACATAGCATCTGCTTTGTATACTGTATACTGAGTATGCTATATAAAGAGACAAATTACAGATAGATAGGGAGATAGATTTATTAAAAACACAAATGAATATATAAAAATAAATACAATAAAGTGATAATACAGTGTAAGTATTAAGGGAATAGAGAGCTATTTTAAAATGCTTTTCATTTTAATACACTTATCTTGTTATTTAATAACCATTTATTTATGAGCCTGGCAATAAAGTTGCCAAAATTCATAAATATTATGGAAACCAAAATAGAAATTACTCATAGATTCTATTTGGTAGTTGAAAATACATATGCCAGTTGAATACCAGTTAATGTCCTATGCGAGGAATTCACAAAAATATTTCTACCAAACAAATCCTAAAGAAGATCCAATCATTCTTTTTTTTTCTTCTTAAACAAACCTGTCCAGTTTTAAGTTTTTTCATACTGTACTTTCTATTCTCTAATTTCAGATAATTCCTATTATTTCTTTCTCCAAATATGATTCTTTTCTTTTTTTCTGAAATGGTTATTTTTTCTTTTGGATACTCTGAAAGCTAATGCAAGTGCTACACTAATAAAAAAATTTCCAGATTTTTCCATGAAATTCTCTACTACCGCTGTCCATATTGTCCTAATACAGTTCTCTGACAAAAAGTAAGAATAAAAAGCAACCAATCCCAGAACATAGTATAAAAAGGAGAGAGGTTGACTCTTTTGTACCATTTATGGTTAAGTCTCTTTGCTAAAAAAGGTCTCTGAAAGTTGTTATTTCTAGTCCTTCAGAAATATCCATCATTATATGATATTATTTCTTTTGAAAATTCCCAACTTCTTTATTACTTAGTGAAGGTCCTATAGTCACTTAGCAATAAATTATATGACAAGCTATTAATAGCTTCAATTCTGAACCCACCAAATAATTTCATGTCCTGTCACAATTCCATCATCTGTGACTCATTAAAAATGCAAATTTTAAACTGTTTGTAAGGAAAATATGTGATCCATTTTTAGCATGCCAGAGTGTTCAACAAGGTGCTGAAAAGCTAGAAATAGAACACTGGTCAAAAATTCAACATAATATTTTCTTAAGCCACTACTAGATTCAGTACACTGTAAGCATACACACACATCACACAAAGAGGTGACTAAGAGGAGCCTAACTCTCGAAGGTGGAGAAGACTTCAGAATGGTAGCATGGGATGTGTTTTTAAGATGCATGAGAAAATAAAGTAGTGAAGTCTTTTGGTGAAAAGAGATGGACTGAGAGGTTAGAAGAGAAAGGCAGTTAAAGCTTTAGGACATAGATGATGCTAGGGTTTGGTCTTCAAGGGAAGGCAGTTAGGTGAAGAAGATTTCAGGCAGCAGAAATAAAATGAGCAACCAAAAGAGAAAAGTGCAAGTGCCTAATAAATATTTACTGAACAAAATAGTCCTGTGACAGTCAAATATCTTTATTTAAAAAAAACTTTGGCAATGAGTTGGACTTCCACGCTTTAAAGTTTCCTGAACTTTTTGCGTGTTGAGTGCAATTTGTCACCTTTATATAAGTGATTTCTGCAGATAAAGTGAATGTTTGTTCCATATCCACCCATCTGCTAATCAGGGATCATTTTGAAATTGAGTGTGAGGAAAAAGAAAAATAAAAGAGACCATGAGTCTGTCTTACATCTTGAAGTGCATTAAAATATAAAAACAAAAAATAAGAACACACTCCAAATGACTCATCTGTTTTTCAGTATTCCACAACTCAGTGACAATAAACTGGCAGAATAATAATTTGACAGTGTCATCCTGGTGGAACATAGGGTTCCCCTAAGAATACATTTCTATCTCCTTCAACATCACCATTAAAATGACTTATTTGTTTCTGATTAATTAGGACCCAGTTTCTTCCTTCTTGGCACTGCATTTTTCCTCCTGTTCAGTCTATCTGGACAGGCTAGATCTGCATAGGCACGCACCAGTTTGTGAGCTTCTGGATCAGAACTCAGTGGCTTTGCAACAGCGATAAACCTAACTTCTGGTAACTGTGAATTTGTGTTCCCAAGTGCCACAAACCACACGGTAAGATGCCACAAAAAGGAGCAATAACTAGGTCGTGTTTTTGGCAGTCTTCACGAAGCAGGAGTTCCAATTCTGGTTTGCCAGTGATTAAACAGAGCTGAGAAACATTTTTCCCCCTTATCTGCCTTTAGCAGAACAACAATAACAAAAAGCTCAGATTAACTGATGGAGAGTGAAGAAAGAAAAAGCAAGCTCTTTGAAAAAAAAAAAAGGAGTTTAATTGCCAACTACCTAAAGTCCAATTATCTGCATCCTGTAAAAATAAAAGTCCAATAAGGGTGCATGCCACAGGTATAGCCAGAATGGGGTGTGTGTGTGTGTGTGTGTGTGTGTGTGTGTGTGTGTGTGTGTGTGTGTGTGTTGGGGAAAGTTTTGTTGAGGTGAGGTGGAGTGAGTCTTCTTTCATTTCTCCACAATCCTGCCATTGTGCAATTGCTGGCTGCCAGCGAAAGTGTCCGGAAGGATGCTATTTCCTAGAACTTATCATTACGTCATAGTTAGGTAATTAGGAAAACACTTGCTATTTTGGAAAAGCAAAACAATATTCTAGGCTTAGTGGTATAACATTAAACTCTAGGAGAGGCTGAGCTTTTTCTGGGCAGAAATTACTCTCTCTTGGGAGCCTGATCAGAAGTTCAGCTTAGCATACCCCAAGCAGAACTGAGACTGCTGTTCAGATTTGTCCTGTGCAAAGATATCCACAACTTTTTAGTTCTGAATATATGCTTTCCAGTGAGTTCATGATCCCCAATAATGAAACCATGAATATGCAAGGTGAAAAGCTAAGATAAAACTGGAGAACAAACACTTGGGAGGAAGCATTAAAGAAGCTAATCGACATGCTTTGTAAAATGCCAGAATTAGTAAATTTCTGTGTGTTTAGAAAAGAAATTATCTTAAAATATAACACTTCTTTCTCTCCTCATCCTAGTAAATCCAGTCGACAGGATTTAGCACTGGGAAGAAGCCCAGAAGGTTTGAAATTCTGTAAGAAAAAAGTGTATTTTTAGAATTATGGTAACAGCTGCTAAGAAATGTATTTCTATTTTGTAGTAAGTCTAAGCTGCCTGACATAAATGTGTGGTAGAGAAAGATAACGTAGATAAGGCAAGTGAGGAGAATTATAGCAAAGTGAACACTATCTTTGGTTGTTGTTGAAAGAAAAATTGAGTACTAAAGATGGCATTTTATCAAAATAAAACTATAAATTGTATGTCTACAAGCTAAAATTGGATAGCTAGCCTCTATCAATCTCTCTCAACTTTCCCCTACCATCCTCTATTTCTTATCCATTTAAAAAAAAAATTTCCCTAAAGGAATCTTAGGGGACATTAACAAAATAGTTAATGGGAAAGATTGAAGGCAGGAGGAGAAGGACAGAGTGTGAGATGGTTGGATGGCATCACCGACACGATGGACATGAGTTTGAACAAGCTCCTGAGTTGGTGATGAAAAGGGAAGCCTGGCGTGCTGCAGTCCATGGGGTCCCAGAGTTGAACACGACTGAGTCGCTGAACTGAACTGACTGAACATAATAGTATCGATCTTATTAAAAATCACCTTCTAATGCCCCCAAATATGCTACCACCCTGTCAAATATATAATATGCTATCAAATTCTCACATCAAAAATATCTCATTTAAATAGCCCATTTAAAGATATTTAAATAAAGCTCTGACTTAGTGAAACAATTTTAAAAGTGACTAAATAAAGCAACTATTATTTTCTTGTGATACAATTTTTGTTTCAAGTTTATTATTAAAAATAGAGCAAAAATAAGAAGAAACACATATGTATGTCAATCCTTTCAAATACAGGTATAATACTTTAGATTTTATTTCTCTTGTGATTGAATTTGTTGAAAAATCATAATATCACATATGTGGGAAATGGCTGTCTATTATTGAACAAAATATTTGCATTATGTTTCTAAACCTTGGTTTCTTTTACCCTTAAAATTGGTGGCGGAAGCCACACCTCCCAACAGAAGCATATGTGCTCTTTTTCTTCAGGGAATTCTATGTTTGATCTTAACTGGAAAACAACCTGGGATTGGCATCAAACTAGGATATTGGGCATGTGGTTTGTAACGTAGGACTGTTATAGAAATTTAATGTGTTGGATGTCCCTTGTGGTCCAGTGGTTGGGACTCCACACTTCCAAGACAGCATGTGTGGGTTCAACCCCTGGTTGCAGAAATAATATCCCACAAGCTGCATGGTGTGACCAAAAAATAAAATGAAAAACTAAAAGAAATGTAATGTATTTCATTAATTATATTAATAACATATTGTAGTGATGATTAATAATAATTACTAAATGAACATTTGGGAGGCTCAGGGTTTTAGAAAGGTCAATAAATCTCAAAAGCGCTTTTAATTATTCTGTGGTTTAGAATAACTCGGTTAGCCCTTAACTCTGCTTTCCTAGATTTTCTTGGAAATGTTCTGTAGTTTTCTCTGAAGCTAATATACACATATACGAGTCAGCACACTCTATTTCTCCCATTCATATTCTAGAAAATAGAACACATCTCTATCATCAACCAGCTCTCCTTCTACTCCCTTCCCAACTTAAATTCAGATATTTATTCTCACTTTGCCTCTCACTGTCCTTCCTGTTGACTGGCTGGTACTCTTTCTTCCTCCTAAATCCTTTCCCTTCATTGCCATGTACCACAGATATCTGGGGAAACATTTCTCAGAGGATCCAAAAAATTTCTTACAATCTGTTCAACACACAGCCCACCTTCAGCTCCCACGTAACAATCTATCCCAGATTTTACAATGTCACCTTTCTCCCCTACTGGCAACAGGAAAAAAAAGTAATTTAAAATAGTGCTGTTCACATATGACCATAAAATATGCCCAGGAACCACTCTAAAAAGAAATACTATGTTCAATCTGGTACCATGGGGATAGAAGATTATGGGGCATCTTTCTGCTCATTTAGAGCTGGGACCATGTATCACTTCTCCTTACATCAGCAGCATTTATCACAAGGACTCAAACAGCAGGAAATGGTATGGTATCTGTGGCACTGAATTTAATTGTTTATATTTCAATTTGGAAATATAAATCGAACATTTTATGAGTCTAATTTTCCCAGTTAGTACTGTTTCTAAATTCCAAAACATTTTTTCCCCTAATGAGTTACATTCTGCTACAGAAACCACAAAATATAAAAAGGGATGATCAGTTGATAGGCAATAACAGTCCTTTCATTAACAATCAGAAGAATATCTTTCATATATTGAGTATTTCTATATGTCAGGCACTGTTCTCAGTGTTTAACATATTTACCAAATTTAACCCCTAAAACAGAAGTATATGGCAAATACTATTATAATCCATTTTAAAGATGAGTAAATTCAGACACAAAAAGGATAAAAAATTTGCCCAAGATTATGCAGGTAGTAAGTGATGGAGTGGCATTTGAATCAATGAAATCTAAATCTGAGAGTGAGCAAGTTTCAAGTTGACAAATTTTAGTTCCATATTAGATATTAACATGTGTTTATTATCTCAAAAAGGTCACAAAGTTATTTAAAACTTTCTTATTATGTACTGTTCTGACTGCCATAAAATTCACAAGGAAAATATAAGTAATTTAATAACATAGATATTTCTGAAATATTAAAAAATAATAAATAATATATCTGCAGGCACAAAATATCGATTTTCAAAGATATACTTTGTGAATGAGATGGAGACAAGAGGTAGGAAAAGAATATTCTTGAAAAGCTTGAAAACTGAAAGGTTGGTTGGGGGATCACACTTATTTGAAAAGAGAAGATTGAAACAATTGGCCACAATTTTCCCCCTCCCTGAATTGAGTCCCTTACAAAATAACCCACCACTCTTTCCATCAAGAGAACTCTGTTTCTCCACCCTTTGTATCTGGGCTGTCCTCGTAACTTCATTTGGCTAATAGAATGTGGAGGAAATTCGGGGCTGATTCTAAGACCAGGTTTCAAAGGGTGTTTTCCATGATTCTACTCTTGACTCTGCCTTCAAACCTGGCAAGTGCCATATGAGCAAGCCCTGGCTAGCCTGCTGGATGAAAGAGAGATGCAGCAGAGTGGTGTCATTGCCTTAGCCAATAATCAGCCAGCTCCTGGGAGTCGATCCACCAAGCTAACCTGTCGGTTTAACAGAATTATGGGCAAAGCCAGCCAAGATCAACTAGGCCCACCCCTGAAAAGTACCACGGCCCACCCATCTGACCCACAGACTTACGAAAAATAATAGATTGTTACTGTTTTAAGCATCTAAGTTTTGGAGAGATTTGTTATACAGTAATAGATAACTGATACAGCACATACAATTATTGTTGTCAGTCAGGAAGCGGTGCCTGACTCTTTGTGACCTCATGAACTGCAGCACGCCAGGCTTCCCTGTCTTTCACTATCTCCCAGAGCTTGCTCAAACTCATGTCCATTGAGTCAGTGATGCCATCCAACCATCTCATCCTCTGTCACACCCTTCTCCTCTTACCCTCAATCTCTCCCAGCATCAGGGTCTTTTCCAATGAGTTGGCTCTTTGCATCAGGTGGCCAAAGGAGCTTCAGCTTTAGCATCAATCATTCCAATTACTTAGATACATTAATGTATGCTTAGTTGCTCAGTCATGCCCAACTCTTTGCAACCCCTTGGATTGTAGCCCACCAGGCTCCTCTGTCATGGGGATTCTCCAAGCAAGAATACTGGAGTGGGTTGCCATGTCCTCCTCCAGGGGATCTTCCCAACCCAGGGATCGAACCCAGGTCTCCTGCATTGCATGCAGATTCTTTACCATCTGAGCCAACAGGGAAGCCCAAAATTGTGAATCACTGTGTGGTATGTGCTGTAGATATTAATAGCATGGCTTTAATATACAAGTGTGCTTGCTATTTATCTTGACCGACATGATTTGATCTCACTCTTTCTTAACTGATAAAACTTTCCTAAAAATCATCAAAATAAAAAGAAAGTTTGCTTATATGACAAATTTCATCTTTGCTGTCTGTGGTGGTGGCTTTGCCCATAATGATTTGTCATGTAATTTTATTTTCAAAGCTCAAAATTAATTATAAACATGAAACAAATCATGGTGTTAAGACATACATTAAAAACAAATTACAATTTCAAAATGGATAATTTACAGCTTGGAAAATTAATTGATTAAACATAAAGTACATAAAAATAATTGGAAAAACTGAGGAGTGAACGAACCAATGACAATGTTATCAACTAAGTAAAAAAGAATATAAAATGAGCAAAACCACATTCAAAAAAATCAATACTTATAATTAAACCATAAGACCAAGTGAAGATAAGTTGAAATCCCAGTTTGGGGAGCATTATTATATTACAGGGATAGGCAGATGACACAAGAAATCAAATCTTGTCTCTTCAGCAAAGTTAACGTAAAAACCATAATGTGGGCATGAAAATCAGTCATAAGTTTAAGAAATTCAAACTATGTAATTGATATTACATATTGAAGCATTAAAGCAAAACTACAAATATATAAGCAATTTACTATGTGCTATGTGCTGTACTTAGACGCTTCAGTCATTCTGACTGTTTGGGACCCTATGGACTGTAGCCCACCAGGCTCTTCTGTCTGTGGGATTCTCCAGGCAAGAATACTGGAGTGGGTTGCCATGCCCTCCTCCAAGGAATCTGCTTGACTCAAGGATCAAACCCGCATCTCCTGCAGCTCCTGCATTGCAGGTGGACTCTTTACCTCTGAGCCACTGGGGAAACCCAATATGTGTTATATCTGTTATCTGTTAGTTTCTATGCTATTTCATTCAATTTTTTTTTTAACTTGGTTTTTGTTAAAGTCTGTATCTATAGAATTTGTTCAAGATATTATTTATGATCCAGAAATAATTAGAAAAATAAAGCAAATAATGATATAACGTCTTCACACTAAAGAGAATTTTGTTCTTAATCTTACATTTTAGTATTATTATTCTTTTGTTGAGAACTTATCATTTTTTCTTTTGCATTTAAGTGTAGTTGATATGCATCTTCTCTAGCCTTAAAATAACACAAATATAGTCATTATTTTATAATGACTATAAGTGGAATATAATCTTTAAAAACTGTGAATCACTATTTTTATGTGCTGTGCTTAGTCACTCAGTCATGTCCAACACTGTGTGACCCTATGGACTGTAGCCCACCAGGCTCTTCTGTCCATGGGGATTCTCCAGGAAAGAACACTGGAGTGAGTTGCCATGTCCTCCTCCAGGGGATCTTCCCAATCCAGGGATTGAACCCAGGTCTCCCGCACTGTTGGTGGATTTTTTACCATCTGAGCTACCAGGGAAACCCATGAATACTGGAATGGGTAGCCTATCCCTTCTCTAGGATATCTTGCTGACCCAGGAATCAAACTGGGGTCTCCCGCATTGCAGGCAGATTCTTTACCAGCTGAGCTACACTGGGAAGCCCTACCTATATCCTATATAACTGGAGTAGGAAATGACAACCTACTCCAATATTCTTGCCTAGAGAATCCCCATGGACAGAGAAGCCCAGTGGGCTACAGTCCATGGGGTTGCAGAGAGTCAGACATGAATGAAGAGACTGAGCATGCATGCATCCTATATAATATTGTATATCACCTCTACTTAAATAAAAAAAAAACATGATAAGTATTAAATAAAAAATAATAAGACTAAAATGGTAAGATTAAAAACAAAATTCTCTTTGGTGTGAAAATCGTATATTGCTACTCACTTTATAATTCTTTATATTTCTGAGTCTTAGACAATATCAACATCAAATATCCAGATGATGCCACTCTAAGAGCAGGAAGTGAAGAGTCTTTTGACGAGGGTGAAAGAGGAGCGTGAAAAAGCTGGCTTGTAACTCAACATTCAAGAAACTAAGATCATGGCATCTGATCCCATCGTTTCATGGCAAATAGAAAGGGGAAAATAGCAAATAGAAGTGACAGATTTTATTTTCTTGGGCTCCAAAATCCCTGCAGATGGTGACCAAAACCATGACATCCTAAGACACTTGCTTCTTGGAAGAAAGGCTATGACAAACCTAGACAGTATATTAAAAAGCAGAGACATCACTTTGCCAACCAAGCTCTGTATAGCCAAAACTATGGTTTTTCCAGTAGTCATGTAGGGAAGTGAGGGTTGGACCATAAAGAAGGTTGGGTGTCAAAGAATTGATGCTTTTGAACTGTGGTGTTGAAGAAGACTCTTGAGACTTGAGAGTCTTGAGAGTCCCTTGGACAGAAAGGAGATCAAACCAGCCCATCCTAAAGGAAATCAACCCTGAATAGTCATTGGAAGGACTGATGCTGAAACTGAAGCTCCAATACTTTAGCCACCTGATGAAAAGAGCCGACTCACTGGAAAAGATCCTGATGTGAGGAAAGATTGAAGGCAAAAGGATAAGGGGTGCAGAAGATAAGACTGTTAGATGCATCACCGACTCAATGGACATGGTTTTGAGCAAACTCCGGGAGACAGGGGAAGAAAGAAGGGCCTAGAATGCTGCAGTGTATGTGTGTTAGTTGTTCAGTCATGTCTGACTCTTTGCAACCCCGTGAGCTGTAGCCTGCTAGGCTCCTCCGTCCTTGGGAGTCTCCAAGCAAGAGCACTGGAGTGGGTTGCCAGTTCCTTCTCCAGGGGATCTTCCCAACCCAGGGATCAAACCTGGGTCGCCCACACTCCAAGCAGATTCTTTATCATCTGAGCTACCAGGGAAGCCATGCTGCAGTATATGGGGTCGCAAAGCATCAGACATGACTTAGCAACCGAACAACAGCAACATGTTTCAAAGATTCACATTTAATACAAATAAAACATTTTAAGTATCATAGTTTGTATAAAAGACTATTTTTAATTTTGCCTAAAATCAATATTACAAAACTGAAGCTAGGGTTTCATCAGCTTGCCAATTAATTAAATCCTTCAATTCATAGTCAGGATTTGGCAGCTTTTTAGAAAAATTTTGCCAGTAATTTATCCATGAACTTTGGGTGGACCCAAAACAGATGCTAAGACCAGAACTTACATTAAGGTAGTTTATTTTGGACTGATCCAGGAAGCAAAATAGAAGGAATAGGAAAAGTGAGGAAGGAAGGATAAAACAAATCCATACATATATACTAACTAGCTTTTTGTCATCATTGGCAACGGGGACTCAAACCTGTTGGGGACATGCTTAGGAACATTGTAAAATATGGGGTCAATAATTACAAAGAAAGTGATTAAATTCTATAGAAATCCTAGACTCTCAGTCCCTATGGAAAAACTTGATAAACTCCAAGTACCATGTCAATTGAAATAAGCAGCTATAAGAAGACAGGAATTATAGGTTTAGACAGCAGAACTAAGAAAAATGACCTACACATTCCTCTAGGCCAGTTATTTGTGAATTTATTTA
Source organism: Muntiacus reevesi (assembly GCF_963930625.1). NCBI lineage: Eukaryota > Metazoa > Chordata > Mammalia > Artiodactyla > Cervidae > Muntiacus > Muntiacus reevesi. The sequence goes on from NC_089270.1 coordinate 21,962,785, forward strand.
TTCACTTTTCCACAAACTTTTTCCAAGTGCTGATTATGCTAGAGAACACTTGTTGAAGTTTTTGATGGTCGAGTTAAACGTATTCTTACACAGTAGACCTATAAACACTTCTTTTATACTCTATTTAAGATTTATGATATAATATGGATACTATTTAGTGAATATTTTTTGGCTGTGAGTTCTCATTAGGGACTCTGCTAAGAAGGCAATTTGGGGAGAAAAGGACAGTCTTTTTATCAAGTGGTGTTGATATAATTAGACATCCATAAACAAATAAACAAAAAAAAACCTTCAAATTTTACCTTATATCACACACACAAATTAACTAAAAACAAATTATGAAATATTACTCAGCCATTACAAAGAATTCATTTGAATCAGTTCTAATGAAATGGATGAAATGGGAGCCCATCATACAGAGTGAAGTAAGCCAGAAAGATAAAGACCAATACAGTATACTAACGCATATATATGGAATTTAGAATGATGGTAATGATAACCCTATATGCAAAACAGAAAAAGAGACACAGATGTACAGAACAGAATTTTGGACTCTGTGGGAGAAGGCAAGGGTCGGATGTTTCGAGAGAACAGCATCGAAACATGTATATTATCTAGGGTGAAACAGATCACCAGCCCAGGTTGGATGCATGAGACAAGTGCTCAGGGCTGGTGCACTGGGAAGACCCAGAGGGATCGGGTGGAGTGGGAGGTGGGAGGGGGAATCGGGATGGGGAACACATGTAAATCCATGGCTGATTCATGTCAGTGTATGACAGAAACCACTACAATATTGTAAAGTAATTAGCCTCCAACTAATAAAAATAAATGAAAAAAAAAGAAAAAAGAAAAACAAAACAAATTATGGACTTGAATGTAAAACTGCAAATGATAAAATTCTAAGAAGAAAACTTAAGTGAAAAATCTCTGTGCCTTTGGTTTGTTTTCTGTGCTCAGTTGCTCAGGCATGTCCAACTCTTTGCAACCCCATGGACTGTACCCCCACAGGCCCCTTTGTCCATGCAATTTCCCAGGCAAAAATAGTGGAGTGGCATGCCATTACCTTCTCGATTGGATCTTCCTTACTCAGGTTTCCTAACTGGCAGGCAGATTCTTTACCACTAGAGCCATCAGAGAAACTTCACTTTGGGTAAATTTTTTCAATATTATGCAAAAAGAGTGATGCAGAAAAATTAAATTGATATTTTGGATCTCATCACAATTAATAATTTCTGTTCTTGAGAAGATAGCTTTAGGAGAACAAAAAGCAAGCCAGAGAATGAAAGAAAATATTTGCAAAGCATATATATGATAAAAGAACATGCTTCCAAAATATATAAAGAACTCTCAAAAGGCAACAATAAGGCAACAATCCAATTTTAAAATGGGCAACAGGTTTAACAGCCATATTACTAAGGAAAATATAAGAATGTCAAATAAGAACATGAAAAGCTGTTCAAAATGATTAATCAGTAGAAAAGTGCAAATTACAGCAACGCTAAACTACCATCACGGGTTTCCCTGGTGGCTCAGCTGGTAAAAAGAATCCACCTGCAATATAGGATACCCCGGTTCAACTCCTGGGGTGGGAAGATCTGCTGAAGAAGGGATAGGCTACCCACTCCAGTATTCATGGGCTTCCCTGGTGGCTCAGCTGGAAAAGAATCTTCCTGCAATGCAGGAGACCTGGGTTCGATCCCTGCTTTGGGAAGAGCCCCTGGAGAAGGGAACAGCTACTCACTCCAGTATTCTAGTATTCTGACCTGAAGAACTCCAAGGACTATGTAGTCCCTGGGGTTGCAAAATCAGACACAACTGAGGGACTTTTACAAACTACCACCACACACCAATTAAAATGGCTAAAATTTTAAAAACTGATCATACTAAGTCTTGGAGAAGATATAGAGAAATTGGAACTTCCATACACTGCTGATAGAAATGTAAAATGGTAAAAACTACTTTGGAAAACAGTTTGTCAGTTTCTTAAAAAGTTAACTGTTATATGACCCAATAATTCCACTTCTAGATATTTTCCAAGAGAAGAGAAAGCATACATCAATAGAAAGAACTGTACATAAATGTTCATAGCAGCTTTATTTTTAATTGTCCAAAACTGGAAACCACTCAAGTATAACACTGACAGACGAACTGATGGACAAACTATGGTATTTTCATGTAACGAAATGCTATTCAATAAAAAGGAATGAGCAGTGATACACAAAACAACATAGATAAATCTCAAGATAATTATGCTGAAAGAACCCAGAAAAGACAAGAGCATCCACTATATGTGTGTGTGCTAAGTTGCTTTAGTCAGGTCTGACTCTCTGCAACCCTATGGACTGCAGCCTGCAAGGCTCCTCTTTACATGGGATTCTCCAGGCAAAAATACTAGAGTGGGTTGCTGCGTCCTCTTCCAGGGGGTCTTCCTGACCCAGGGAACTAACCTGAATCTCTTTATGTCTCCTGCATTGGAGGCAGGTTCTTTACCACTAGTGCTACCTAGGAAGTCATCCACTGTATGGTTCTGTTTATATAAAAGTCTAGACATGATGTGATATGCTTACTCACTCAGTTGTGTCCAACTCTCTGTGACCCCATGGACTGTGGCCCTTCAGGCTGCTCCGCCCATGGGATTCTCTAAGCAAGAATACTGGAGGGGATTGCCATTCTCTTCTCTAGGGGATCTTCCTGACCCTGGGAATGAACCTGGGTCTCATGCAGTGCAGGCAGATTCTTTACCATCTGAGCCACCAGGGAAGCCCCCAAACTGTAGAAACAACAAACTAATCTACAGCAATAAAGATTTTCTTGGTGGCTTCCTGGTGAGAAGGAGTGAGAAGAATGAAAAGAAAGGGTTTGAAAGAGACACCAGGAAAATTTGAGAGTGATATGATACATTCTTATCTGGACTGTAAAGATTGTTTCACAGATGTAAACATTTGTCAAAACTTTTTAAACTGTATCTTTAAAATATGGACAGTTTATTGCATGTTAGTCATATCTCAACAAAGCTGCTAAGAAAAAAAAAACTCTCTTCTGGTCTAGGTTATGTCAAACACATATGAAAACTAGTGATTTTACTAATCATAAGACTATTCACAAGCCCAAGCTGAGAAAATCTGATTGTGACTTGAACCTGTCTGCAGGGTGGAAAAATGTATGCCCTGAAAAGGGGATATTCAATGACATGGTTTAAAAAAATCCAAAGTTAGAAGATAATAGTGGACTAGAGCTAACAGAATAGGTAGGAGGCCCCAGATTAAAATAATATCTATCAGAAACACACAGAGATTGGCCCTGGTCCTGACACTTAAAATCATGCTCTGTGCCATCTTTGACTGCTGTCTCCTGCCTCACATTGCTGCTGTCAAAATGGTAAACATTGCCATTTCAAGAGAACAATTGTTTTGTTTTTTTCCCCAATGTACAAAGGAATATGTTGCAAGTATGAAAGTGCCTAGATTTGCATAAAATGATTGTTTTAGAATTTTAAGTGGGATTTGGTGAAAAAACATGTAAATGTTATTGGACCTTTATGATTTTAAACTCCACATTTGATAGTTCAGCTGTCAGACTGGGTGCTTCTTGTCCTATTTTCCTAAACCAGTAAGGTAAATCTATTTAAATGATTTACTGAAATACTGTGGTCAGCGGTTGCCTCCAGAGAAAGTGTTCATTTAACACTGGATTGTAAAAATTTAAAACCAATCCATGCTTCTTCCTGACATACAGCTTCAACATCCATTTCTCTTTCAGCCAAAGCTCTTTCTTCAATTTAATCCTCCTTCAGACTCTTTTAAACAGAGTATTATACCATATTTTGCTGGTAAATCATGAAAAATGATAGAATCTCTACCCTTCTTCAAGAGTCATTGTCACATTATACCCTCCAATAGGTAATATACCACTTGAGTCAGTAATTTCGACTATTTGTATGCATTTCAGGTTTGCCAATTACCCTTCCAAGCTGTAAATTGCCTATTTTGAGAGCATAATTTGATTTTTAATGTTTGTCTTAACAGCCTGATTTGTTTTGTCTTTTGATTTGTTTCACATTTTAGTAATTAATTTTAAGCTGACAATGTCTCTTCTAAAAGGAAGGTGGGGACTAAAAGCCTTTCAGAGCTACAGCAGTTGATACTAATAGAAATTTCTGTCTAGTGCCAAAGACCCTCAGCAAAAAATGTCAGGCTCTCTCTTTTCTTCTCTGGAAAGGAGTCATCCCTCCTTTTCCAGGAGATATGCCAGCTTGAGTCTCAAATACACACAGCACAAACCGCAAGTTTAAACACACACGAATAAGCAAAATTGGCCATATGAAATAGATTCAAAACAGAAGTGATATTTCTGAAGTCATCGGTCTAAAAATACAGACAGACATGTGTCCTGGGGTTAGTAAATGTATTTGGCCTCAGATGTCTTCTGAGGTCCATGCTCCATCTTCAGCCTGCTGGCACAGACTGTGTGCAGAAAGGCAATCATTCTGAAACATCTTGTAAAACTTCTCCTTAAAGTTAACTGGGAAACAGCACTTCTGACTTAGATCCACAGCCTTTAAAGCTCTCAGGGACATTTTGAGTTGTTTCTGTGGGATCCGATGAGTCTTTCCTTTTCATATATTTTTGAGATAAAGAATAACAATGAAGAAAATATTAATAAGGGTAAAAGTACAAGAAAGAGAAGGAAACAGTACTTGAGAGGAAAGGGTAAAATAAGTAAGGGATACTTAGGAAGAGAAGTTGGAAAGAAAACTGAATAGTAAAACTTTCCATTACATGTGAGGAAAATGTGAGGGAACATGTGAGGGAAATTGCCCTAAATTGTTTAATAATTCCCTAATGAAAGCAAATTTCCAAATTCTGAAAAAGTTGGAATTCTGCCCTAACTTTTGCCAGGACATAGAAAAGCTTACATCTTATAACTGGCAGGTAAAAGAAGATTTGAATTGGAGTTCTTAAAGACATTTAATATCAATATGGCATATAATACATGTGTGAAAACATGTAGAATTTCATCCTGTTTACAATGCTTAAAATATGCACAAACCATAAAGAAAGAGTGATGTCTGAATGTAATGGCTGTTCCAAAGGGAGCATTTTTAAAATTTCAAGTGTTATTTAGAAGCATTGGACAATGGAAATAGAAGTGTAATAAAATAGTCAATGATCAGTCTAGAACACAAATGTTCCCTGAGAACTGTTTGTTGGATATTTAACACTTTACTTCAGCTTACCAAAATGCAAACATCCCACAGAAAAAGGGTTTGTGTTTTAGGAGTTGAGAGTAACGTGAGATCTGTTGGAAACTAGCTTTTTTTCCTTTAACTGAAATTTTTATTTTGAAATAATTGTAGATTCACATGTAGTTCCAAGAAATAATTTAGAGGAAATCACACTCACCTTTCCCTAGGTTTTCCCAGTGATAATATCTTGAAAAGTGAAAGTGAAGTCACTCAGTTGTGTCCAACTCTTTGCGACCCCATGGACTGTAGCCTACCAGGTTCCTCCGTCCACAAGATTTTCCAGGCAAGAATACTGGGGTGGGTTGCCATTTCCTTCCCCAGGAGATCTTCCCAGCCCAGGGATTGAACCTGGGTCTCCTGCATCGTAGGCAGACGCTTTACCATCTGGGCCACTGGGGAAGTTTTCAATAATGTGATAATGATATTCAATGACAATATCTTGAAAAACTACAACATCACAACCAGGATACTGATATTGATGGAGTCAAGACACTACAGAAACTTTCATCATCACAGGATTCTTCATGTTGTCCTTCCACACCCACACCCACTTCTGTCCCACCCAACCCCCTCAATCCCTGGTCATCACCAATCTGCTCTGTATTTCTCTAATTTTATAATTTCAACAATAGTATAGAGACAGTGTCATAGCATAAATAACATTGACTTTCTTTTAGGTCATCATTATTCTCTGGAGATGTATCAAGGTTATTGTAATGTCATTGCTGCATCATATGCCATGGTATGGATATACCACAGCTTACTTAAGCATCCCTACGTTGCAGGACATCTGGTTTTATGCATCCTGAATCAAGTTGTTATAAGCATCAGTGTACAGATTTTTATCTTAGTGTACATTTCCCTGGAATCAATAGCCAGGAGTATAATTGCCAGGTTTTATGGCAGTTGCATGTTTAGCTTTTGAGAAACTATCAAACTTTTTTCCACAGTGGCTCTGCCATTTTACGTTTACACAAGTTTATCTAGTTTCTCTGTACCCCTGACAGCACTTAGCGTTGTCACAATTTTTCATTTTAGCCATTCTAATTGGTTTGCAGGAATATGTCCCTGTGGTTTTAATTTGCATTTCCCTAACAGCTAATGAAGCTGAATATATTTTCCTGTACTTATTTGTCAACAGTGTATCCTCTTCAGGAAAATAACTGTTCATGTTTTTTGCCTGTTTTTATATAAACTTTTCCTGTTTCTGTATAAATTTTTCATGTCTCACTTTTGACTTTTGAGAATTCTTTAGATGTTTTAGATGTAAGTCCTTCATGAGATAAACAGCTTTCAAATGTTTCCCCTAGTCTGCTACTTGTATTTTCATCCTTTGTTTCCCAGAATGATCCTTGTCCCTCTTCTCCTAGTAAACAAACAGCTCTTGGAAGATAATTGCTAGGGATTGAATGTTTGTGCTCCCACACTCACCAAATTTACAAGTGGAAATCTAATCCTCATTGTGATGGTATTTGGAGGTGGGGCCTCTGGGCAGTGATTAAGTCATGAGGGTGGAGCCCTCATAAATAGGATTGTTCTGTGCTAAGTCACTTTAGTTCTGTCCAACTTTTTGTGACACTATGGACTATAGCCTGCCAGGCTGCTCTGTCCATGGGGTTCTCCAGGCAAGAATACTGGAGTGGGTTGCCATGCCCTCCTCCAGGGGATCTTCTCAACCAAGGAATCAAACTTGTATCTCTTATGTCTCCTGCATTGGCGGAAGTAGATTCTTTATCACTAGGGCCAACTAAGAAGCTCATGTCAAAGTTAAACCAAAGCAAGTAATCAGCAGTATTTTTGAACCTGCTAGTTTACAAATGCTCTGCTATTTCTATATGTCTGTATTTAGACACATATTAAATTCCTTCATTTTAAGAGGAAAAAAAAAAAATGTCATGATTCAACCTAGCAATGTTGTAGAGGGCAAGATGTCCCCAACCTAACACTTACTGATTATTCTGAGCACATCAGTGATTATATCTACATGGCCTTGTGGACTCACAATACTTAAATGTAATAGAACTTCTAGAAGAGAATGTTCCAGAACTTCAGTCCATAAGGCTTCAGTTTAGGTGTTTCCTTTAGCCTGTATTTCCTATGTATGAGAGGAAAAACTTTCTTGCTCTGAGGAAATTCATTTTCTTTCTTTCTTTCTTTGACATTTTATTAAGAGATTTTAACTCAGCAGAGGAATATGCCTACCACTGATAGATATTATACTGAGGTAATCATTTCTCTAGAACAAAACAAACAGTGTGTCCAATTCTCCTCAAACGTTCACGCTTATTTCCATGTGTGTCATTGTAAGAGGAGAGAGAGAGTTTGTCAACACTAACTTCTTCCTAAATTTAGGATTCTCGTTTCTGGTTGATGTTGGGGTTTCCAAGCTGTCTTCTTTCCTCAGCCCCCACCTTCCAACTCAGAACATGCCTGACATCAGACCCTTACTCCGGAGTCTTTTCCCACCTCATTCACCTGACAGCCTTCTCCACAACAGACATCTTATCAGACGTGACTGATTGCTGTAATCTGTACTCTGGGCAGCCATTAAGCAAATTACCTGAATCATTGCAAGGATTAGTCTCATTAACACATGATTAGCATCAAATTAAAATAATGAGTGTTTAACTTCTGATGTCTTCCAGTTGTTTGAACAGCTTGATCAGCCACACCAGGCTGGCAGGGAGGTGGGGGTGTCAAAGAGACACAGGGAAAAAAAGGGGGGGGAGGATGCATTGTGCAAGACATCATACAGCTAGCCAGCAAAACGAAGAGGATCAGACTCAAAGGGTTTGGTTGAAAGGTTTCCTCTAAGCAGCAAAAATGCTGGGTCAAAGAGAAGGTTTCTCTTTCTCTCATTCACACTGCCAGCCATTCATGTGAAGCAAGGTTTTACATACTAATGGTGTACCACCAGACCCCTTAAACATCCTGGATATCATTTCTGTCTGGTTTCTTTCTCCCAAAAAACATGAAATGCAGCTTTTCTTCTTCCCTTCCCAAATTTTATCAGACTCAAAAATATAAGCCCCAAAGTGCTAGAATTATTAGTAGAATGAAACTCTGAGCACAATTTCCACATTTTTTCCCTTGGAAACAGGTAAGCAAATATCAAAACAAGAGAAAGCTTGCATCATCTCTGGAAGCTATGAAGAGCATCACTCACACGTAGGGAATTTAAAGAATCTCTACTGGATCTTACACTCACATGGAAGATTTGTCAGAAAGCTAGAGAATCTAGCTTTTGAGACCAGCATTTGAGAAAAGTAGTGGACATGATACAATGTTGGGTCCTTCAACTCCAAGACCAATGGCAAATTATCCATCAGGTAGATAGGCAAGACAGTCTGAGAGCCTATGTGGTCATCAGGCTTCCTGCATGAGCAGATGAATGAAATAAGCAAAGCGCTGCCATGATAAATTCTTCTGCCATCCCCATAAAAAAGATTAACATGAGAAGGGCAATATTGTGAAAGGAACTGAAGAAATCCAGAATATGTCACCCCAACACATATGTCTTTGACATAAAAATTATTTTTAGCTGAAGGCAATTAAGAAATAGCAAATGCAGGAAAAGCATCCTCTACCCTCCCCCTTTTATGCCTAATGACAGGATTTAATTTTCCTTTCCTAGGGAGGACTTGACTGTTAGACCAGAGATGACACCAGAGAAATGTGCAAACAAATCTTACTCCTTTTTTACTTTCTTCCAATATAGTTACCTTCCCATAGTCTGCCGCACTTAGAAATCTGAACCCTTGTCCTGTCATTTCTCTATAAATTTATTGTTCTTTGCTGATGATTCTATATAAGACAGAATTCTAAGCCAACTCTTTGAGTTACTCATCTCTGGGGTACTCCCATGTGTTAATTGCATGGTACACATTAATTAACTTCTTTTCTCTTGTTAATTAATCTTTTTGTTGTTGTGGGGTTTTTTTGTTGTTAATTAATTTTTGTTACATGGACAATATCATGAGTAGAATAAAATTTCATCCAGGTGTAGTAGTGTTCAGCTGACAAGCCGTGTCCGACTCTTTGTGACCCTATGGACTGTGACCCACCAGGCTCCTCTGTCCATGGGATTTTCCAGGCAGGCAAGAATACTGGAGTAGATTGCCATTTCCTCCTCCAAGGGATCTCCCTGAGCCAGGGATTCAACTTGAGTCTCCTGTATCTCCTGCACTGGCAGGCAGATTCTTACCACTACACCAAAGGAAACAGAAGCAAAATAGAAATCTCTGACAAGATAAAAGTAAAAATAGTAACATTGTCATAATTAATTAATAGTAATAATGTCATAATTAATGTTAATTAAACAGGTCAATTAAAGGTAAAGACACTCAACCTGAAAGTTTTTTTTTCAGTCTTTTTAACAGAAAAGAATCAAAGGGTAAATGACATAGAAGTACTAAATTTTTTAAATTGCAAAAGTATATCATATAAATACAAAGAAACCAAGAATAGCAACAATAAAATACAATAAAATTCAAGGTAAAAATTTGCATAATGGAAAATATAAAAGCTGAATATTAAAACAGGAAAAAGTAAGAAGCAAAAAATTATTGTGAACATTTAGAACAAATTCAGTGAGACATGATAAAAGTCTTTAATATTAAAATTTGAGTCAGGCAAATTAAATAAGTGTTAATATGTTCCAAAGGGGAATTTATACAAATCACTGTTTCAAGACTACAATTTAATTAAGCTACAAATTAATTTTTTAAAATTTAAATGAAAATACAAAACCATTTCAAGATTTTTAAATGGCACACTCCTACCTAAAGAACTCTTAGATAGAAGAGACATACAATGTAGATACTAAACACAATTTAAAAAATAATGTTTCCTCTAATGACATATAGCCAAGACTATTCATAGTAAAATTCCTAGTCATAAATGATTATAATATTGTTCAAAAAAGACTAGAGACAAATGGAAAATTCAACATGAAAAATCAGACAAATATTAAGACAAGTCTCAATAATGCAGAAACAAACATTGAACACTCAATAAAGGTGAAATTTTTAAAACTAATAAGAAAACTGAAATTTTAAAAACTAATAAAGATAAATAGATTTTAAAAAAAGAAAAGGTAGACTTTATCAATAAACCCAAGAGCTATATTATTTAATGGCTATATTATTTAAGGTTATTTAAGAGAGAAGAGATAGAAGGAATATAACAATCCACAAAACAATTGATATGTAAGTGTAAGGGTAATGGAAATTTAAAAATTAAAAAGATAACTTTTTAAATAACTATTTGCCAGTAAATATAAATTTGTTAATAAAATAGATTATTTTCTAGGAAAAATATGAAAGAAAATTATTTCAAAGGAACAAAAGTAAGGAAATCAGTATGTAGAGAAAAGAACAGAAATTGTATTCAAAAATTTACTCCAAATACTCAAACTTACTAGCAGTTAAAGAAGGTTAAATAAAAGCATGTTGTATTATTTTCACCCATAAAATGTCAAAGCTTTTTTGTTCTGAACTGTTAATATCTGGTAATTATGAGTAGCAAATGGGCCAGCTGGAGAGCAAATTTGTACACATTTTTATACAGATTTTTTGAAATATTTCAGTTCAGTTCAGTCACTCAGTCATGTCTGACTCTTTGTGACCCCATGGACTGCAGCATGCAAGGCTTCCCTGGATCAAAACCAAAAATGAAAGATGATCTACCAATTCTACTTCTATAAGTTTATTATAAGGATCTTTGAATAGTTGAATAAAACATGACCTTCAAGAATGTTCTTCTCCATGATCTATAGTTTCAAAATGAAAACAACAAATAAGTTCATTTGTTAAAACTACAGTATGTTCATACGGTGGAATACTAAACATGCTTGTAATGTTATAGCTGAATATTCAATGATATTTATTACTATTCATTATTATTCATTCATTTGATACTGAATTGAAAACTATTTCTCCTATTTAACATAAAAATATATGAATGTAATCATTTATTATAACTTAATTGTACCTACACTGTGCCAGGGATTGTTCTATGTAAGAAATATAGCAATTAACAACACACAAAGTGACCACTATCTTCACAGAGCATCTTACTGATTTAAATAGATGATAAGTAGACAGACATAAAATAAACACATACACACATTCAGGAAAAAACAGATGTTGAGTGTATATAGAAGAATATCACCTCTGAGGAATTATCTAAAAATCTCTTTCCAATAACTTTTGATGTTCCCACACATACATAGTTATGTCACATTCTATATCACAATTCACACACAGAAGCCAAGGCAGCTATGGCTTTCCTTGAGAGCAAAGACATAGCAGAGAACAAAAACTCATCACTAAATCTTCTTTCATAAACCATTTGTAAGAAACATTAGCCTTGAAAACTAGATTTCTAATAGCAAGCACCTCTTGCACCTAGGGGTTTTTATTTTTACTTACTCCAATTTTTATTTAATATTGATAGCCAGATCTAGAAGAGCTGAAATCACTAAGATTTATTTTTTTTACTTGTTGACCATAGCCAAAGAGAAATTGCAGGATGAATAGCATGACTAAGAAAAATATATTTATTTCTGTATTCAGAAAAGGAAAATGGATAAATAAGAGGCAAGCTGAACCACATAGATGCTAACATGGGTCATTCTCCTTGGTATGCTCCTAGGGACAAAAATGTGTGTCTGCTTGTGTGTGTATCCACACACACATGGAAGCATACATATGGGGATAAATAAAGACAACCAAATAAATCTGGAAATCCCAAAGCATAAGGCACATGAGCCTTAATCTCCATTATGGAAATTAAATAGAAGAGGGCCTTCTGTAGACTAAAAATAGCATTACGGCAATTTTTAAAAAGTTAAAGGTAGTCCCTGACTTTAGGAAACATGAAAGAGATATGAAAAATATCTTATCCCTTTGAATATTGGTGCAGAAGACATTTGAGAATTAATAGCCAGCAGGTATGCCCTGAGTCAGGAAGATCTCCTGGAGAAGGGTATGGCTACCCACTCCAGTATTCTTGCCTGGAGAATTCCATACACAGAGGAGGCTCTTGGGCTATAGTCTATGGGGTTGCAAAAAGTCGGACATAACTGAGTGACTAACACTTTCATTTTCACTTTTTCAGGTATGCCATAAGCATGTTGTAGAATGGTAGCCAGAGTATCACCCAGTGATGGAGGCTGTGGGATGGACCAACCAGAGTTGGATTTCAGTCAGTGGCATTTCTGAGACTTCTCTCAAAGGATAAGTACAGCAATAAAAAGGAGAGTAGCTACAAAAGAACCCAAATAAGCAATTTAATGGTGTCAGGAAAACAGCACCATAAAAACAGTAACATTCAACAAAGAAATAGAAAACATTAGAGAAGAAACAAATAGGAATTCTGGAGTTGAAAAATAAAATGACTGAACTCAAGAATTCAATCAGTTCAGTTCAGTTCAGTCACTCAGTCATATCAGGCTTGACCACATAGAAGAAAAAAAAATCAGTGCACTAGAAGACAGATCTATATAAACTATTCAATCAGAGGAGCAATAAGAAAAAAGAATGAAAGGAATGAAAAAAACCTACAGTGGAATTTTAAGGAAGGAAATCCTGTCACATGCTACAACATGGATAAGCCCTGAGGACATCAAGAGAAATGATGTGTGATGATTGGAGTCCCAGAAGAAGAGAAAAGAGAAAAGTCTCAGAAAAGAGAAAAGCTTTAAGTTGGAAAGCTTAAAAAATAATGGCTGAGTCATTTCTGAACCTGGGAAGAGAACTGGACTTGAAGTTCATGAAGCTAACACTTATTACTAAACAGGGCACTTAAAAAATGGTTCAGATGGTAGATTTTATGTTACGTGTTTTTTTTTTTAATCACAAGAAAAAAATGCAAACAAAACAAAACAAAACACCCCACTATGCTATTAATCACATGAATTTGAACAAATTTCAGGAGATAGTGAAGGAAAGGTAAGCCTGGCATGCTGTAGTCCGTGGGGTAGCAAAGAGTTGGACACGACAAGAACAACAACAGCAATTATTCACATGCATTTGCCTTGGGAGTTAGGAATGGCTGTGAGGAGTCCCCCCACCTACCCGCCCCTGGGGCTGACAGTATTCTATATCTTCATGCTTCATGGAGGTGCTGGTTACACAAAGAGGACATCAACATTTTCATTTCTTCTTTGTGCAATTTTTTGTATATGTATATAATAAAATTCAATAGAAAACTAAAAGTCAAAAGTTTCCCTAAAATAAAGTACGTAAGAAATGGATTTATTTGAACCAGGTGCCTCGTATTAATAAGTTTGCATGTTCTACATTTTCCCCTCGAAGACAAACAAAAATATGAAGCTATACAATTATTCACTGGTTAAAACATCGCTAAACAACTCGTTTCATTTTTATTTAAAGAATGCCTCATATGCTACATGCCTAGATCCTTGCTGATTCAGTTTCTCCAGAAAACAAATTATCTGTTTCCATAGAGGTGGCTGAGGGTTAACTGCCTCATTACTTGGCTGGGGAAAGAAGGAAGGAGTAAGGAGGGCGAAACCTAGATGTTTTATTACTCCTTAGTTTGCGCATTATGTGTGTATGCGCAGTCGCTTCAGTCGTGTCAGACTCTTTTCAACTCTATGGATGCCCACCAGGTTCCTCTGTCCATGGAATTCTCTAGGCAAGAATACTGGAGTGGGTTGCCATTTCCTTCTCCAGGGGATCTTCCTGACCCAGGGATCAAACCCACGTCTCTTGCATCTTCTGCATTGGCAGGCGGATTCTTTACCACTGAGCCCCCTGGGAAGCCCCCCTTAGATGAACTCTCAAATATTTATCTTTGATCTGATCTCTTCTCCACTCCTGACTCCCCTGGTACCAGGTTCTTCCAATTCCCAAGCTTATTCTGGAATGGTTCCAGAAAATCACTTGCATTTTGACAAGTGCTGCACTAGCGAGGGGTACCCATGGGGCATGTGAGCCAGGCTGGGACCTGGGACACTTTGCTGCAATGCTTGCAGCTGGGCACACCTCTCCTCCAGCAACAACAGACCAAGAACTCAGTTCAGTTCAGTTCAGTCGCTCAATCGTGTCTGACTCTTTGCAACCCCATGAACTGCAGCATACCAGGCTTCCCTGTCCATCACCAACTCTGGGAATTTACCCAAACTCATGTCCGTTGAGTCGGTGATGCCATCCAACCATCTCATCCTCTGTCGTCCCCTTTTCCTCCTGCCCTCAATCTTTCGCAGCATCAGGGTCTTTTCCAATGAGTCAGCTCTTCACATCAGGTGGCCAAAGTATTGAAGTTTCAGCCTCAGCATCAGTCCTTCCAATGAACCCCCAGGGCTGATCTCCTTTAGGATGGACTGGTTGGATCTCCTTGTAGTCCAAGGGACTCTCAAGAGTCTTCTCCAACGCCACAGTTCAAAAACATCAATTCTTCTGCACTCAGCTTTCCTTATAGTCCAACTCTCACATCCATACATGACTACTGGAAAAACCATAGCCTTGACTAGACAGGCCCTTGTTGGCAAAGTAATCTCTCTTCTTAATATGCTGTCTAGGTTGGTCATAATTTTCCTTCCAAGGAGTAAGCATCTTTTAATTTCAAGGCTGCAATCACAAACTCAAAGGGACTAAAAATAACTCCATGCATGCACAGTTGGGGCACATCATGGACAAAAGGTGCAAAAAGACCAAAAAACCCAGCTGCCACTTCTGAAGACCCTGGAACAAAAACGGTGTCAGGAGCAAAAGCAGTTTTCTGAGCACTTAACACCAGCAGCGGGGTGGGCAGAACATGTAAGCCACCTTTTTGGCTCAAACACTGGATGTATCCCTAATCGCACCCCATGTAAGGAACAAGCTTGCCTCAGCCATCAAGCCAAGGGAAACAGCTGTTTGTTCTCGCTCCCCTCTGCTGCAGCAGGGGCCCCAGTGAAGCCTTACCTTCACTTCTTGTCTGGTTTCTAGTCAGTTTCTATTAATTCGGGAAGGCCAAGAACCTTGGTTGGTCTCAGATGTTCCCTGGTTCTGATAAACCAGTTATCACTCTTCCAATCTGCTTGAGTTACAAATGCCCCTCATTTCTGTATACCGTTTTCCTTGTGGTTTTAGAGCAAGTGTCAAGAGAAGGGGATGTAAAATCACTTTCAAAATGGAGGTACCCTATTATTTTAAAAATGAATTTCTAATGCATGGAAACAGTGATTCAGTTTACCAAAACTCAATTAAATACAATGTTTCTAGTATATACTATCTTTCCAGGAAGTGTTCAAGGCAGGAGATGTTTTAGGAATACTTGTGGTTGGGATTTTAAAGAATTTATCTTTTTTCCATAATGCCAACAGAGGAGAAGAATCAAAGCATAAAATTAGATGTCTCCAAAATTGTACGATTTGGGGCCATGTTAGCTGTAAATAAAGGTGACAGCTAACACACAGGCTGATCACTGATCCATAGCCTAGATGGCTTTCTATGATTTAGCCATTATCTGTTATAGATCATAATTTGTTCTGTCTTCATGAGAATCAAAATTTAAAAAAAAAACTTGATTAAATAATACACAGCTGTTTTATAAAACCTCTTCATCTTAAAATACATTTAACAAGCAAATTATTTTCTATCTTTTATTCATAAATTGTGTCAAGATAAAGATTCCATTTAGCTTAAAGGAGAAAGATACAGGGTCAAATATGATGAGAGTAAAGGGCCTATCATGTTCATTCTTTCTGGTTCTCTCACTTCCCTCTTTCTTTGGGAGTACTGATATTCAGTTAGTCATATTTTTAACACTGCAAGTTTCTACCAAGCTACCAAGTTAACATTCATAGTCATTCTAATTTTTATTCAAAAGCCATTCTACTCAGATCATTTTCAGTTAACAGCAATTGTGTGAATAACTTGATGATTTGTGTATACCCTAAAATTGGAAAAAATAGCAAAGTTCCCTTTTAAATATGGAAAAAGACAGTCTTATCTAATATGTTTTATGTAATTGTAGTCACATGGGCACATGTAAACAAGCAGGTAAACTATCTTTAAGTAGTAGAGTTTGCTGTTCTAGTCATTTCCATTGGTGGGAACCCTGAAACATCTTAATGTGAGAACAAATTTATATCGGTGAAAAAGTAACTGAACACTAACAAAAAATGAAAACTTTCCATCTCAAAAAGATACAGCTGTTCTTTGGTCTTTAAAGATATTCAAGTTCAATGAATATTTTTTTTAGTTCATTTTATGTGCTAGACAATGTGCTAAATGCTAGATATCCAAAGATTAGGAACTTAATCTTGATCTAGAGAATCAGGCAAACTGTATAAGATAAAGTATTAAGCCTTGGGAATGCTTTGCTCATCTGTGGGGAGCCAGGAAACATTTTGGATAAAGTGATCCAAATCATGTAAACTTGGGAAAGATGAGTGTTAGCCACATAAGGAAATAACAAAAAGGAATTCAAGAAAGAAGAAATTATGAACAAAACTATAGAGGTATATAGCAATGGGAAATAAATGAAACAAAAATTTTGATAAAATTATCTATTATATTTTATTTCATTGAACTAGTATTTATTATTTGCCTATTAAGTGTCAGATCTTGTACTAGGCAGTGAGAATCTAAAAGTGAATAGGGTAAACAATTCCTACTGTCATGGGGCTTACTATATCCTAAGTTAGGACTTCTTAATTTTTAGGAATTTTAGTTTCTTGATTATTTGAACATTCACAAGTCCACTCTTTCAGGTATAAGTTAACATTTGTTTAATAAGTAAACATATTGAGGAGAGGATACAGTTATCATCATCACATAAGATTTAAAACATGATTTAATTATAGTTTTCACTACAATGTTTTTAACTTTTTATTTTGTATTGGGGTATAGCTGATTAACAATGTCGTGACAGTTTCAAGGGAATAATGAAGGGGCTCAGACATGCATAGGCATGCATCCATTCTCCCCCGAACTCCACTCTCATCCAGGCTGCCACGTAACACTGAACACAGCTCCCTGTGCTACACAGTAGGTCCTTGTTGGCTATCTATCTATTTATTTATTTATTCTAATATTTAATAAACAAAGTTGGGTGTTTTTTTTTAACTTGAGATATCCGGGTTTTTTATTTATTTATTTAATTTTTTCATTTATTTTTATTAGTCGGAGGCTAATTACTTTACACTATTGTAGTGGTTTTTGTCATACATTGACATGAATCAGCCAAGGATTTACATGTATTCCCCATCCCGATCCCCCTCCCACCTCCCTCTCCACCCGATTCCTCTGGGTCTTCCCAGTGCACCAGGCCCGAGCACTTGTCTCATTCTGGCTATTTATTTAGAATATAGCAGTGCGTCACTGCAGTTTTTAAAAACTGATCTAATGAAAGGTTTGACCTTGAGAAGAGAGAATAATTAGGAAACTTTGGAAGAATTGTTCTGTTTTCAATAAAATATCACATTTTCTCAACTCTAGCTTCAAAAAAAATCAAAGTTATTTAGTATAATTTATAATTAATTACTATAAATAATTCTCTATAAGGACTGAAGAAATTCCTATATTGGACAATCTCCTTAATTATGATTGTGTCTTTTTATCACTACAGAAATCAGCCAATTCTATAATAACCAATTTGGCAACACAATGTGATTATGAATATTTGGAAACAAATGGCAATTAGAATTGTAGTCACTGCTTTAGAGATAAACATGAAAGCTGATAACATGACAGATATTGTTAATACATATTTATAAATCATATATTGATATGCACAAATCAACACAGAGCTTGTCACTTTACATTTGTGGGTTCTAATTTCAAAATAGTTTCCATGGAGCAAATTTATATAGCTTTTATTTATAACAGCTACACCAAACATCCTTAGGGTTTTTGTTTGACTAAGTCAAATCTGGTCTCTAGATCAAGTTTGGATGCTTTGTGGAAGAGATAAAAAAAAAAATTGCATGTGAATTGTAGTATGTAAATATCAATATGGATACCTTAGAAAAAAATAAGTATATCAGATTAGAAAGAGATTTAATTCAATTTAACAATTGTTCAATTTAACAATTAAAAGTTAAATTGATCTCAGGTTTAAACTGACTTAATAAAAGGAAACAACCATCTTTAAAGTCACAAAATATTCTTATAAAAGTCAAAAGTTGTTCCTCATCTCAATCTAATTAAAGGCAGCATTTATTCAGGCACATAGATGTTTTGTCACAAAACAGTAAGCCTCATAGCAGAAAAAGGTACAGACTTTTTAACTACCATGCCAAGTAGAGCAAATGATTGTGTTCTAGGTAGTGTTGCTGTGATAAATATTCATGGAATGGAAGACACTAAGGCCTGAGCAGTAAGCTCTTTTGTCACCAGTTGAGTTTTGATCTGTCTCCATTGTCTGGAAAGGTACTTGCAGCAAAATTCACAGAACTATGTCTAAAAAAGAAATGTAGTTCTGTCATCTGTCCACCCTCTGTCTTTCCTATTACATGGCATATATTATCATATCATTTATCAGTTCTTCATCTTCTCTTCATCATCTCTTTTGAATGCAAATGTCGTATATTGTGTGCCTATATTAAATTCCACCCTGAAAAAATGTTCAGTGTTTATCAGACTAGCAGGTAAATGAGACCTCTGTGCTTTAGTTAAAGAAGAGGTGTGATGTCGTTACATAAACTGCAATCTAAAGTTACTTACGGACACAACATTTTTTTTTTTTTTTTTACTATTATCATTGTTTCTGATTTATTATCTCTGTAAAAGCATACTAACAGATTTATCACCCAGAGGGAAGTGTCCTGGCTGATTAGAGAACTGCAGACACATTGTATAAAAAGTCAATTCCCCAAATGTCTGAAAGTACATTTAAAATTTTGTTTTGCTCTTAAGAATTCAATAAAGAGTTTTGAAAAGAGGCCAACATGAGTCATCATAAAATTTGCTCAAAAAGCTCAAGAACGTTTTGGTTAGTTTTTATGCCACAATGTGGCAAAACTATTTAACCATGTTTAAAACAGCTGAGCAACCTCAAAAATATCAACATACAGTACATGATTTCCCAACCATGCAAGGTCACGTAATGTAACCTGCATGAGTGCTCAGTGGCTCAGTAGCGTCTGACTCTTTGTGACCCCATGGACTGTAGCCCACCAGGCTCCTCTGTCCATGGGTTCTCCAGGTGAGAATACTGGAGAGGGTTGCCATTTCCTCCTCCAGGGAATCTTCCCAACCCAGAGATAGAACCCACGTCTCCTGCACTAGCAGGGGGATTCTTTCCCACTGAGCCACCTGGGCGGTGAGGTCACAAATCAAGACGTCAAGTGAAGATACTAATTCCAGAATCAAGCCTCCATCCAGCTTAGCAGGACACAGAGATCTATTGAAAATGTTTGAAAAATTGAGCACACTTTCTGTGCTTCATTTCATTTAGTCCAGAATCTCCCTAGAGCCGCCTCTGATTACAGAAAACGTGTAGAGGAGCATCTGGAAAGTTCAACTCAGAAACGGAAAGCAGAATTCTCTTTCTCCACTAATTCCATTTTTAATGTTAGATCACATTGCTTCAATTTTGAGTAAATGGAGGGTTCAGTAAATAATTATACTACAGATTCTTTATTCTTTTTTGACACATATTTCTCTATTATCACAGATGAAAACAAGTCAGGCCTAATAAGGCATGATCTTCTCCCTTTGTTTCATATCTCAATTTTGTCAACCTGGCCAAGTTGTGGTAATGATTCTGGAAGCTACTTGAAAGGTACCAAACGATTCCACAAAAGAATGTTATCCCTTACACATTTTGCTTTCTTGTTCTTTTCTTCACTGAAAGACAGAGAATTGCTCCATTCTGATTTCCATGCACTATTCTCTCCGAAGTTTCCCTTTCTCCACCATTCACGTCCAACTGCTCCCCAAGAACTGAGTAAATCATAACTTGACCAAAAACTACATCAGTCTTCAGAGATATATTTCTATCCATCAGAAAGTAGAGATTTTGTTCTGAACCAAACATTCATTTATGAAAATCTTACTTTAAACCTCACATTATGCAATCACATGTGCTCCCTTCATGCTCCAAGCTTTAAAATAAGGCCCTGAGAAGAGCAAGAAACTGGCTGAATGAAAGCGTACAAAGAGGGTTAGAGAAAAAAAAAAAATCTTTAAAAATAATTTTTAAGAGGCATAAAGAGAATTAGAAAAACCCAGTCAGTCTCTGGCATTGAATGTTTTTATGTAATTTGTACATGATGGAGCCCAAATGTTATGTCACTGTAGTCTAAGTGTTACTGTCACTTGGGCTGATCAAACACTCAATTTGCATTTTTAAAAAATCTTGAAAACTAAATCTGGTGCCTATTAGTGATATTATCCAAAATCCATTTGAATAATTTATACGTATTCCTACCAAGCCTGTTCAATTCAGTATGTTTTATTAACTAAAATATTAATTCTTCTGAATATATAGAGTGTGTTGAGTATGGTGATGTTCTCAGCAGCAGCATTAGTTACCATTGCCAAAAGTTGGAAGCAACTCAAATGCCCATTGGTAGATGAATTTATAAATAAAATGTGGTATCCTCATACAACAGAAATTATTTTCTTCAGGAAATGGAAATTCTGATCCATGTGACAGAATGGATAGACTTTGAAGACATTATGCCAAGTAAAATAAGTCAGACACCAAAGGACTAAATGTGGTTGATTCCACTTATATGAGGTACCTCATAAGAGTGGTCAAACTCAAAGAGACTGAAAGAAGAATGGTGGTGGCTGAGGTTAGGGGAGGGAGAAATGAGAAGTTGTTCTTTTATGGATACAGAGTTCCAATTTAGAAAAATGGAAGAGTTCTAGAGATGGATGGTGGTGATGGTTGCACAATTATGCAAACATATTTGTTCAAAGGAACTAGACACTTAAAAATGGTTACAGTGGTAAATATTAGGTTGTGTATATTTTTCCACAATTTTTGAAAGTGTGTTTAGTTTGATACGGGGAACCCAAAGCCGGTGCTTTGTGACAACCTAGAGGGGTGGGATGGGGAGGAAGGTTGGAGGGAGGCTTAAGAGGGAGGGGACATATGTACAACTATGGCTGATTCATGTTGATGCATGGCAGAAACCATCACAATATCATAATTATCCTCCAGTTAAAAGTAAAATAACAATTTTTAAAAAGTGTGAATTTACTGTATGACTGAGGGAACTCAAACCAGGGCTCTGTAACAATCTAGAGAGGTGGGATGGGGAGAGAGCTGGGAGGGAGACTCAAGAGGCAGGGAACAGATGTATACCTATGGGTGATTCAAGTTGATGTTTGGCAGGAACCAACACAATACTGTAAAGCAATTATCCTTCAATTAAAAATGAATAAAATTTTTAAAAGTTTGTTATTAATAGAGCTTTGTATTTTAAAACTCACTAATTCTAATAATAACACCTTTAGTTACATGTCACCCTTTAGCAAGATAGACAGTATATATTACCTTATTTTCACAGATGGAAGGAAAGAGATACAGGATAGTAAGCTTCATAAAACCTCACAGGCCAGAAGAGTCTAGATAAAAACAGTTCTCTGACCCCTTTTTTCTTCCCAGAATAAGAAATTATGCTCAAACCCAAAACATAAGACATTTTTTTGTGAAATTAAGTTGACTGTATGTTCTTTCCTAACTCTTCCCTTTGGGCCACACCCTACCTCTAATGAATAATCCATACTATGTCATGCATTAACTCAAAGGCAGGGCCCATTCCAACCTCTTCCCCATGCTCATCCCAGTGTCCTGAAAATTCATCCATATCCTCTCCAACACTGAGATAAACCATGGATCTTTCCTGGTCTTTCACCCAATTTTGTCCATACTCCTCAAGATAAACTAGCCTGGCCTCCTTCTGCCTAGATTAATCTCATAAGCTAAATTGGGTTCAATTATGAATGAAAGATGACATTATAGTGATTCTTTCCAGAAAAATGTATTTATTCTTTTTCCAGGGTTCTCAATCTTTAGATCTAAAGAGGCAATTAATTTGGGGATTCCCCACATTGAGTCAGTCCTTGGTAGGTGAAACTTTCTGTGCATAAGCAACACTTGGCATCATCTTTTAGATATGCATCTTTCAACTCCACTAAACCTTAGGCTCAAAGTCCAGTTTACACACTGATCTCTTCCTTAGTCTATAATGATCTCTTGTATTTCATTCAATATCATTATTGAGGACCCATAAAGACAAAGAAGGCCCATGCTGAGTAATGTGGAAGCTTCTCTGCCTCTTAGAATCTGACAAATGAAAGAAACAAGATATATGCAGTAGAAATGAGAGCTATCAGAGTAAGGATACAGAGTAAGGATATGGAGTATTACCAGTTATCAGAAAGGAAAGTAATTATTTTTATATCATAAATACAGAAAGAATTTATGAAGTAGGTGATTCTCAGATACCCTGCAGTCTCAAAATGATCTTCTGCTTTATATGCACTAAAGTACTTGTCTTAGTCCACCTGAAAGGAAGAAAATGGAAATCACTCAGTTGTGTCCGACTCTTTGTGACACCATGGACTTCTTCAGTCCATGGAATTCTCCAGGCCAGAATGTTGGAGTGGGTAGCCTTTCACTTCTCCAGGGGATCTTCCTAACCCAGGGATTGAACCCAGGTCTCCCACATTGCAGATGGACTTTTTACCAGCTGAGCCACAAGGGAAGCCCATCTTAGTCCATCTGAGCTGATATAAAACAAATACCATAAACTGGATTATAAACAACAAATGTTTATTTCCCACAGTTCTGAAGGTTAGGAAGTCCAAGATCAAGGCACCAGGAGATTCAGTGTCTGCTGAGAATCCGTTTCATGGTTCACAGATGAGTGTCTCCTCCCAGCGTCCTCACATGGTGGAAGAGACAGGGAGATTTCTGGGGTCTCTTTTATAAGCACTAATCCCGTTCCTAACAACTTGAATCTCGTGACCTAATCACCTCCCCAAAGTCCCACTTCCCTAATACCAACACTGAGGATGAGATTTCAACAAACTTTGGGGAAATATAAAAGTCAGTTGTTCCAACAACAGTACTTTATGTCAAGAATATGCATAAAAAATGAAGTTACTTTTTTCTTCTTTTTAAATATACCTATTGCTATTGTACATGATTCACATGATTTCTTAGATTTTTCAATAAAATATGTGAAACTTCCTGTTAAAAAAATAAATATTTATCTATTGCTTAAAGATATACAGTTGATACTGGATATTTAAAATGCACCTTACTAATGGTTTCTTTTGCATTTCTTTAGTCACAAGTAACATGGAGTATCTTTTTATAATTGAAAATCCTTTTATAATTAATAATCCTTTTCATCTTCCTTTTTCGTGAACTATCCAATAAAGTCCTTTTATCAGTTTTTTTAAGAGGAAAGAGAATCTGGAAGCTGCAGGGAACTCACTTTACGCTAATACATCCAAGAACTGACTAATCTTAAAGAAATTCCAAAAAAATTCATAGACTTTGCATCTACTTATGTACCTATCTGGAGATGACAACTCTCAGTGTGAAGTAGGACTCTGAGAGGAAGTGATGAGTCTTTGGGGAAGAGAAAGGAAAGAGGAATGGAGAAGGAAATCAAAGAAGTGAAGATGGAGTGAGGAAAATATGAAAGTCAAGGATAAAAAGAAAAGGGGGATGGGGAGAAAGGACATGTTCATGGAGAAGAGAAGGGAAGAAAGACAAGTATACTCTGAAATAATTTCTGCCCCACTAGAGCAGTGATCTTAATAATGTATAAAATTATTTTAGGTATAGTTTTTGTGAATTTTGCTTTATAGGCTATGTGCAGAAATAGAGGGAGTTTTAGTATATACTCAAAATGTACATCTTTTCTTCTAAGGTTAATACCTGCAAACACAGTTTTCTGGGATGTTTAATTGTTATCTCTTTTTTATTTGGCACAGAATCATGAACAAGCAGATACAACTTAGATCCCTTAAGGTAACTCACTTTAATATCCTTCATCAGATTCTTTTTATGTTCCTGTATTCACATCCTTATGGATGGGGTTAAAGGACAACTCATATTGCACACTGGCCAAGAACAAAGACTGTGTTAAAAAAAAAAAAAATAGTCTGCTGCTTTATTATAACTAGGGCGAGCATATTTTGAATTAAAGTAGGAATTTAGTCATTTTTATATAATTTACAAAGCTTACTAAGTTTTATAAACTTCTGATAATTTTAATTATTCATCTTTATTTGATGGCTTTTTTCTAATTGCTGTATTTAGTATTTCTGTTTAAGTGCAGTAACAGAAGCAGCAGCAGCATGAGGTCTACACTTTATCCACCTGTGCTTTGCAAAAACTCAAGCCTATTCCAAGAACAACACATTCCTGAAATTTCAGAACAAAATTAACTGGTTATTAGGCTATAACTTCAAAAGAGAAGATAATTAGCATTCTTGAAAAAGAAAAGTAAGTTCATAAATTTAGAACAAGAAAAATTTTAATTGGCAAAAACAAAAAATGTTTGAGGATTTTGAAAGAATTCTTTTTAGAGAAAGAAGGAATTAACTTATTAACCTAGGAATTAAATTATCAAACTTACTAAACAGAAGCAAGAGACTGTAACAATTTTTGTGTGTGATAATGTTGGTAAGATTTGCGAAAGTATGAAGTGATTTAGAAGTCTCACTGAAAGAACTGAGAAATCATGATCATATTAAAGATGACAAAGGCAGGTGATCTGTCTAGTAAATTATTTTACTGACAGTGATCTGTCAGATATTGTTTTAATATTTTGGAAATAGGTTATTGTATTGATGAACAAAGAATGTTGGTGGCAAGCTCACACATCAGTGTTTTGACTGACTGTTCTGACCTCCTTGAAATATAAAGCTTTTTTTGCTTTAACTTGAAACAAAAAGTTAAATGCTTTTCTTTGCCTTCTTTTCAAACAAACACCCACTGGCCAACATTCAGCATTCTGTGTGCTACAGAAAGGTCATATGGCAATGCTCCAGCCTACAAACCAGTCAATATGTGTTAATATGTGTTCCTGCAAGTGAGATGATCAAGAAAGGATTGTTCTTTGAGCAGATGTGTGTGTTAATATTTAGGAACATAACAGAACTGTATTATTACAGATTCAATTGAAAGGGGAAAAGCACAAAACAGAGAAGTATTTTAAAGGCAGTTTATTGTTTATATATTTATAGGCAACTTATTTTCCTTTCACTTTTAAAAAAGGTATAGCACATGTATTATTTAAACCAAGGCTTTCATGAGTCATCTCATAAAAATATATCATCTCCTTAATAAATAATTCATTTCCTTTTAACAGAAAAGCTGCTTAAGTTCTATTTTATGACAAAAAATAATTTGAAATGATTGTGGTAGATGTGTCATCTAACAGAAAACCCATGACTTTATACTGACTTTTGAATTTCAAAGAGACTTAACCTGAACAACTAATTTAGAAGATTAGTATACATTTATCAAAGATATTGTTTATTAGAACATTTGAGAGATCCATTCTTAGCAAGGAGAAGAAAGACAGTAGGGATGAAACTCAAAACTTGGTTGTTATGCCTTTTGCATCTGTCACTAAATAAATACAGGCTTTAGTTATTTCATCTGTAAACTACAGGAACTGAACAAATAATTGTGTCCCAAATGAGTTCCATGCAGGGCTCTGTATATGAATGTCTGATAAAGCAGCCTTCTTTATGACATACAATATATGGCAACATTAATTATTCAAAAAAACCATTCAGAAAAAAAGACAAGCAGAACTTTGCTTACCCATAAAATTATCTTCAAAGAAGGCTACAAACATCATAAAAATATGTTTTGATAAAAACATACAGAAAGGAAACTTCTGGTATTTTTTACCTCTAAAATTTATAATTTAGTTGTTACACAACTGAAATATCTAATTCCTGATATGTAAATTCTTGTATGTAAAATCCAAATAAATTATGTTAAAATTAACTCCAATTATATATCCTAGTTTTAATCATTCAAACTTGGAGGTTTCTGACATAATGCATTCCTAAAATAGCTCAGTAGTGACTGGAGCCAGGCACAAACACACATCTACTCAAAACCAGTCATTTTTAAATAATCAAATGCATTTTAATGTTCTACTTTTTACAACAACAAAATGAAGACATTTTGTTTATAGTCCCAAAGTCAGACATTAAATTTTGTATAATTAATAATAATAAAAGGTTTTCTTCAAGAAAAACTCACTAGCTATTCAAATCCTTTCTTAAATGCTGATAACCTGCCCTTGGTGAGTGTATTGTTGGTACATGAATCAAAATTCTCCATCAGACATTTATACTACTGGGTCTTAATTACAGAACACAAATTCCACTGAGAAGAGATCTCTGGGTGCTAAAAGCTAATCAGATAATCTCAGAAAGTCTCTCTGACTGCCATTTAACACTTAATCATGCGTTAACCATAAATTAAGCATTCAGTCTCTGGCAGCCTTAGAATGGTTTGGAGGTGCAGGCTTGGTATTTACAATTTTGACCTGCCACCAGGCAGTCCAGCCCACTTACAGAAAATGAAAGACTAATCGGTTGATTCTTAAATGTTGGCTAGTGCAAATTTAAATTAGCCTTTCGGATACCTATGGATTGTAAATTTCTCTATATTTTCATTTTGCATCTTTCAATGATTCTACCTTTCTTCCTAATCTATTAAAAATAAAAACTACCCTACTCGTGTTCCATGCTTGTTGTGTCCTGAACTAGGCTAAAATACTCATCCTGTCAAGAAGCAACATAACTGGACATGGAACAACAGACTGCTTCTAAACTGGGAAAGGAGTATGTCAAAGCTGTATGTTGTCACCCTGTTTGTTTAACTTATATGCAGAGTACAACGTGCAAAACGCTGGGCTGGATGAAGCACAAGCTGGAATCAAGACTGCGAGGAGAAATATCAATAACCTCAGATATCAAGATGACACCACCCTTATGGCAGAAAGTGAAGAGCAGTTAGAGTCTCCTGATGACAGTGAAAGATGAGAGTGAAAAAGTTGGCTTTAAGCTCAACATTCAAAAATCAAAGATCATGGCATCCAGTCCTACCATTTCATGGCAAATAGCTGGGGAAACAATGGAAACAATGACAGACTATTTCCTTGGGCTCCAAAATCACTGTGGAAGGTGACTGCACCCATGAAACTAAAAGATGCTTGCTCTTTGGAAGAAAAGCTATGACCAACCTAGACAGCATATTAAAAAGCAGAGACATTGCTGACAAAGGTCCATCTAGTCAAGGCTATGGTTTTTCCAGTAGTCATGTATGGATGTGAGAGCTGGACAATAAAAAAGGTTGAGCACTGAAGAATTGATGCCTTTGAATTGTGATACTGGAAAAGACTCTTGGGAGTCCCTTGGACAGCAAGATCAAACCAGTCAATCCTAAAGGAAATCAACAGTGCATATTCATTGGAAGGACTGATGCTGAAGCAGAAGCTCCAATACTTTGGCCACCTAATGGGAAGAGGGAACTCATTGGAAAAGACCCTGATGCTG
Organism: Muntiacus reevesi; assembly: GCF_963930625.1. Lineage (NCBI taxonomy): Eukaryota > Metazoa > Chordata > Mammalia > Artiodactyla > Cervidae > Muntiacus > Muntiacus reevesi. The sequence goes on from NC_089270.1 coordinate 21,990,544, forward strand.
GGAAAGACTGAAGGCAGGAGGAGAAAGGGAAAACAGGATGAAATGGTTGGATAGCATGACTGACTCAATGGACATGAGTTTGAGCAAATTCTAGGAGACAGTAAAGGCCAGGAAAGCTGAACATGCTGCAGTCCATGGGTCTGCAAAGAGTTGGACATGACTGAGCAACTGAACAACAATGCTTGTGTGACAATGGGTTTCATAATGAGTTGAACTCTTGGTTCCCATGTATCATGGCAGGCTAGTTGGTTCTCTTAGAAAATCACTCAGGAAATATTCAATTTTCCCCCTATGCTGAGACAATGTCACATTTAAGAATATTGTGGTAAGCTAATTTTTATAATACCTGTATATTCCAAAAACCTCCCTTATTTATTGGTGAATGAATTTTATCTTTTAAATTACAATCTGTGTGTAATTTTGTTTTATTAGAGTAACAGCTGGTTGGGGTAACAGAATAAGACAGCTGAAGGATGTTAAGGGCTTCCCAAGTGGCTTAGTCCCTAAAGAATCAGCCTGCAAGGCAGGAGACACAGGTTTGATCCCTGGGTTGGGAAGATCACCTGGAGAAGGGAATGGCAACCCCCTCTCATATTCTTGCCTGGAAAATCCCATGGACAGAGGAGCCAGGATCTCTAAAACCAACAAAGTTACTTCTTTAGCGAGACAGAGCTTAGGCACTGACTACTTATCATCCCAATCTATCAGTACATGCCTCCTCCTTCTCATCCTCGCATTGCCTGAGTGATCATCTATCTCACTCCAGTGTTATTATGAAATTATCATTTTTGGTTTTTGTTTGTTTGTTTAAATATCACTTTTCTGACTCTACTACAAAGCCACAGTCATCAAGACAGTATGGTACTGGCACAAAGACAGAAATATAGATCAATGGAACAGAATAGAAAGCCCAGAGATAAATCCACGAACCTATGGACACCTCATCTTTGACAAAGGAGGCAAGGATATACAATGGAAAAAAGACAATCTCTTTAACAAGTGGTGCTGGGAAAACTGGTCAACCACCTGTAAAAGAATGAAACTAGAACACTTCCTAACACCATACACAAAAATAAACTCAAAATGGATTAAAGATCTAAATGTAAGACCAGAAACTATAAAACTCCTAGAGGAGAACACAGGCAAAACACTCTCCGACATAAATCACAGCAAGATCTTCTATGACCCACCTCCCAGAATATTGGAAATAAAAGCAAAAATAAACAAATGGGACCTAATGAAAATTAAAAGCTTTTGCACAACAAAGGAAACTATAAGTAAGGTGAAAAGACAGCCCTCAGATTGGGAGAAAATAATAACAAATGAGGAAACAGACAAAGGATTAATCTCAAAAATATACAAGCAACTCCTGAAGCTCAATTCCAGAAAAATAAACGACCCAATCAAAAAATGGGCCAAAGAACTAAACAGACATTTCTCCAAAGAAGACACACAGATGGCTAACAAACACATGAAAAGATGCTCAACATCACTCATCATCAGAGAAATGCAAATCAAAACCACAATGAGGTACCATTACACGCCAGTCAGGATGGCTGCTATCCAAAAGTCTACAAGCAATAAATGCTGGAGAGGGTGTGGAGAAAAGGGAACCCTCTTACACTGTTGGTGGGAATGCAAACTAGTACAGCCACTATGGAAAACAGTGTGGAGATTTCTTAAAAAACTGGAAATAGAACTGCCATATGACCCAGCAATACCACTTCTGGGCATACACACCGAGGAAACCAGATCTGAAAGAGACACGTGCACCCCAATGTTCATCGCAGCACTGTTTATAAGAGCCAGGACATGGAAGCAACCTAGATGCCCATCAGCAGATGAATGGATAAGGAAGCTGTGGTACATATACACCATGGAATATTACTCAGCCGTTAAAAAGAATTCATTTGAATCAGTTCTAATGAGATGGATGAAACTGGAGCCCATTATACAGAGTGAAGTAAGCCAGAAAGATAAAGAACATTACAGTATACTAACACATATATATGGAATTTAGATAGATGGTGGCGATAACCCTATATGCAAAATAGAAAAAGAGACACAGAAGTACAGAACAGACTTTTGAACTCTGGGGGAGAACGTGAGGGTGGGATGTTTTGAAAGAACAGCATGTATATTATCTATGGTGAAATAGACCACCAGCCCAGGTGGGATGCATGAGTCAAGTGCTCGGGCCTGGTGCACTGGGAGGACCCTGAGGAGTCGGGTGGAGAGGGAGGTGGGAGCGGGGATCGGGATGGGGAATACGTGTAACTATATGGCTGATTCATGTCAATGTATGACAAAACCCACTGAAATGTTGTGAAGTGATTGGCCTCCAACTAATAAAATAATATTAAAAAAAAAAAAAAAAGAAATGCCATTTCAAAGAAGTTAAAAAAAAAATAAATAAATAAATAAATATCACTTTTCTTAACCCTCCCATCTGGGCCTGGAAACTTACTGTCTCTTGCATGAATTACAGCCACAGGTCCTTCAATCTTCATAAGGCCAAGGTCTCCCATCTCTAACTTAGCTCTTTACAGCATGGCCAGGTTATGCTTTAAACAGTTTCTTCATCATGCCATTCTCATAGTCAAAATGTTAAAGTCTTATTGACTATTACACATTACATAGAGCTTATACACAGGAAATACACTCAGGTGTAACTAGGTACCAGCTTCAGTTATTCCTACCTTCCCCCAACCAGCCCAGTTGCTGTTCTTAACTGTTACCCTCCTTGACATTATGCACATCTCTGAGCCTTAGAGGAGAAGGCAATGGCACCCCACTCCAGGACTCTTGCCTGGAAAATCCCATGGATGGAGGAGCCTGGTAGGCTGCAGTCCATGGGGTCGCTAAGAGTCGGACATGACTGAGTGGCTTCACTTTCACTTTTCACTTTCATGTATTGGAGAAGGAAATGGCAACCCACTCCAGTGTTCTTACCTGGAGAATCCCAGGGACGGGGGAGCCTGGTGGGCTGCCTTCTATGGGGTCTCACAGAGTCAGAGTCGGACACGACTGAAGCGACTTAGCAGCAGCAGCTGCTGAGCCTCAGAACAAAACAGATTATTTCTCACCTCTCTTCCTACCTCAGCAGGAAATTTGAAGTTACCATGCATGACTCAGGTCAATGTTCTCCCCTTACAAATTTACCTACACTGACTACAATTATTTGCTTTCTATCACTGAAAAAAGGATGATCCTCTGCCTGTTTATTGAGACCCTATGGACTATAATCTTGCCAGGCTCCTCTGTCCATGGGATTCTCCAGGCAAGAATACTGGAGTGGGTTGCCATGCCCTCCTCCAGGGGTCTTCCCAACCCAGGGATCAAACTCACGTCTTGTGCAGCTCCTGCATTGCAGGCAGATTCTTTACCTCTGAGCCCCGAAGGAAGCACATCATCTTTCAGGCCCATCCAATTCTATCCTACTCTTAGAAAGCCTTTCCTTGTTCCAACCTCTTGACTTTCTCCTTCATCAATCAAGTTTCTTAAGACAGGTGTCTACACACTTGTATCCACTTGCTTATTGGATATCTGTTTCTCAACATTGGGATCTGGTTTCTGCAGCAGTATTCCACTCAACTCTTCTAAACACTGTCTTGCAAAAGGTCAGCAACTTTGGTAACCAGATTTGTGAGATGCCCACCCCCGTGGACTTCCTGCATAGCTCTGTTGGTAAAGAATCTGCCAGCAATGCTGGAAACCTGGGTTCATTTCCTGGGTTGGGAAGATCCCCTGGAGAAGGAAATGGCAACCTACTCCAATATTCTTGCCTGAAGAATCCCATGGACAGAGGAGCCTGGCAGGCTACAGTCCATGGGGTCACAAGAGTCGGACAGGACTTAGCACTATCTTTCTTTCTTTCTACCTGCAATGATCCCCACCTTCTGGTATTGGTGCCCTGTGTGATCCCTCCCCCCAGGGTGACATTGTGCTACCCAAGAGGATGCTGTGAAGGTAACAGGATGTCATTTCCCTCATTAGGTTTCAAAAGACTGTGTTTTTTTCTTGCTAGCAAACTCTATGTTGTGACTATGGCCCCCATGATTTGAAGAAGCAAACTGTAGCGTTAAAGAGGCCCATGTGGCAAGGAACTGACATCAGCTTCTGGCTAAAAGTCAGAAAAAAAGTGAGGTCCTCATTCCAATAACCCACGAGGAACTAAATCCTGCCAACAGTCATGTGAGCTTGGAAGTGAATTCTTCCCCAGTTGAACTTTCAAATGAAACTCAGTCCTGGTCGACACCTTGACAGAAACCTTGTTAGTCGCTATGAAGAAAATCCAGAGAAGCTGAGCTCTGAGCCATAAAAACTGTGAGAAGATATTTGGGCTACTCTGAGTTGATTTTTCACTGTCATTCTGTTTGTTTCTCTTTCTTCATCTCCAAACAGCTTGAATTTCTTCCACTAGATTCCCTTTTGTAGACACAACAAATTGGGACAGTGCTTAATTAAGAGTTTGTCTTCTGTTCTCTTCTCTTCGTACTCTATGTCTTCTCTAGTTAGGATCTCAGACCCCTATTATTTGCACTAACAGTTTCATTCTGAATCCAAAACTCATGTATCTAATTGCTTACAAGAATCTCTGCTTCAAACACAGCATGTACAAAATGAAATGCACTATTATCTCGTGACAATTTCTCTTCTTTAAGAACCATGACTGACTAGTCATCAAAGGCTGGACAATTCTGTCTCTTGTATCCAAACTTTATCCAGCATTCCTATTATCTCTGTCCTAGTTACAGCCCACATTACCTCCTGCTTTAATTACTTCATTACCTCCTACCAAATTCCTGCTTCCATAATTATCCTCTAAATGTCATTCTTAGGAGAGTGAATTATCTCAAAGACAAACCTGATCAGGTTACAGCACTGCCTAAAATTCTTCAATGACTCTGAGCACTAACAGGTTAAAAAAAAAAATACTAATAACTTTCTTAAAAGAAAGACCCCTCACCCTTGTATATTCTCCAGTTTTGTCTCTTCAAATTATTTTCCTTCTTCTACTCCTGGCCCCTGCCCTTGACACTGTCCAATTATTTATGGTTGCCTGAACACAGTTTATTTCAGGACCAACAATCCTCTCTGCTATAAGTTCCATTTCCCCCAAACCCCAAAAGCTCCTTGACTATCCACCTTTGCTACCATTCATATTCAGTTTAGTTCAAGTAAGTAAATACATGTGGATTAATTTCCTTATGCCAGGCATGGAAATTTCTTCTGGAGAAACTAATAATCTAATAAAGCATGGTAAAAATAAAAAATTCCATGGCAGCACCATGCCCAGAATTCTTTGAGAAGGGCCACTGGCCCATTTAAAGGATTCAGGGAAGATATTCTGGAAGTGGCCTGTCAAAAGTAAGACATGAATGAGTGAGATGGCTTACATACTTCAAGAAATTTATTTTTAAATTCTTTCTCCTTACACAGCTCTCTCTTCAAGCTTCCAAAAATTAGTTGAATGCTCATTATATACTATATCCTCTTCCTTTAACACACTTCTATTGTTGCATTCTGTACTGCCAAGTGGTTACCTTTCATATGAATCACTATATTCTTTATTTGATGGTGAACTTTTGAAAACTGGGACTAAATCTGTGTCATTTCTTTAGCTCCAGTGATCAGCATGATTTTGGTCATTTTATAGATGCTCATATTCTTCTCCTATTTAAAGGCAGGTTTATTGAAGTATAATTTAAATATAGTAAAATGAAATTTATATACAGTAAAATGCATGCAAATTAACTGTACAATTCAATGAGTTTAATAGTTGCTTCTTGATTAAATTAATTTTGTAAGCCTTTGTCATCTGTGGTTTTATAGATAATATTCGATGCATCAAAGAATAAGCCCCAATCACTCCTCATATCATTGTTTATATATTGTAGGGTTTCAATAAATAGTTTTTAAATAAATTAATAAGCCCACAAAAATGTTTCCATGCTATCACTTCATTGTTAGCAAGAAAAATAACAAGACTTCCATATCTGAAGTAAAAATTGCAGCACCATCACAGTATACTATAGCATATTAAATACTCAAAAACAGCCTTCCTTGTCTCAGAATGTAGATGAATCAAAAATATTTAAAAGTTAAACTTCTTGGCATTTTAATTTTATGTAGTAATTTGTAAGCTGGTTCAGAATCAAAATATCACTTACCTTCTGCTAATCACAATTTTAAAAATTATTCACAAGTAGACAATTACCTGTGCCAAAAATCACCTACAAAAATTTGGGCTGGGTTTTTGCCAATCAATCTGCCAATTAATTACCCCACAAGGACTGGCTGGCCCTGGATCAAGGATAGCCTCGGTGATATGCAAGGCCAATCTTATCAGAGAGAAGACAGGAGATAATATGACAAGACATTTAGATCAAAGAAAGCTGGTGGGAGAAGAAAAGCTACTTCTTTAACGTTTCTTAGATTCTTGCAAATTTCTAAAGAGTCTAGTCCCACCTGAATAATCAGAATTGGCACACAGACTCATCCTGCAGATGGATCGGGCTAACATCATCTGAAAGGGAAGCAGAGACCGTAGCTGCCACACAGGTGTTTGGTACTGGGTTTGCCCTCAAACAGAAGGCAGTCTTGGGTAATGGTAGTGGAAGGAAAAAAATGAACCAGTGACATAAATCATAATTTTTCAAAGTGATATGTGTGTCAATTTCCATTCAAGATAAACGAACACTGGAAACTGTTATACCCTGGGCTTGACCATAATTTGATTTTGCAATTCATTTTTGTTATAGTGGAAGTTTTGAGAAAAAATGGTATGACACTTTGATTTTATGTAGTGTGTATTTGGGGGAAAAAAGACCAAAGTGGTTCATTTTTGTCTGTTTCTTTTGCTATATCATTAAGTTCTCTCAGTCTTGGAGAGAATTACTCTTGATTTGCACTGTTCATGTTTAAGACCCATCTTTCCCAGAACTTTGACATCTAAGTGTTTCCATGGTAGTTTGAAAAGGCATTTCATTTTAATATAGTCATTGGAAATCAGAAATAATTCAAGAACTCTGGCATTAAAATCCAAGGTATCCCAGGATAAGAACTAGAAAGGATATTTAAATGGGCTCCCAGGTGGCTAAGTGGTAAAGAAACTGCCTACCAATGCAGGAGACACAGAGACTCGGAGATGTGGGTTTGATTCCTGGGTCAGGAAGATTCCCTGGAGTGGGAAATGGTAACCCACTCCAGTATTCTTGACTAGAAAATTCCATGGACAGAGGAGCCTGGCAGGCTACAGTCCATGGGGTTGCAAAGAGTCAGCAATGACTGAGCATGCACACACACTCAGGATTGTTTCTTTCACACAGCCCAAGTGAACAAGAGCCAAAATAAAGCCAACTGTTATTAGGAGTTTAGGATCAACAGGTACACATTACTATGTATAGAATAGATAAACAACAAAGACCTATAGCACCAGGAACTATATTCAACATATTGTAATAACCTATTATGGAAAAGAATCTGAAAAAGAATATATATATATTAATATATAGCATGTATAACTAAATCACTTTGCTATATACCTGCAACAAATACAGCATTGTAAATCAATTACACATCAAAAATAACAACAGAAATAAAAAAATAAGAGCTAAAAAAACAAGCGGGCAAGTCAGTCCATAGATTGGCAAGAGTCAGGATGAGAGAAATCAAATCCCACACACAATTAAAATGTTCTTAATATCACGTTGCAGAACAATGAAGGAAACCACAGATTCAAGTATCTCAGCTCAGGTCAAAGCAAGCACCAGGATTAAGGCACTGGTAAGAAACTCAGGGGAATTTCAGTCCAAGAATCTTTATTTACTTCTGTGAGGAAAGCAGCTATCTTCAATCACAAATGTAAGTGGAAAACCACAGCTAGTGGGAGATGGAGCCAGTGACTACAGAGACAATCGAAATAGAAGCAGGAGCTGACAAACTGGAGCAGAGAACGCTAATTCTGTTGACCAGCGAGGAAACAGTGGTATAGGCGCAGAAAAACACTCAGCCCAAGGTAACATCTGGGCTTCCCAAAGTGCCTCCCGGCCAAAGCTGGAGACATGAGATGTGGGTTTGATTCCTTTTGTCTGGAAGATCCCCTGGAGCAGAGCAGGGCAACCCACTCTAGTACTCTTGCCTGGAGAATCCCACGGACAGAGGGGTCTTGGGGGCTACAGTCCATGGGGTTGCAAAGAGTCGGACACGACTGAAGCAACTTAGCATGCATGCAAAGTAACACAACAACACACCCACAAAAGCTGAGAGAAGACCTTTCAGCGTTCTGCCCAGAGATCACACCATCTTACTTGAACCATGCTTTCCCAATAATGACTCCTTTTTTTTTTTTTTATTTTAGAAAAAGGTGAAAGTCAGAATTCAATGAGAATTTCTTCATGACTAAGGACAACTGCCCTCCTCTGTCATAAATAGAAATGTGCATTTAGGTGAAATGGGACTGAGAATTTATTTGATGGCAGTTTTAAGCACTATTTCTTGAAATTGTTACTGTCTTCTGATGTAGTTTGAGGAAGATATATTGAAGCTATAAGCTCTGACACTTGGGTGATTAGCAGCCATTACAGGCTGTTTGGGAGCATTCATAAGGGATCTTATTTCACCAAAAAACAATCTGCAAAGAAAATCACTAATAAGGATGATCTATGACTGAATACCTTGTCACCTGACAAAAAATAGCCTCGTACTGACATTTGCACTCAATGATTTATTTAAAAAGTTTCAAGAGCTTTTAAAATCCGTATCTCTTTTACATTTTAAAACACCAGATACCATTGGAGCAAACAGACTCCATAAAAATATCTGACTTTGAAATTGAATAATTTTATTTGGAATTTTCACTCTGCAGCAAAAGAAAGTCAGTAAAATTTAGTAATACATGAGCAAAGCTCACCTGTGTATCTTCCTCGTATAGTCATATATAGTGCCACTGAAAATAACATTATTCCAATACTGTAAAATAAATGGAGGGATCAGGGTGTAAAATTTTTTGTAATAATTTGACTTTAAAATATTTTATTTAAAAATAAAAACGAAAGTATTAGTTTCTATAACACATAGGTAACATTAAGCTATCTCCCAAAGGAGGCTATTTCTCCCCATCTTCTCTCATCTTTTCCTTTTTACCTATAAAGTCCATCAGACATCTAAATAGATCTATAAAGCAAAGATATCTACAAAGTCTACCAAACACCATCAGTATTTCACCCTTAGATTTTCCATCTGAAGATCTGCTGTCTTTTAAGAGACAATAGCCACACCTGTGATTCTAAACGCTTTTGTCCTAAAATAATAGAAAGCCTCAAAACCACATAGCAGATTGAAAGTGTCAAGGAATTAACCCTCCTACCAGAAGCCTTCAACTAAAGGCTCTTGGGAGCTGGCATGTAACTACCTCAGCTCCCTTGTCCATGGGTGGACTGATTTTGAGGCATGGGTTTTGAAGTTTTCTGAAGGCCGCCTATGGGATTAGGCTCCAAATGCCTACTGTGTTAGTTGGCTGAATAATGCATCTTTTATTTTATACATTTCCTTACTGGTATAACACGTACCTTCTGAGTAGGATCAGAGCACTCAGTGCTGCTCTCAGGGAAAGTCCAAACTAAGACAATCAGTTTGAGGGAAATAATAATTATAAGAAACGTCCATGGGGGCTACTGCTTTTGATAACATTATTCTTCAGTCGCTAAGTCGTGAACTGTAGAATCATGCAGCTTGCAACTCCATGAACTGCAGAACATCAGACTTCCCTGTCCTTCACTATCTCCAAAGTTTGCTTAAATTCATGTCCATTGAGTCAGTGATGCCATCCAACCATCTCATCCTCTCTTGCCCCCTTCTCCTTTTGCCTTCAACCTTTCCCAGCATCAGGGTGTCCTCCAATGAGTGGGCTCTTCACATCAGGTGGCCAACGTATTGGAACTTCAGCATCAGTATTAGTCCTTCCAATGAATATTCAGAGTTGATTTCCTTTAGGATTGATTGGTTTGATTTCCTTGAAGTCCAAGGGATTCTCAAGAGTCTTCTCCAACACCACAATTTGAAGGCATCATTTCTTCCATGCTCAGCCTTCTTTACGTTCCAACTCTCAAATCCTTACATGACTACTGGAAAAACCTTAGTTTTCACTATACAGACCTTTGTCAGCAAAGTGATGGCTCTGCTTTTAAATACACTATCTAGGTTTGTCATAGCTTTCCTTCCAAGGAGCAAGTTTTTTTTTTTTTAATTTGGAGCCCAAGAAAATAAAATCTGTCACTACTTCTATTTGTCATGAAATGATGGTACTAGATGCCATGATCTCAGTTTTCTGATTACTGAGTTTCAAGCCAGCTTCTTTGTTCTCCTCTTTCAGCCTCATCAAGAGGCTCTTTAGTTCCTCTTCACTTTATGCTATTAAAGTGGTATTGCCTGCACACTAAATACTAAAATATGTAAGAACCAAGAAACGAAGTTGGATTGGTCCCATGTCATTATTACTCCCATTGTCTCACCTGCAGAATTCGTTTCTTGCACCCAAAGCTCAGGTACTCTCTGCTTAGAGATTTGGGTTCCTTAGAGATTTGGGAAATATTCCTTCTACTGGAATCACAAGGAAGGGTTCCATTTAACATCAGTTTAGTTCAGTTCAGTCGCTCAGTTGTGTCTGACTCTTTGCAACCCCATGGACTGCAGCATGCCAGGATTCCCTGTCTATCACCAACACCCAGAGCTTGCTCAAACTCATGTCCATCAAATCAGTGATGCCATCTAACCGTCTCATCCTCTGCCATCCCCTTCTCCTCCTGCATCCAATCTTCCCCAGCATCATGGTCTTTTCCAATGAGTCAGTTCTTTACATCAGTTGGCCAATGTATTGGAACTTCAAGGAAGCTTCTAATTATTTGGGTGACTCTGGGCTCCATTAGCTGGTAGTGGACTGGCAGGCAAAGAATGGAATTATTGTATGGTGGGGATAATATACATGGGTTATCATAACAAACTGGGCCTGCTGCTACACAATGGAAACAAGGAGGAGTAGGACCAAACTATAAGTGCTTTTAAAACATTCTGCTGTTTCATTCTGAGTGATTATAGTAAAAGTAACTGTAGCAACCAAAGGCAGACAAGGATTAACAAGAAGACCTTTGAGAATACAAACTGGGGTTTATTCCTCCAAGCCAGTAACTGACCCACTGAAGTGCTAGCCTGGGGTAAGAAAAACTTTGATGGGCACTTGAAGAGGAAGGTAATAATACCAATTACATATTCAGGGTCAGATGCAACAGTGGAAATAACAACTTCATTTGCTAATTGAATATTTTGAGCAGTCGGGAAATGATATTCTTCTTGAAGAACTGGATTACACTTCAGAAGGTGGACTTGAAGGATTGGACTTCAGTGGTGGAAACAAACAGGTCATCCTGATTGTAGACAAGATTCAGATACTGTTAGAGGGCAAGCAGAAATAAGTGGCTCAGGAAACAGACTGTACCAGACTCACTTCTTCAACTTGAACACTGGCCTTGCATTCTGGCCAGGGCCAGCCATCCTAAGAAGGGCTCTGAGAAAAGCAGAGGGCAACTGTTAATAGTTTCAGAATGAAGGAAGTGACTGGGTCAAAGCAGAAATGATGCTCAGCTCTGGATGTGTCTGGTGGTGAAAGTAAAGTCTGATGCTGTAAAGAGCAATATTGCATAGGAACCAGGAATGTTAGGTTTATGAACGAAGGTAAATTGGATGTGGTCAAGCAGGAAATGGCAAGAGTGAACATCTACATCTTAGGAATCAGTGAACTAAAATCGACAGGAATGGACGAATTTAATTCAGATGACCATTATCTCTACTACTGTGGGCAAGAATCCCTGAGAAATGGAGTAGGCCTCGTAGTCAACAAAAGAGTCTGAAATGCAGTCCTTGGGTGCAATCTCAAAAATGACTGAATGATCTCAGTTCATTTCCAAAGCAAGTAATTCAACATCACAGTAATCTGAGTCTATGTCCCAACTACTGATACCAAAGAAGCTGAAATTGATTGGTTCTATGAAGTCCTACAAGACCTTCTAGAAATAACACCAAAAAAAAGATGTCCTTTTCATCATAGGGGATTGGAATGCACTCATTTCACATGCTAGTAAGGTTATGCTCAAAATTCTTTAAGCTAGGTTTCAGCAGTACGTGAACTGAGAACTTCCAGATGTATAAGCTGGGCTTGCAAAAGGCAGAGGAACCAGAGATCAAATTGCCAACATTTGTTGGATCACAGAGAAAGCAAGGGAATCCCAAAACATCTGCTTCATTGACTATGTGAAAGCCTTTGACTATGTGGATCACAAAATAATGTGGAAAATTCTTAAAGAGATGGGAATACCAGACCACCTTGCCTGTCTCCTGAGAAACCTGTATGTGGGTTAAGAAGCAACAGTTAGAACCTTACATGGAGCAATTGATTGGTTCAAAATTGGGAAAGAAGAATGACAAGGCTATGTACTGTCACCCTGTTTATTTAACTTATATGTTGAGTACATCATGCAAAATGCTGAGCTAGATGACTCACAAGCTAGATGACTTGGAATTAAGATGTTCAGGAAAAATATCAATAACCTCAGATATGCAGATGATACCATTCTAAAGGCAGAAAGTGAAGAGGAACTAAAGAACCTCTTGATGAGGGTGAAAGAGGAGAGTGAAAGAGCTGGCTGAAAACTCAAAAAACTCAAAAAACTAAGATCATGGCATCCAGTCCCATCAATTCATTGCAAACAGAAGGGGAAAAGTGGAAGCAGTGACAGATTTTATTTTCTTAGGCTCCAAAATCACTGCAGATGGTGACTGCAGTCACAAAATTAAAAGACATTTGCTCCTGGGAAGGAAAGCTATGACAAACCTGTGTGCTGTGCTTAGTCGCTCAGTAGTATTCTGACTCTTTGCAACTCCGTGGACTGCAGCCCACCAGGCTCCTCTGTCCATGGGATTCTCCAAGCAAGAATACTGGAGTGGGTTGCCATGCCCTCCTCCAGGGGATCTTCCCAACCCAGAGATCGAAACCCAGGTTTCCTGCATTGCAGGAGGATTCTTTAATGTCTGAGCCACCAGGGAAAGCATATTAAAAAGCAGAGACATCACTCTGTTGATAAAGGCCCATATAGTCAAAGCTATCATTTTTCTGGTAGTCATGTAGGGATGTGAGAGTTGGACCATAAAGAAGGATGAGCACTAAAGAATTAATGCTTTGGAATTGTGGGGCTGGAGAAGACTCTTGAGATTCCCTTAGACTCAAGGAGATCAAATCAGTATATCCTAAAGGAAATCAACCCTGAATATTCATTGGGAGGATCTGATGCTGAAGCTGAAACTCCAATACTTAGGCCACCTGATTTTAACAGCCAACTCGGTGGAAAAGACCCTGATGCTGGAAAAGATTGAGAGCAGGAAGAGAAGGGGGCAACAGAGGATGAGACAGTTAGATATCATCACTGACTCAATGGACATGAATCTGAACAAACACCAGGAGATACTGAAGGACAGGGAAGCCCAGCGTGCTGCAGTCCATGGGGTCGCAAAGAGTCAGACATGACTTAGCGACTGAACAAGAAGAAGAAGAAGAATGTCTCACTCTATTTCCACAGTCTTGGAGTCAGATAGCTGAGGCCTCTGCCACAATTATAAACCAAAGGCCATGCCACAGAGGCGGATCCTTGTCTCAGTGGATGGCAGACACACACTTGTCTCTTACTCAGAACATGGCAATTTGCATTTACCTAGGTATGTGTGTAGATCAATGTAACATTTTATTTGTTTGTTTTTACTCTGGGTTTCAGTTTACAAAAGTTTAAAAGCCATTCATCTGTCATACACCAGGTCTCAACCAGGAGAGAAGGATCAGGATCATGGGAACCATTTCAAGTTCTACTTCCTTCCATGTACCTCGTGTCTCCTACTTTACTCATCTGTTAAAATTCTTGCTATAGCACTTGGTAATTGCAGATTGTGATAATGCAGGCTGAAGTAGCTTCTGTTTAGATGTATGAATGAAAATAACTGTGCTAAAAGAAAGACAGTACTGCTGAGCCTATGTGCAGGGCAGCAGAGGGAACATAACATAAAGAACAGACTTGTACACAGTGGGAGAAGGAGAGGGTGGGATGTTTTAATTGAATAGCATTGAAACATATACATTACCACGTGTAAAACAGCCAGTGGGAGTCTGATGTATGATGCAGGGAATCCAAAGCTGGTGCTCTGTGCCAACCTGGAGGGATGGGATGAGGAGGGAAGTGAGACAGGGGTTTAGGAAGGAGGAGCCATTAGTTTGCCTATGGTCAATTCATACTGATGTAGGGCAGAAGTCATCACATTTACAACATTGTAAAGTAGTTATCCTCCAATTAAAATAAACAAATACATTTTTTAAATTGTGCTAGAGCTTATTTTACTCTTTTTTTTTCGAAAATTTCTTTAAGGTTGTTTTCATATTGCTTCTATAATAGACGTAGGAACAAAAAATTAAAGAGTGATAAACAGTGCTGAAAGAGAAGACATAAAGACAGTATGGTCCACAGGTTATAAGTCAGAAGTTGGGGCTGCTTTATGTAATTGAATCTATGACCCCAAAACATAACTTCCGATGGGGACAGATTCAGGGAGAACTGAGCCGGGAGAGGTGCTGCTCTGTCAGTGGTGCCTCCTCTGCCCCAGATTCTTATGACTTCTGCTCCACAACTTCCTCCCTGGAATCCCCCTTTCTACCAACGAGAACGGTTCCGGTGCCTCACAGAAACCAGAGAGGTGAGTTGATGGTTGGAGTTCTCTGTCTAGCACTATCAGCCGGGACACAATGAGGTCAGATAGAGCAGAAAAACAAATGTGTCCAAACAGCAAGTGGTGTGTGTGTGTTTAGTCGCTAAGTCGTGTCTGACTCTTTTGCAATTACATGGATCGTAGCCTGCAAGGCTCTTCTGTCCATGGGATTCTCCAGGCAAGAATACTAGAGTGGGTTGCCATTTCCTTCCCCAGGGGATCTTCCCAACCCAGGGATTGAACCCACGTCTCCTGCACTGGCAGGCGGATTCTTTACCACTGAGCCACCTGGGAAGCCCATCAAGTGGTATCTGGGTCCATTAAGGCATTGATCTTTATTGTAAAGACTTTATAGCCTGGAAGAAAGAGAACTGTGTCAGATAGCATGAGTATGTTTGACTCTGAAAAGGCAATTTGATTCTCTAGCTGTCCTCACCTGCTCTGCTAATTACAGGATTATAAAGAATATTTTAAAAGACAAAGGAGAGATTCTGAAGAAAATAATAGAAATGTAGTTTTATTATCACTATAGATCCATACTTCCTACAATAAAAAAAGGCCTAGACACCACTAGATTCAGGGTGGTATATCTGATTGCCTCACACATTTATTCTTGAGTTTATTTTCATCCCTCCCAACCTCCCTTACTCTCTTTCTTACTTCTTCTCTTCTGGTTCTTCCCACTGAATGAAAAAAGACAAAGCATACTTACCACTGACTTATGTAATTTATTTCTATTATGTTCTTCCTCCATTGGTAACATTTATTCTTAAAGCAAGAAGGAGAAGGACAGAGAGAAAACAAAAGATTTAAAAGCAAACAAAAAACAGACCTCTTTCCTGTCACTTCCTTTTTGGGAATGTTGGGGAGCAAAGCCCATTTCCTTTTCAAGGTCATTCAGTGTTTGTTATCCTTGCCTTGCAGCATGATAGCCTCCTGCTCCCTGGTGCTTTTTTAAGTTTAAATTAGTTTCCAATAAAGATGCTCAAGCACCTTGCAGGAGGAAAGCATTGTTTTTAATACACTTGTAACTGATGCTTCTGGTCCTTGGGGAGTTTCAGAGGACCTCAAAGGCAATAGTTCTCTACCCGGGAGCAAAGAAGCCATTACAGCTTGTACTGGAAGATTTAATAGGTGTCATAATTTATCATGTAAACTGAAAAGTGTTTCTTAATTAAGTGCGTACGTTAATGAATTTTTTAATTTGATCCCTGTAAGTACCTTGCTATACTAATTGCAATATTCTACACATTAGTCATCCGCTGTTGCCCTTGGCTATTTTCTACCCTGAGAGGAAGAGAAAGAGAGCTTTTCAGTTAAAGTTCATTTAACTCTTTCCACCCAACAAATTAAATTTAGTCTTACTCACACAGAAGTGACAGCTGTGGTTCAATTTCACTGAACTTTCAGAGTTCTTATATGCAGGGGCCAGTTTAAATTCTGTTTTTTTCAAATAACAGGAAGCTGGAGTCAGGCTCAGAACTGAGGCCCTGCCCTTTCCCGGGGGTCACTCTCTTTGACTCTCCCAAGTTTGAAGAGATGATAAGAGCCTAGATGAATAGAGAGGCCATATTTCTTCTGCTTTGCTGTGAGTCCTCTACAGTATAATCAATGAAGGGATGGAATTTGTACAGTACTTCCCAAGCTCAGAAAAATTGAGGTGAAAAATAAAATTTGGGCAAATATACTCAATTAGATATTTATCAATGACAAATGAAGCATTATTTATAATAATAAGAAAAGTTCTTATGATATAATGTAAAATCCAAAAGCACAGTATAACATTATGGTACAATATTTTTACAACTATGAAAAACAAACAAGAAATATTTATATAAAGGGAAAGCTACTTGGCAAATAATATGCTTCATAATTAGAGTGACTGTCTTCTGATGATATGGTTATAGCTAATTTATGTGCAAATTTATCAATAAGTTAACAGAAAACCCCAAATTACAGGTATTATTAAAGAAGGATTAAAAACAACAAACCTCCAGTAATTGACTTTTCTCTTTAAGTGAAACTGGTTTATTCAGGAGGAAATAACCATATTGTAAGAAATTTTATTTGGTTTTCATGAATTTAGAGACACACTTTTCTCTTTTATGTGACATCTATGATAGCTGATATACAATGCTGGGCTTCATAAGACTATCAACACATTAACAACATGAATAAAATTATCATTTAATTGACACAGGTATCAATGCCTTAGAGTTTATGCATCTATAGTTGACAAAGAACTCTTGCACTCCAGACACCTCAACTTGAATCCTTGCTCATATATGTTTAGTAATGAGATTTTTATAAAAGGTATTTAAATTGGAACTCTGCTAATATGTTAAATGAACAAAACTGCCAGATGAAATGCAGGATGCTGGCTTAAATTTGAATTTCAGATAAACCACCAATAATTTTTAGTGTAACTATGTTGCATTATGTCCTAAATCTAGCAACTCTACAAATGAAGAAATTAGAATAAACTAGACATCTTTGTTTAATACCCATGTTACGAATCCAGAATTTTACTATTCAGGGGTTGGGACCCAGTTACCTAAAAATAAAAAATTCTTACTCCAAGTGACTGCCCATAAGGACTGAGAAATCTAGGATTAGGAAATTACACTTCTAGAGCAGTACCACTCATACTTCAATGTGTCTGAAAATCAATCACTTTGGGATCTTGTTTCAGTGTAAATCCCCATTCATGAGGTAGGGCTGGGAGTTGAGATTCTACATTTCTTCTAAGCTCCAGGGTGATACTGATGCTGCTAGTCCTTGAACCAAATCTCAAGCAGCAAGAGAGTTTAGATGATTTCTGATGTTTCTGTAGGCTTCCTATTTGCTGATTCTATGGTTCTTTTTTTTACATGTATTACATCATTTTAAAATTTCATTTTCAAGCAAATAACAAATTTTCTGTAATGTAATTCTTGCTTAGTGGATTGGAACTCAGATAATTAAGTATGGTATCATAACGTCAGGCTTGTTAGGTAGGGCTACTGGTAAAGAATTTGCCTGCAAATACGAGAGCCATAAAAGACACAGGTTTGATTCCTGGGTTGCGAAGATCCCCTGGAGGAGGACATGGCAATCCACTCCACTATCCTTGCCTGGAGAATCCCGTGACAGAAGAACCTGGTGGGCTACAGTCCATGGGGTCGCAAAGAGTCAGACATGACTGAGCAACTTAGCACACACACACATATGCATCATAATGTCAGATTTGCATTATTTTTCTTTCTTGACAAGAATGGTCAGTTGTTAACAATATTAAATCCATCAGAAACTTCAGAACTATATACTACTGTCACTTAGGAGATTTGTTTCTTAGCCATTTATTCATGTAAGGAGTACTTATTGAATCTCTACTATGTCCTAGCACTGTTGATCAACAAGAGAAACCCTTCACAGAAGTCTACAAACTTAAGTCTACAAACCAACGTTGTAATCCCATCACTCTTTCCCATCATATTGATGGTCATCCTGCTCCCTCGTCAGAGCCTTTGTGTGGGAACTAGATCTTTTTATGGTTGGTGCCTTCTCATCACTGAAATCTCAGGTCATAATGTCAGTTCTTTATATAGAGGGTTTCTCTGACTTTTTTTTCAAAAAGTTGATCCCATACCCCTCATTACTTGTTTCTTGATGTTAACATGTTTTCTGATCTGAAATTCTCCTATGAACTCATTTATGCAGTAGGTATTTATGAATCCATGTACGTGTGTGTGTATCATTTCCTGTATCTCACCCTGTTAGCATGTGACACAGCAGTGACCCTGTGTGCCCTGTACATATGACACCTCACAAATACTTGTGGATTCGATGAATTCCTTTTCTTCAGTGTAAGCCCAAATCAACTGAAATTTACATTCATGTAAATAGAAATAAAATCTTCAATAACAAAAAGGCAATTTTTATGAGTTTTGTTTCCCTACACACATCAATCTGGAACAATCAGTAAGCATCTAATTCATTGCTTCACATTGGGAATTTGAATACATATTATTATTAGGACCACATACAAATATAATTTATATTACACTGGCCTTCCATATTCCTAATGCCATTCTAATTAGCTTCTGTGATATTTTTCTAAATATTTCTAGACAGTGAGAAAACTTCAATGTAAGCTAACATAGAGGTAAAAATGTTTTTCTTTATACCAAAATAACTGGAATTAGATGTGGCAGAACTGAAGAATAGAGAGAGAAAGAGCAAGGGACAACAGAGAGAGATAAAGGCAGCAGTCCAACATCATGGACAACTCTCATTTTTAAATGGCAAGAATGAAAAAGTATAAAAAGCAGTCTCAATAAGTGCAGTAAAGCAATGCATGACCTAATTTTCATTTGGGAGTTTGCTCAACAGTTACATATATGTTTTATAGAATGTAAAAAGTCACCTTATGCTTTTTTATGTAATACTTTTGGACATTAATGAGTATTTCTGGAGTTAAGGCTATGGGTTTCATAATTAACTGACTAGAAGATTCCCTCATTATAATTTAGGCTATAATATATGGCAGGTGGACTTCTAATTTACTCCTACTGTCACTTAATCACAGTCTCAAAACCTGACCAGTAAGCTCCAGAAACTATTGGCCTAATTATTGACCAGGCCACCAAGACTCACAAGTGAATTAGCCAGCATACCCTGGAAAGCTGAAACCTCCATTATCAGTGTCTTCCAACTGTGCTCTGAATACATTATTGATTTTTTTCACTGGAAGTTCTCCTGACAAGCTTATGTGTGCAATTAAGTGGATTACATGGAACGTGTTAAACAGCCTAAGAACTTCTTAGGCTGGAAAGTCTTTGAGCATCAGCACTGATTCACTCACTCAACTCACCCATTCACAGTCAGAATATAGGAAATGAACAGCAATCCATACAACATCCTGTACTTCGTGGGAGAGAAGCATTTCATGTGGGTGGTTAGCTCTTGCTTTGAGAAAAATTCAAACACTTTTGCCTATAACTGTCTGCCATAATAGATTAAAAATAGTCTGATGCTATTGTTTATTATACTAGAATATATGAAAAAAAGCATGCACCAACTTAATCCTTATTATTTTTGTTTTCATTTTAAAAGTTTACATGATCCAGGTATTTGATATACAGCATAGAGCCTCCTCAAAAATCTTTTTTCTCTCTGCTTTCTAAATAGTGTAATAAATACTTTCACCCATTTCTGTAGATAATCACACAGTATGTATCAGTAGGCCAAAGTAATTAGGCAATATCAACATTAGAAATAAATGAGGAGAGCCTTAGTTGAGAGTTCTGATATGATACTATTGAAAGTTTTGTTCTCAGACTCTCTTATCTGTACCAAAAAGCAACCAATAATTGATCGATCACATTAAATTAAATTAAAATGAAATTAACAGCCTGATCTGTGTGGTTAATTAACCCCCCTTCACACCACCCACACACACACATTAGTAACAATAGGTCTTAATTAAGACCTATTAAATATAGCCAAGTTCAAGGATTATGTGAAGAAAGCCTCAGTGATAAACACATGTAGTTCTTTAACAGGATCCATATAAAATATAAAATCTTTCAGCATTTTTAGGAACAATAACAATGTTGCGGAAAATAGAACTTTGATGCATAACCTAAGCTGCTGTTGTTATTAAATGTAAATATAAGGCAGAAAAGAAGCCATTTAGAATATAATAAAGTAGTTATTAGTGCTACTAATAGTAGCTGCTGCTACTCTTTTTACCAGTTTTGGTGAAAGAGTAAAAAGCATAGTAACTGGCTGACTTGACACTCCTTAGGAAAAAAAAAAAAGAACCCCTGAGAACTTCTTTTAAGTTTATCTTTAGTTTTAAGTGAACTAGCATGGTGTGTGATGAAAAACCAAGAAGATATTAGAATGAGAAATAACAACAGTATTTTGTTGTTCTTTTTTAGTCTCAAAGTCACGTCTGACTCTTTTAAGAGCATACAGTCCCCGTGGACTATAGCCCACCAGGCTCCTCTGTCCATGGGATCCCCCAGGAGTGGGCTGCCACGCTCTCCGCCAGGGGATCTTCCCAACCCAGAGATTGAATCCAGGGCTCTTACAACTCCTGCATTGGCAGGTGGCTTCCTCACCTGGGAAGCCCCCATCCCTTTGAAATGTAATCATAAGGAAAGATAGGGCTCCTATCTGTCATCTTTGTGGCAGAGCAGAAATGTATAAGTACTAACTAGCATGCATAGATGAGCCTAAACACTTTGACCACCCATCCTCCCTTAATATTCTCCAGGACTTTTCCATTAGCTTACCCCCACACTTATAAACTTTTCTGCTTTTTGTTTCAAAGGAGTTGAATTCAATCTCTCTCTTCTATTGAGATATTTTTGACCCTTGTTCCAATCATTATGGTCATCCATAAAGTCATCCTTGCCTTTTTAACTCCATGCAGTGCCATTTTTCTTTAAAAGTACCCTGAAGAACATCTTTCAAACTTACATTTTGCAGAAGGGTGATAAAATCAGATTTTAAGGCTCTGAGTAAAACTGGTTTGACTTAATTAGTGTAAAATATATTTCATAAAATTAGAACAAAATATTTCACTCCTAAAAGATATTTCCATTGTATAAAATTTAAAAACTCAGGATAGCACAATCAAAAAATGTAGTTGAGAGCAAGATGTCCTGAGAAAATCTGACATTATGGGATTCTTTGCATAAATTTTCAAACACACTCAAGAATCTGATTTTCTGCAAAGCTGCAACAAAGGATACCTGCTTAACTTTATTAATGAGGATTTTACTTAGCAAAATATTAATATTTACTATTCAGTATTAGTAAATATCCTATCTAGAAATTATTTTCTCTTTACTTCTCATTGATAAAAAAGCTCCGTACTTTCACTTTGGGCCTATGTTACTATGCTTTTGTTTTACCTTCTCCTTACATTGTAGCACTATAATCAAAATCCTTTAAGTATACAAATACCACATGGATAATACAGCCACTTCTAGCATATTGCTCCCAATACATTTATTCCCAACTTTCCAAATGGAGATAATATATAAGCTCCAAAATTTGCGGTACAGAAAAAAATTCTCATGTTTATTTCTCATATGCAAAACTTCCTGGCTTTCTTGGGGACTTTGACATGAAATTAACAATTGAGTCATATTTGCTGTGGTGCCAACAGAAGAACAAGTTAGAACTGCCATCAAGAGAAGAATTCCACTACATGCCAAGTAGTTAGAAATCCTTGCTTTCCCATGTGGAAGTGAAGTTTTCCCTTTGCTTACTATAAATAAAGGGCCCAAGTTTATTTTAGACATTAGTGGCTATTCATGGTCCTTCTTCATGCACCTCAGCTTCACAGTTTCAATTTTCAATTTTGAGCCAGAGGAAGCTCCGACCACTTTCTTCTGGTGCCAAGAACTGAGAGATGGATCAAGTCTCAATTCTCCCCTAGCAAACATTTTCAGAATGCATACATTTCTCTTTCTCCTACCTTTTACGATTATTAAGGAACCAGGGAGGATTATCTGTTCTGCTTCCATTAGCTTTTGAATCCCCAATGTTCTCCACTGTGGAGACTTGATAAAGGGTACTCATCTCTAATGTAGACCCAGTCACATTCCTGCTGTGAAGCCACAAACTGTCAGACCTACACATTACACCCACACACCACACACACCTCGTGCCATCCTTTCTTTATTGCCAAACTGATCACTGCTCTCTAAATGGAGGAGAAACAAGAGGGAAGCTATAAACAGAAACAGATATTAGGAAAGTCACTAGCCAGGTGGGGTGAAGCTATGCTTTTTGTTTCCATTACAAGAAAGAGATCAAGGTACTAACTACACAAGGACTGAAGGGACCTCAATATACCCTGAATCTATAAATATTGAAGCAGATTTCCTCCTCCCTGACTGCTCAGTCACACATGTCCATGTCTCCTCTAGCTCAAAAGAGCCGATTCCGTCCCATGGCTTCAGAACACCCAAAGTCTCTATGTGGTGATTAGTAGACTCCGTGCAGTCCTGGGCCTGACTCCAATCACTTTCTCCTTGAAAATTACTGAACCTTGATGCGGTAGCACAGCGCCAAGGAGGCCTTGTCACTGGGGCTTGGTCCTCATTACAGCCCCGAGACTTCAGGAGACTGTTTGAGAGGCTGGAACATCTTCCTTGCGGGTGGCTAATTAGTGTTTCCCCAGGGCTTCTGCTCTGTGAATACTTAAGGGTAATCATCACTAGCTAACTGCATGGGGAGTGTAGCTAAGCAATTTTACCAAGTCAACTGACAACAGCTTGAAGTAATATTAGCCCTGTTACGTGAAGACAAGTGCTCTCCACCCAACGAAGAGAGAGACTGGCACCACTCAATAAATCACTGCAGCATCCCTGAAAGCTTAGCATCAGTTCTAAGCCATTAATTTCAGCGAGGTCTTTTGACAGGATATTTTGAGAGCAGGAGCGCATGCATTGAAGATATGCTCTTTCTTGAGCTAACTTACAAAGAGCAAATTATCCTAGTTACCAACCTAGCAACCCATTTAAGTACAAGGGTAATCACATAAATCTTTTGACATTTTTTCATCAAAGTGTCTTATCACTCAGGATACGGAGAATAATTTTCTTTTAAATATGAATAGAGTGCAAATATCATCATAGAATTATTAAAGTTTCAGAAACAGGTATCTGAACACTTTGGATAAGACTAGATAACACACAAAATTTCCCTGTTGGCCAAACACCAGATAATGTTACCAAAATTGCCATTTGATTACAAAATAAGTTTATCCAAACTTACAGAAATTATATTAAGAATGTGATTAGGAATGAGAGTGGTATTACAAAGGCAATGACCAATCAGAATCTTGAATTTCAGTAGTACCTTTTGTTTCTCAAACAATGTCTTCTGTCAACAGGTACTCTTATAGTACTAGGACATAAAACTTTTAAGGTATTATCATAGTGGATAAGTTTTATTCCAAGAGGTCCCATGATGACCTTCTTTATAAAATAGCTAGCTTTTATTTTACAAAACTTTTGAAGAGAGTGAACATTTTCTGCACCATGAAATGGTTGATTATTTTGGTGGAGAATTAAAGGTTTGTAAAGAAATCAGAGAAAAACGATACCATATGACCCAGCAATTCCACTTCTGGGCATATATCTGGAAAAAACCATAATTCAAAGAGATACCGGCACCCCCAATGTTCTATGTCCCAATAGTTGCAATGCTGCAGCTATTTATAACAGCCAAGACATGGAAGTAACCTAAACATCTATCAACAGAAGTAACAGAGAATGGATAAAGAAGATGTGTTGTATACACACACACACACACACACACACACACACACACACAATGGACTATTCAGTTCAGTTCAGTTCAGTCGCTCAGTCGTGTCCGACTCTTTGTGATCCCATGAATCGCAGCACGCCAGGCCTCCCTTTCTATCACCAACTCCCGGAGTTTACTCAAACTCATGTCCATCGAGCCGGTGATGGCATCCAGCCATCTTATCCTCTGTTATCCCCTTCTCCTCCTGCCCCCAATCCCTCCTAGCATCAGGGTCTTTTCCAGTGAGTCAACTCTTCGCATGAGGTGGCTAAAGTATTGGAGTTTCAGCTTCAGCATCAGTCATTCCAATGACCACCCAGGACAGATCTCCTTTAGGATGAACTGGTTGGATCTCCTTGCAGTCCAAGGGACTCTCAAGAGTCTTCTCCAACACTATACTTCAAAAGCATCAATTTTTCAGACTATTACTAAGCCATAAAAAAGACATGGAAGCAACCTAAATGTCTATTAATAGAGGAATGGATAACGTATATACATACATTGTACACACACACACACACACACACACACACACACACACTAGACTATTAGCCATAAAAAAAGAATGAAACAATGCTATTTGCAGCAACATGACTGAACCTAAAGACTATCATACTGAGTGAAGTCAGAGAAAGATAAATATCATTTGATACCGCTTAGATATGGAATCTATTAAAAATGATACAAATGACCTTAAGTAAAAAACAGAAACAGATTTGTAGATCTTGAAATCAAACTCCTGGTAACCAAAGGGAAAACATGGGGGGAAGTGACTAACTGGGTGACTGGGGTTGGCATATGCACATTCTGTGTGTGTGTGTGTGTGTGTGTGTGTGTGTGTGTGTGTGTGTTCTCAGCTGCTCAGTCATGTCTGATTCTTTGCAACTTCATGGAGTGTAACCTGCCAGGCTCCTCTGTCCACGCAATTGCCCAAGCAAGAATACTGGAGTGGGCTGCCATTAGGGGATTTTCCCAACCCAGAGACCAAACTTGTATCTCTTGTGTCTCTTGCAATGCAGGCATATTCTTTACCACTGAGCTATCAGGGAAGCCCGGTATGCACCATACTATGTATAAAATAGATAACTAATAAGGACTTACAGTGTAACACATGGAACTCTACTCAATACTATGTAATAATCTGTGTGAGGGAGAGTCTAGGAAGGAATGGATGTGTGTGTGTGTGTGTGTGTGTCTGAGTGTCTGATTCACTTTGTTGTACACCTGAAACACAACGCTGTAAGTCACTGTAAGTCAACTATTCTCCAATAAAAGATTTAAGAAACAAGAGACACAAGATCCAAATTAATTAATCAATCGATCCATTTAAAAACAGGATAAGAGATGCTACCTTCAGAGACAAAAAAGCATTAAGCACTTGTCAAAATAATTTGCAACTGTTTTCATTTCAGGAAAGGTATGATGAACCTGTAGCTATTTTTTAAAGTGATTTAGGATAGTCCAATTAATGGGAAAAATGATTTAAAAATAAAACGTCTTTGAAATAGTAGGTTTTGAAATTAAAAATGCTATCAGTTTCAAATACCAATTAAAAATAAATAAGATGTTTAGCATTCCAAGGAGTCTAAGAACAGAAGAAACCTTGACTTCAGTTCCAAACTTTATAACATGAATGCAATGAAGCAGGGCTGGAACAAAGGTGAAGTAATTAGCCAAATCTAGGCAATATATAACAACTAAAGGGTGAAAGTAGTATGACTTTGAAAGCGATATAGCATGAACACAATACTGAGATGATTAAGCAACTTTGATGAACTTAAGATATCCATAAGTAACATAAAATTAAGTTTTATGTTAAATCATATGGTATCTGAAGTTTATATATTAAGTCATCTTAAGACTATAAAATTCTTGAATACATACTTGCCAAAAAATCATTTTCCCAGTTAAATGGTGGTTTCAAATTGCATTGTATATAAATTAAAATAGAAAAGTAAATTTTAAATATAAGCACATTCTTGTTATTCCAATAAAATGTATTTAAAATTACTCTTTAATCTGTTATCTGTTTTTCACATCTTTTTCTTTTCAGAAGGAAAAACAGTTTTGAAGTTGTCATTTGTTCTTGTATTTTTGAAAAGATTTCCTACAACGTTTTCTTTACTATAAAGAAATTTTAAACTAAGATAAATTCAAATTTGGAAATTAGTATCCACACACCTCTTGATTCCTTGGCCATTTGAGCCTTCAAGAAACTTCCAATACAATTGTTTACCTCTTGGATCTCTGCCATCATCACCAATAATGCAGAATGGGTACAATGTGTGTTAGACAAGTGCAGACCCCTGCAATTAATGCTTTTGCTCTACCTAGATATTTTGTAAATTTGCCCATTTTTTCAGGAATATGTGACTTAGATAAAAATGGTGAGAGCATCTTAGACTTCTTTAAATTCACTATGAATCATCACTATTAAATTCACAAGATGAAAATGACTAAGTATATATAATGCTCACTCATTTTCCTTCTTAATTTTTGCTTTAATTCCATTAAATTTTCCACTAATTTGATGGCGTCAGGACTTTCATTTTAGGCAGATGACTTTACACAGATATATTTGTTGAAGATTCACTTTATAACTAAGCAAGGTGGACTGAGATAATTGAATACTTTTCAGGAATAAACTATGAATTCACAAGTAGAAATATTTAATATCTTTTCTTTTTTGCTCTGATTTCCGGAAACTCCAGAAATTTTCTTTTAATCACAGATGAAAGACTTGGCTGCACTTTTAATAGAAACTGTTGTCTTATAAGAAACAAATTATTTTCAACTGTGAATTTCACATAAATTTAATTTTTTCACTCTATTTTGACTGAACAGATGATAATTTGGTAGCAGATTTTACCCAAAAAGCAATAATTTAAGTGCATTTCACCTCTTTTAAGATTTTTCTTAAATTTTCTAGAATTTTTATTCCAGTTATAAATTCCTTATGATTTCTTTTTATCCACAACTGAATTTTTGTTTGAAGCAAGACAATGTCTGATCCTTTAGCCATATATTTCCATTTTGCTGGGACAGTCCCGGATTACACTGTACTGTCTAGGCATCCAGCCAGCCAGGTTAGTATTTTTCCTGAATTTTATATTTTCAAAAATAAGTAGTTATTAATAGATGCATAAAATGAAGCAAGATGGCTTATAATTCTAGCTCTTGCCATGACAGTTTGTGAGAGGCATGTTCAGCAACACTGTGGTTAAATCTAAAAGGTGTACAGTAGTAACTAGAATCTCCACTATTTTCTACATGCAATACAGCAAAGAGCTCCCTTTCAAGGACAATATACTGACCACTCACAGAAAAAGAGTTTAAGTTGAAACTCTAACATCAGGGACAGCCAATGCCTTCTAGTCTTGGATGGTAGTGGGAAATGTTTGACGTGGCTGCAATAGATACGTGTTCATTTAGCATTCTATCCAGTTGTTCTGTGGCCCACGTCACAACCTGAAAGAGGCAGGAAGCTATCGGGTCATGAATAGATCAAGTCAGAGGAGAGGTACTGGTTTCTCGTATATGCAACTGGCCTGTAACTACAATGTGTAGAGGAAATAAAAGTTGAGTAAGACTGTTGTTGAGAGTATAGGGTTGTGCAGCCCAACAGAGTTGCTAGCCATGATTATCTAAATTTAAATTAATTAAAATTAAGTTAACAAATCAGTTTCTCAATCACTTATCCCCATCTCAAGTGCCACATCTAGCTAACAACCTTCAGTATTGATCAATGTGGTACAGAACACTTCCATCACTGCCGAAATTGCTATAGAACATAGATATAATATATACCCTTTTGCTACAGTAGTTTTGTGATTACTGTAAGTTTAAATCTACAAACATTCTTTTAGGTAAGCATTTATATTCCATATTGAACTCTTCAGTAGTCAAGGACTCAAAAAACCCAGAATTCATTGTAATGAAAAATTAGAACTATATCTTTTACTAAGGAAGGCTGATAAGGAACATATAAGTTTCACACACACACAAAAAATGTTGACATTTGTCATTCACCTTGGGAACATAACTCCCTGGTAGCTCAGACAGTAAAGTGTCTGCCTACAATGCAGGAGACCCGGGTTCAATTCCTGGGTTGGGAAGATCTCCTGGAGAAGGAAATGGCAACCTACTCCAGTATTCTTGCCTGGAAAATCCCGTGGATGGAGGAGCCTGGTAGGCTACAGTCCATAGGGTCACAAAGAGTCGGACACAACTGAGCAACTTCACTCTTTCTTTCTTTCTTTTTTTGGGGGGAACATAGCAATGTCACTGAAAACCATAAGAAACAAATCTTGTGAAATAGCTATTTCTTCAAAACAACCTATAGGAATCTATATATAAATTTAGGGAAAATAATGATATTCCACTAACTGATCTACGAATTGGATACTTCCCTCCATTTATTTGGAAACCAACAGAGACTTATGTACAACTTACATTACTATATACACACTGCCTTCAACCTTTTCTCTGCTGGAAGATATAAACCCTCAAGGGCAAATAACCAATAACTACAGTAAAATGAATAGTTCACAGTTCACACTTAATTAGCACAAACTTCTGGGTTGAACTCCAAACTTTGCCACTTATTAGCTGTATCTCTTTGGGCAAATTACTTAAACTTTCTGTGTTCTGGTTTTCATAGTGTAAAATGGGGATAATGAAAACATCATAAAGGTGTTTTGAGGGTTAAATGAGTAATCTACATGAAGTTTTTAAGCTACTGTCTGACACAGAATAAGCCCACAGCATAAGACAGTTGTTATTCTTGCTAGTATCTTTATTATAAGAATAATAACTACTAAATACTTACTCCTTCTTTCAGTTTACAGGTGTGGACACATTTTAACCATCCTAGAGATATTTATCTCAGGAATCTTAAAAAAAAATGTTAAAAGAGGTATTTCTTAACACTGATGTGATAACAGCTTTAGATCTCTTTTCATTATGTCTTAATTTCTTAAAAATGACAAAGAAACTGCTTTCAAAGGCTCTCTCAGTACTTCATATTGAAAAAGACAAAGGTTATCATTTAAAATCACAATTCACACTTTCCTGCTTTTCAGTCATCACTAAAATAAAATCCCTCCTTTGATGTATTAAATGCATTTTGCTTGAACCGTACACCAGATCTAGCTGGATAAGAAATATTTCCTCTCTTAAGTCATCTGCCCTTAAAGAGGCCCATTCAGCTTGAGATAAAATAATATCTATGTTAATAAAGACTAATGGATGCAAAAACATGGGGAAGAAATGACGAACATCTGAAAAGTTGCCAAAACCAAAAATCCTGCCTTGAGTAAAGAGAAACCAGTGAATTTGTAAACACAGAAGTTGTCAACATTACTCCATACTGCTTTGTAAATTGTAAAACGCCTGTGAGGAAGTTGTGCCAAAAGCAAGCATTTCAAAGTAACAGTTTACACTGTGTCTCTCCATGCATTCACTGTATTTACTGTATCATGCAAGCAAGGATCCCAGAAATACCAGTGGGCTAGATTCTCCCAGCTGTACCTCTCCCTATGTGAAAAAGCTTATATTTTTCTTGTCAGGGTACTTTAAGGAGAACGTTATAAAAAATGACCATCCAAGTGAGTTGAATGACAGTACATCTATAAATGGATGCATGATGGAACTGAAGAATTTTCCAAAGAATTTGCAGAAAAAAAAAGAAACAATTTAGAATATTGCTTAAAAGGGGGGCAGAGCTCTAAATATTTACTTGTTTTGTAGATGCGTTAGAATTCCTTGTGTCAGATTTGTTTAATGTAGGGAATTCCACATTAAGATATGTCTAATGTACATTTCACTATGGGTTTTAATATCAGTGTCTTATCTTTTATGTGCTTAGTGGAAAGAAGAATCGCATAGGATATCTGAACTTTAATAAGTCCCTAGAACTTCTCTGAGCCTCTGTTAATTCATCTTTGCAATAAGAATGATAATGCTTCCCTTAGCATCTTCATAAAGAAATCATCAGCTTGGGCCAAGAAGTGCAGGTATGTGAGAAGTAAGAATGCAGATGCAGAAACTCATAATCATGAGTTTTCTCTCAAATATAAGAGGAAATATGAAGAATAAATATCTTCTAATTTTAAAATTTTTAAATTACTCATTCATTTTCCTAAAATTTATTCTGAAATAAAAAAAGTTTACTAGAAACTACTGTATGTGTGTTAGTCACCCAGACGTGTCCGACTCTTTGCAACCCCATGAACTGCAGCCCAACAGGCCACTCTGTCCATGGAATTCTCCAGGCAAGAAGACTGGACTAGGTTGCCATTCCCTTCTCCAGGAGATCTTTCTAAGCCAGGGACCGAACTTGGGTCTCCTGCATTGCAGGCAGAGTCTTTACTGTCTGAGCTACCAGGGAAGCCCCATACAGAATCTACTAGAGGCATCTATATTTTCAGATACCCCAAAGCATAAACTAATCAATAACATGTTAAATGACTACTTATATCATAGAAATGTATTTTTAATTCATTTATCCAGTAAATATTAGTTAAATACCTTTGGAGAACCACTTAAATTAGATGACTAAGAACCTGGGCTCTGAAACCAGACTGCCCAGGTTCCAATATAAGCTCCCCCTACTCACTGTGTGATCCTGACTGAACAAATTATATAACCTCTCAGTGTCTCAGTTTCTTCACCTATAAGATGGGGATAATAATAGTACTCACCTCAATAACACTTACCTCAAAATTATTACACTATTATATATACATATATAATATAGGAAAAGGAAGAGTTAAGAATGACTCAGAACTTTCTGAGTGATTCTAGCCATGACCGTGCCAAAAAATGAAGAAAGAGCATCAGTTTAGAAAGAACATCAATCTTTGGATATATTGAAATTAAAAGTAGATCATACTGATATGAAAGTACCACAGGCAGGCAGTTATTTTCTGCTTGATCTTGGGCAAGATCTGGGTTGTAGTGACAGTTTTGCATGCATATGAATATCAATTAGAAACCCTGAGACTGGAGAAAATCACCCAGTAAATACATGATATGACATCAGCTGTGAGGACAGATAAAACCTCAGGTATGGATAGATGAGGAGATACTCAAGAAAGAGAGGGGGAAAATCAGCTAAGAAATCAAAAAACTGCAATGTGCTGGAAACCAGGGAGAGGAAACTCTCAAAAGGAGCAAGCAATTAACAAGACTGAATGCTCCGGAGAGATAAAATAATACAGACTGGGGAGTATGAGTGGATTTGTGAATTAAGACACCATTGTTGATCTTTCCAAGAGCATTTTCAGAAGACCCGTTAAAGGAGAAAATAAAGAGTAAAATGAAAAGAGTAAAATAGTGAAACAGTAAGACTACTTGGGGGTTGGACTTCAAGGAAAATGGGAGGTTTAAAGCAGTAGTAACAAAAGGTGGCATAGGATTGAAGGGACTGCTTTTTTTCATTTTAGGTTGAGAGAGGATTGAATTTTCTAGAAATTAAGGTGGCGGTGGTAAAAATTTAGTGATACTTTGAAGATATCTAAACTATATTAAATATGCTAAATGCTAGGCACTGCACCAAGTGTTTACATGTAGGATTTTAGTTAATGGTTACAAAAATGCTATGAATAGTTGTTTTTGCAGAGAAGGATGCTAAGAGCAATAAAGATGAAAAGAAACTGCTAATACTGCTAATACTGTTACATAATCAGTAATAGTAAAGGAAGACTCAGACTCTAGCTGGCCAAATTTAAAAGTTCCTATTCACTACTCTGTAATGTCTTAGAAGGGTGACAGAGATTGACAATATTAGTTGGATTGATGGCAAAGGAGTAGATGGGATGGGATGAGATCAAGAAGAGTGGTGAAATGGGTACCCAGGAGAGCTCATTTTCTGAGACTGCTGCTGCTGCTGCTGCTGCTAAGTTGCTTCAGTCGTGTCCAACTCTGTGCAACCCCATAGATGGTCGCCCACCAGCCTCTGCCATCCCTGGGATTCTCCAGGCAAGATCCCTGGAGTAGGTTGCCATTTCCTTCTCCAATGCATGAAAGTGAAAAGTGAAAGTGAAGTCACCCAGTCGTGTCCAACTCTTCACGACCCCATGAACCACAGCCTACTAGGCTCCTCTGTCCATGGGATTTTCCAGGCAAGAGTACTGGAGTGGTTCTGAGACTAGCAGGAATAAAGAAAGGCAGACTTTGGAAATAAATATGCGTGTAACTCTCAAGCAGGAACTAAGAAAAGACATTTTTTTTTTTTTTCGAATTTTATCAATAAAGTGACAGAACACAGTTCATAGCTGGGAGAAAAGGCTGAGTGCTGAGTAGAGACTTGATGAAGATCTGTTAAATGCTGAAAATTGACCAAGTTCAAGTGTAAGAAAAACTAATGGTATTCTATTCATATTGTCAAACAGGTGGAATCAAAATATCACACATTTTTTAGTTAGGCAAAAATTCATAACTTTTCTAATATATATACATAATACATATTATTTATAAATGTGTATACAAAAGCTTTTCTACTACACTTGATAAAGGTTTGAGAAAGAACATAAAAAATATAGAAGAGATGTAGAAATTGGAACACATAAACTAAATGAAATGGGAGCACTGAATATGAAATAGAAAAAGTGAAACAAACTAGATAAAAGTAAAAGAAGATCATACAGTCCAGTTGTTTTTAAACATGACTTCTCATTAGAAACATACCTGGAGCTCTGGAGGAAAAAAGCAATACCTGGGCATTAGAATGCCAGATTTCTAATTTAAAAAGATAGATATGCAACAAACAACAAAGGTTTGCTGTTCCCTGTACAGCACAGGGAACTATAATCAATATCTTGTAATAACCTATCAGTTCAGTTCAGTCACTCAGTCATGTCCGACTCTTTGCAACCCCATGGACTGCAGCACGCCAGGCCTCCCTGTCCATCACCAACTCTCAGAGATTACTCAAACTCATGTCCATAGAGTCGGTGATGCCATCCAACCGTCTCATCCTCTGTCTTCCCCTTCTCCTTCTGCCTTCAATCTTTCCCAGCGTCAGGGTCTTTTCCAATGAGTCAGTTCTTCACATCAGGTGGCCAAAGCATTGAGTTTCAGCTTCAGCATCAGTTCTTCCAATGAATACTCAGGACTGATTTCCTTTAGGATGGACTGGTTAGATCTCCTTGCAGCCCAAGGGACTCTCAAAAGTCTTCTCCAACATCACAGTTCAAAAGCATCAATTCTTTGGTGCTCAGCTTTCTTTATAGTCCAACTCTCACATCCATACATGACCACTGGAAAAACCATAGCCTTGACTAGACGGACCTTTGTTGGCAAAGTAATATCTCTGCTTTTTAAGATGCTGTCTAGGTAACAACCTATAATGGAAAATAATTTCAAAAATAGTATGTGTATATGTAAAACTGAATCACCTTGCTGTGCACTGAAAATATGTAAGTCAACTATACGTCAATGAAATACATACATTAAGGGAAAAAACTCATGGCCTTAAAGGTGAATACTAATCAGCATGGCTGTATGATTTCTACCAGTATGATTTCTGCGTGGGTATAAAGCAGAGGCATCTCCTGCATTGCAGGCAAATTCTTTACCACTGAGCTACTGGGGAAGCCCCAACAGCCTGGTTCCAACTTGGGAAAGGAGTACATCAAGGTTGTATATTGTCACCCTATTTATTTAACTTATATGCAGAGTACATCATGAGAAACGCTGGGCTGGATGAAGCACAATCTGCAATCAAGATTGCCGAGAAAAATATCAATAACCTCAGATATGCATATGTCACCACCCTTATGGCAGAAAGTGAAGAAATACTAAAGAACCTCTTGATGAAGGTGAAAGAGGAGAGTGGAAAAGTTGGCTTAAAACACAACATTCAGAAAACTAAGGTCATGGCATCATTTCCCATCAGTTCATAGCAAATAGATAGGGAAACAATGGAACAGTGAAAGACTTTATTTTTTTTTCAACTCCAAAATCACTGCAGATGGTGACTGCACCATGAAATCAAAGACGCCTGTTTCTTGGAAGAAAAGCTATGACCGACCTAAACAGCATATTAAAAATCAGTGACATTACTTTGCCAACAAAGGTCCATCTAGTCAAGGCTATGGTTTTTCCAGTAGTCATGTATGGATGTGTGAGTTGG
Organism: Muntiacus reevesi; assembly: GCF_963930625.1. NCBI lineage: Eukaryota > Metazoa > Chordata > Mammalia > Artiodactyla > Cervidae > Muntiacus > Muntiacus reevesi. The sequence continues at coordinate 22,024,793 of NC_089270.1, forward strand.
ACTATAAAGAAAGCTGAGCACCAAAAAATTGATGCTTTTGAACTGTGATGTTGGAGAAGACTCTTGAGAGTCCCTTGGGTTGCAAGGAGATCCAACCAGTTCATCCTAAAGGAAATCAGTCCTGAATGTTCATTGGAATGACTGATGCTGAAGCTGAAACACCAATACTTTGGCCACCTGATGTGAAGAACTGACTCACTGGAAAAGACCCTGATGCTGGGAAAGATTGAAGATGAGAGGAAAAGGGGACGACAGAGGTTGAGATGGTTGGATGGCATCACCAACTCTATGGACACGAGCTTCAGTAAGCTCCGGGAGTTGGTGATGGACAGGGAGGCCTGATGTGCTTGCAGTCCATGGGGTTGCAAAGAGTCGGACATGACTGAGTGACTGAACTGAACTGATAAAGCAGAGGTGGGCAAACTTTTTTTCTGTGATTAGCCAAATAGCAAAGACAGGGCCTAGGTGGGTTATCTGGTCTCTTTTATAGTTACTCAACTTTGCTTTTGTATGTGCAATCAACCCATAGACAACTTGCCAATTTAAAATCATGGCTGTGTTCCAATAAAACTTAATCTGTGGAGACCTATTTAAGAATTCAAGAGTCCTTATTCACAGCTCTGCCTTTGATTCAATGGGCCTTTCCTACTATACAGGCTTATAGTTTAAAACCTTGTCTTGTCATACACTTCTCATTCACAAATTTTGTGTACTTTCAAATAATGATCATGATGATGATCACAACAATAATAATTTCTGTGGTTTCCCTTTTTATAACCAGATTCAATGATAGATACATCAGGGCTATTTAATCCCTGTTACTTTGATATGTCTTTCTGAAAACAGTTGTATCTCCTCCAGCTCTTTGCACATATTCTCTCTCACTGATACCAGTGGCCCCCAAGCAACCCTCACCATAATCCTAGCACTCTTCAGTAAGCCTCCACCTCTGGACTATGGGAATGATACCCCTTTGAGCTTTCTCTTTCACCCTGGGGATGGCAGCAATTTCCTATTTTTGCCAATCTCTGAACTTTTCTCACCATCCTCTGTTAGGTTTTCTGCTTGCCCATCACATGTCATTAATTATTTATATTAAATTCAATGTGTTTTAGGGCTTCTCTGGTGGCTTGGATTGTTAAGAATCTGCCTGCAATGCAGGAGACCTTGGATTGATCCCTGGGTCAGAAAGATCCCCTGGAGAAGGGAATGGCAACCCACTCCAGTATTCTTGCCTGGAGAATCCCATGGACAGAGGAGCCTGTCCTCTGGGCTACAGTGGGCTACAATCCATAAGGTCACAAAGAGCAGGACACGACTGAGCAACTAACACTGTCAAGGTATTTTAAATATCTACTGTGACTCTGTTTTCTTAACTGAAGCCAGATTGATACAGCCAGTGAAATATAGTTTAGATTATCAGTCATAAGATTCAGGCTGGAGAGGAAAGAGAGAAACAAAATGGGGTCTGTTTGAGTTTGAGAACATACAGAAATCACAGTAATTACAATCTTCATGGGGTCAAATAATAGAACCGTTAAGAATAAAGGACAGGTGAGTTGTTGACCATAGAAAGTTTCAGTAAGAAAGTGAGATAGCTGAGGTTTTGTTTCACAATGATAAAATGTAATTTAACATTTTCTATCAAACTTATGTAAGGAAATTTTGAAGTGAGGAAACTAACTCAAGCAGTTAGAGCAAATAAAATAAAACTGCTTCTTTGCAAAGTCAATTTTAAATGAGCACTAAAATTATTTTCCAGCTTTATCAAATTGCCATTTAAAACATATTGAAAAGGAAGCTGCTACCTGCTCTTACCAGATGTTCTGCAAATATTCAGCATCACTTGATATGTATTAAGTCACTATGTAAAAACAGCACTGGATCTCAAACATATTTCTCTTGCCAATTTTTTAAATTGAAAACAAATTTTGTCTATCAAGATTACTCTGATTACTTTTAATTAGCGTTCTTAAAGTTGAACAATTTTCTATTTTGTTTTAAAACTCCTATAGCATATCACTTGTTGTTGTTCAGTTGCTAAGTCATGTACGACTCTTTGTGACCCCATGGACTGCAGCACGCCAGGCTTCCCTATCCTTCACCATCTCCCAGAGTATGCTCAAACTCTTGTTCATTGAATAAGTGATGCTATCCAACCATCTTGTCCTCTGTTGTCCCCTTCGCCTCCTACCTGCAACCTTTCCTAGCATCAGGGTCATTTCCAATGGGCCAGTTCTTCGCACCAGGTGGCCAAAGTATTGGAGCTTCAGTTTCAGCATCAGTCCTTAGATACTGCTAATAGACCCTAAAATCAGAACTGCAGATCTGATTTTTCTCATTCTTCAATAGAAAGGTCTATTAGCAGTTTCACACTGATTGACAGGTCCCACAGTCACACCAGTTATTTAGTTAAAAGAGAGAATTTCACTCTTGAGTTTACGGAAATATTTACTAAGCTGCATTTTATTTATTTATTTTTATTGACCTCTCCACAGTATTAGACAAAGTAGATGATCTGCTTTTCCTGAGCTTTCAGAATACCACACTATCTTGGTTTTTCCCCTAACTTTTAAAATTCACATTCTAGTTCCTTCTCTTGTCCCAAACCTATCCATATTAGAGTCACAAGGTTCAGTATTTAGATCATTTCTCTCCCCCATCTCCATTCATTCTCTAGAAGATCTCATTTAGGTTCAAGACTTGATATAGCATCTGTGCACCTCTTAACAGGCCAAAGTACATTTTCATCCTAGGCCTTCCTTCTGAGCATCGTACTCAAAAACCCAGCTTCCTATTTTCATAGGCATGAAAGTCAACATGTCTAGATTGAAGCTCCCGCAACTGCTTACCTGAAGCCTACCCTTCCTCTCTTGGTGACAACTCCACCCTTCCAGTTTCTCAGCCCCAAATTCTAAGTCATCCTTGATTCCTCTCTTTTCCCTCATAGTTCACATCTAATCCATTAACATATCCTACCAGCTCTACCTTCAAAATACATCTAAAGTTAAACCACATCCTATCACCTCAACCAAGGTGAGTTTGTTTTTTAAATTTTATTGAAGTGTCATTGATTTACAATGTTTTGTTAATTTCAGCAAAGTGACTGTTTTATATTTCCTGACATATTTCAAATGCCTGTGGTAGGCTCATAGTCTATACATGTTAATGGAAGGAAAAGATTTATTTTAAGACCTAAAAAAGTGACCATGCAGGAAAGGGGGTAAAATAATAGAAAATATCTATTAACTTAGAATATGCATTCAAAATCTCATGCACCTTTTGATATTCAGATGAGATAAGATGGCAATTTCTCTGAACCCCAGACTAAGTATTCTCATCTGGGTGTGTGTATGATCAGTTGCTCAGTCATGTCCCACTCTTGGCGACCCTATGGACTGTAGCCAACCAGGCTCCTCTGTTCATGGGATTTTTCAGGCAAGAATACTGGAATGGGTTGCCATTTCCTCCTCCAGAAGATCTTCCTGACCCAGGGATAGAACCCGTGTCTCCTGCGTCTCCTACATTGGCAGTCGGATTCCTTACCACTGTACCACCTGGGCAGCCTGAGAATTCTCAACTACATAATCATAAAATGAAATACATCTTCCCTCAAAAAAGGAGTCAAAAAGAAAAAAAAAAATGCTTGTGTTGTATTGGCTTTGTTGTACAGGATGGTAAAGATAATGGAAAAATTATAGAAAAGATAGCAAGATTATAAATATGAATTGGGAATAATGCAAGTATTATGAGTTTTCTTAAATACAACTATTCACTAGATAAACTTATTGATCTTTAATGATATGCAAACTGCAATATTAAAAACTATATGAAATAAAAAGACTACAGCCCCTGATCTTAAAAACTGCATATTGAGTACATAAATAGTTGCTCATATAGATGGAAAAGTTCTAAGTGTCCAGAGACAAATATTAAGAAGAGGAGAGGATAACTTGGGAGACTTCAAGGAGAATTTAAGCAAGGTTTTCACAGTGTTTAGAATTTAGAAATGCACAGATTGTGGGGTGGGAGGGGGGAATGGATCTTCCAGGCAAAGAAGAAAAGAAATATTTTTGAAGAAATCACAAGAATGAAATAAAATAAGTCTTGTCTGGGCAGTCGTGGGTAGATTTATATAACAGTCACTAACCATAAATATAAATATGTAAATCTGCCTTCATTAATTTGAAGGACCTTTTTGAATCACTTTATAATGTTCTATGTTTTAGCGCATTGCCAAGCTTGAACTTTTCTGGCCCCAGATTCCCTCCTTCCCTTCCTACTGTTGTGTCTGTAATGCAGGACAGAGCCCAGGAGCGAGCTGTAACTGCCAGGCTCCTGTCCAGGGCTGGCCATTAAGGGGCCCTGGCAGAAAAATGGAGAGTAAGAAGAAGGGAGGAAACCGAGTCTTCTTCCCTCTCTCTCTGTCTTGAGCACTGTCTCTGGCAGCACCCATTCTTCTTTGGGGGCTTCATTGTTTCCAGCTGTATGTGGTTCCAGCTTCCACCAGCCATTCCTGTCTCTGCCAGTACTCCTTCTTCCCTTTGTCCTTCTATTCTAGGCTTATACAGAGTTTCCTACCTTATCTTTTTTTGAAAAAAATTACGTTTATTTTAAAAATTTTTATCAACCATATAGTAGATGTAAACATTATACCTTACAGGTGTACAATACAGTCACTCACAACTTTTAAAGTTATATTTAATTTACAGTTATTATAAAATATTGCCTATATTCCCTGTGTTATACAATATATCTTCGTAGCATATTTTATATTTAATAGTTGTACCTCTTACTCTCCTATCCCTATATTGTCCCTCCCTCCTTCCCTTCCCCCACTGGTAATGCTGTCCTCTATATCTGTGAGTCTGTTTCATCTTTGTTTTACTCACTAGTTTGCTATATTTTTTAGATTTCACATGTAAGTGATATCATACAGTATTTGTCTTTTTCTGTCTGATTTACTTTACTTAGCCTAATGCCCTCTAAGTCCATCCATGTTGCTAAAAATGGCAAAACTTCATTCCTTTTTATGTCTGAGTAATATTCCATTGTACATATGTACCAAAATTTTTTTATCCATTCTTCTCCTGATGGACACTTAGGCTGTTCCCATATCTTGGCTACTGTAAATAATGCTGCTGTCAACACTGGGGTAAATGTATCTTTTGGAATTAATGTTTTCTGTTCTTCCCATGAGTGGAACTGTTGTGTCACAGAGTAGTTCTATTTTTAGCTTTTGGAGAAACCTCCATACTGTCTTCCACAGCGGCTGCACCAATTTACATTCCCACCAACAGTGTACAAGGTTTCCCATTTTTTATACCCTTGCCAATATTTGTTATCTGTGGTCTTTTTGAAACAGACATTCTAATGGATGAGAGGTGATGTCTCACTGTGGTTTTGAGTTGCATTTCTCTAATGATCAGTGATACTGAGCATCTTTTCATGTGCTTGTTGGCTATGTGTATTTACCCTTTGGAAAAATATCCATTCAGTTCTTCTGCCCGTTTTTTGATCAGTTTGTTTTTTTGATGCTGAGTTGTATGATTTGCTTATACATGTTGAATATTAACCCTTTATTGGTCTTCAGTTCAGTTCAGTTCAGTCACTCAGTCGTGTCCAACTCTTTGTGACCCCATGGACTGCAGCACGCCAAGTCTCCCTGTCCATCACCAACTCCCGGAGTTTACTCAAACTCATGTCCACCAAGTCGGTGATGCCATCCAACCATTTCATCCTCTGTCGTCCCCTTCTCCTCCCACCTTCAATATTTCCCAGCATCAGAGTCTTTTCCAATGAGTCAGTTCTTTGTATCAGGTGGCCAAAGTATTGGCGTTTCAGCTTCAGCATCAGTTCTTCCAATGAATATTCAGGACTGATTTCCTTTAGGATGGACTGGTTGGATCTCCTTGCAGTTCAAGGGACTCTCAAGAGTCTTCTCCAACATCACAGTTCAAAAGCATCAATTCTTTGGCACTCAGCTTTCTTTATAGTCCAACTTTCATACCCATACATGACGACTGGAAAAACCATAGCTTTGAAATGGACCTTTGTTGGTCATATCATTTGCAAATATTTTCTCCAATTCAGTAGGTTGTCTTTTTGTTTCGTGGTTGATTTCCTTTGCTATGCAAAAATTTCTAAGTCTAATTAGCCCCATTTCTTCACTTTTACTTTTATCTCCTTTGGTTTAGGAAACAGAGCCAAAAAAAAAAATCAAAAAATATTGCTATGATTTATGTCAAACAGTGTTCTGCCTATAGTTTCCTCAAGGAATTTTATACTATCCAGTCTTACATTTAGGTCATGAATTCATTTTGAGTTTATTTTTGTATATTGTATTAGAGAATTCCTAATAATTGTTTTAGAGCATAGTTAACACCTATCCTTCTCAAAATATTCAAAAGATTGCGATGAAGGAACACTTCTGAACTCATTCAACGCGATCAGCATTACCCTGATACCAAAACCAGACAAAGGTATCTCACATACAAACAAAATTACAGGGCAGTATCACTGATGAACACATATACAAAAAACTTCAACAAAATATTATCAAATTTCATCCAACATTACATACACTATGATCAAATGGGATTTATCCCACAGATGCTAAGATTTTTCAATATCTGCAAATAAATCAGTGTAATACACCACATTAGCAAACTAAAGGATAAAAACCACATGATCATTTCAATACTTGCAGAAAAAGCTTTGTACAAAATTCAATGATTATTTATAATAAAAACTCTCTAGAAAGTAGGAATAAAAGAAACACATCTCAACATAAAGCCCATATATGACAAACCCACAGCTAACATAATTTGTTGCTGTTTTTCAGCTGCTCAGTTATATCTGACTCTTTGTGACCCCATGGACTGCAGCACACCAGGTTTCCCTGTCCTTCACTATCCCATGAAGTTTGCTGAAACTCATGTCCAATATAATATTCAAGAGTAAAAACGTTGAAAGCATTTCCTCTAAAATCAGGAACAAGACAAGGATGCCCACTCTCACCACTCTTATTCAACATAGTTTTGGAATTTCTAGCCATAGTAATCAGAGAAGAAATAAAAGGAATCCAAATTGAAAAGGAAGAAGTAAAATTGTCACTGTTTGCAGATAACATGATACTATACATAGAAAGCTCTAAAGATGCCACCAGAAAACTACTAGAGTTCATCAATAAACTTGACAAAGTTGCAGAATATAAAATTAATATGTAGAAATCTGCTGCATTTCTGTACAGCAAGAATATACAAAGGAATTTCCTACTTTTTAATCCTTGGGTTGCCTCACTATCTTGCTTGGGTTTGCAACCTTTCTATCACCTTTGGAATCAATGTCTTGTTTCAAATTCTCTGTTGCAAATAACTGAAATGGTCTTCATTTTCCTGTTTAGACCCTGACCCTGACTTACTCAGTAATTGCTATTTCAGTAGCTGTTACACTTCCAATGTGGCTTAGTGAAAAAGAATCTTCCTGCCATTGCAGGAGACTCAGAAGATGGGAGTTCTATCCCTATGTTGGCAAGATCCCCTGCAGAAGGAAATGGCAACCTACTCCAGTATTCTTGCCTGGAAAATCCCATGTACTGAGAAGCCTGGCAGGCTACAATCCACAGGGTCATAAAGACTCAGACACAACTGAGCACACACACCCATATGGGTTTGTGCCCCCGCCCCCAATTCATATGTTGAAGTCCTAATCCACAGTACGTTAGAATGTGATTCTATTTGGAATTATACTATATGAATTTGTGGTACTTGGTAAGGCACACTGCATCTGGTTACCGAAAAGCCATGGCCTCTTTCTCATTTGCAGGTAATCTCCTTATACATACCCAAGAGAGGTATAGTGGAAGGAGAAAATAAGAACAGTAGTTAGCCTTTCATAGTTCTTATTCTTTAGATATATCTCCACCTGAAAGAAGAAATTTAGAATATTTGACTTGGAAGAACAGGACAGCTAAGACAAAAATGGGGAAGAAAAATAGCAAGAAAAACAGAAAACCCAGTCACCTCTACCACCCCTAGTTACATTCAGCTTTAACCACTTATTAACACTTATTACAATTGGCAATTCGTTTACCTTCATTTACTCAGTTTTTGTCCCCTTCACTGAACACTAGAACCTCACAAGGACAAGGACCATTTATGTCTAGTTCACAATTTTATCCCAAGGCTATCCCAGCAATTATTAAATAGTTGATACTTGGCAAACAATTCTTGAATAATGAAGGAAGGGAAAAGAACTGCAAAAGAATAAACTATTATTTTTATGTACAAGGCACTACTAAAACTATAGAATGACTCAAACAATCTTGTCCTCTTAGGTAGCTTACACTGTAATCAAAGAAAAAGAATGCACAGTGCTATATCAAGAATCACTGCATGCCTCAGAAATTCAGAGAAGGAAGAGCAAAGAGTACTTATTGACAGATGGAATTACTAAGGATGTGCAGAAATAGCCAACAAAAACAGAAAAGAAACCAGTCACAGAAAGACAAATACTGCATGATTCCACCTATACGAGTCATCAAATACAGTCAAACACACAGAAGCAAAGAACAGGATGGTGGTTACCAGGGGAGAGGAAAACGTGGAGTTGGATCAATGTGTATAAAAGTTCAGTTATGCAAGATGAATAAGTTCTACAGATCTAAGTTACAACATTGTGCCTGAAGATAACAATACAGCATTTTACACTGAAAAATTTGCTAAGAAGGTAGATATCACATTAAGTGTTCTTACCATAATAAAGAGAGAGAGAGAGAGAGAAACACAAGAAGGCTTCATCAGCATTAACCTCTGAATGTTTTCCATACTGCAAAACCATCGAGTTTCTCTGATATGCTATTTCATGTCAAAGCCTGGCAGTCGCAGTGAAAGAGTTATACTTTCAACACTCTCTGTGAAATCAGGGGTCAGCAGGAAGCCTACCAGGCACATCAATGATGACCGCCTGCAATACCCTCTAGGATCCCACTGAATTCCTGGCCTCCGTGGGTCTATTAGTCTGTCTGATGAAAAGAAGGTATCTCAGGGCACCTGGTGCTCTGAAGTGTGCTATTCCTGTCCCCTCAGGCTGACTGGAGTGCCCATCTGCCTTGGTTTTCAACAACTGCAAAGAAGCCCAGCATGCAGGGAATGAAGTATCTACTGGGTAAGGGAGACTGTCAATTCTGAAAATGCTTGTCAAGTGTGTACGACTGCCTCTGAGGATCTGAGGGAATTTTTATGCATTGTGGTAAAATAGTCCCAGCCTAAGTCTAAACATTTGGCAACTTTCTAGAGAATATAATTAAGTATCACTCACTATGATTTCTCGGTTTTATCTACCTTTTTGGTGACTATCACAGGAAAGATTATTCACTTTCCTTCCTGGTGGCTCTTTTTTATTATATTTTCAGTTAATAAAGCAATAGAGCAGTATGCATGTTTCCTACTATTGATATTATTTATTAATGATAAGCATGTTTCAGTAAATATGTATTAAAATGATAAATATATGAGTTAAGCATGTATTTCCCACGTAATAAATGCATGACTGTATCTAAATATCAGTTCTAACAATAATTTGGGAGAAAACCAGTAATTCATTTTATCATTTCACATACTTAGTCACTTGGCAAATTCATTTCATTCTAAACATTATGGCAAAGTAACACATGAAGAGATATATAGTTTCTACTTGACATTATAAAATGTATCTCTCTGCTAGTTTTCAGGTTCATAAAATTAAACTTATTTGTTTCTCCCAAGCCAAATAAGATTTGGTAAAATGATGGATTCCAGTCTACTGAAGAATGCTTGTCCAGGTAAGATTTAAATGCTTTGGAAGAGTCAGACTGCTGGATCAGCTCCATGACCAGCTGAGAATTTATTAAGTACATAGTTCAACTTTTTAATAATATATTTTCAGGCTATTATAAAAATGAATCCAAGAGCCTTGGAAGAGCCAGGAACTATTTTGATGTCCAGGCTAGGATGTTCTTTAGACAATCTAATTGGTCCAGAAGGACCCTAAAACAGTATCTAGCTCTATCTGTGTCTTCATAGGCACAGATAACCTCTGGAACAGCACCCCAAAGTTTCTCAGAGACTTTCAGGGTAAATATAGGATAATGCTAATGCCAAAAACTCATTCCCTTAAACCTGATAAAACCTGAGTAACCAACTATCAATCAATAAAATGATACTTACTAAATGCTTTATATATGCTTTCAAATTGTGGTGCTGAAGAAGACTCTTGAGAGTCTCTTGGACTGCAAGTGATCAAACCACTCAATCCCAAAGGAAATCAACTCTGAATATTCATTGGAAGGACTGATGCTGAAGCTGAAGCTCCAATACTTTGACCCACCTGGTACAAAGAGCCAACTCACTGGGAAAGATGCTGATGCTGGGGAAAATTGAGGGCAGAAGGAGAAGGGGGTAACAGAGGATGAGATGGTTGGATAGCATCACTGCTTCAATGAGTTTGAGAAAACTATGGGAGATGGTAAAGGACAGGGAAGCCTGACGTGCTGCAGTTCATGGGGGTCTGAAAGTGTCAGACATGATCTAGTGACTAAACAGCAATAATGCCTGGCATATATTGGTGACCATAATAGAGAAATGGGGGCTATCTTCCTGAGGCTTATAGTTCAGAAGATATGGCATACAACAAACAATTAATTCAAGAGCAATGGTTGTTAGAAAAAGAGAAGTATAAGGTACAGGGGGACTAACCTAAGGCTAAGGGGTCAGGAAGGTTTCCATGAAGAAGAAAAATGAGTTGACCTTTTGGTAGGTGGTATAGGAGAGAAGGAAGGATGTCCAGGAAGGTGAACCAGCATGTGATTCAAGACCAGTGGAGAGAATTAAGTGGATTCTGTGTTCAGATCATCTAACTGAAATAACAGAAATTGTATCATTTTTGAGAAACATATCTGAGGGATAAAAGTCTCTTCATGAGACACGCTGATGACTTATGTGAGGAGGCAGAGTCTATACCTAAGTCAGGAATACAGGGTAACATTTACCTTTGGTGATAGACTGTCACATATGTAACAGACAACAAGTCCTCCACCACCTCCCTCCCAACAAAGCAGATCTCTTTCCAAATGCCATCACAACTGAATGGATAAAAGCTGACAACCCAAATTCTCCCATTACCTTCCAGGGTCATTCAGGTTTTATGGGTAAATGTGTATGACCATGGACATCCCAGGTGGAGCAAATGGTAAGAACCTGCCGGCCAGTGCAGAAAAGGTTAAGAAACACGGGTTCTATCCCTAGGTTAGGAAGATCCCTGGAGGAGGAAATGGCAACTCGCTCGATATTCCTGCTTGGAGAATCCCATGGACAGAGGAGCCTGGAAGGCTACAGTCCATGAGGTTACACAGAGTTGGACACAACTGAAGCAATTTAGCACACACCTGTCTGACCAAAATGACTGCTCACTGTACCCCATTTTCTCTCTATTAGCTTAAAATAAAAATCAAGTTTCACTGGACAACATATCCTAAAATCTTTAAGTTTTAGAATGGACAAATTTCTTTTTGGAGTTCCTAAATTTTATCCCTAAGAAAAAAGGGGCCTAGGAGATAATTTAACTTGCAAAATACCCTAAAGCTAGTTAGAGTCAGAGCTAGAACTAAAATCCTGATTTCTATGCTAATTTTCTTTACACAATTACATATAGATATTCTTAAAATTATCTATATATATTGCCGCTCTCTAGCAAAAGTGATAACGACTGGATATAAACAAACAACCATACCTAGAGAAAAGCTCTTGGTCAAGTTATTCATTAGAATTCTATTATATGACAAGTATAATTTTGTAAATAGTGAGACTGAGGTCATTAGATTAATAATGCTACTAACAATGTGGATTTGAGTCACAGATTTGCAGTGATAGTGAACAATGACTGTAAGAGGGTAGATAGCACGCTGCTACAGCAAAAGGCATGTTATCACAAGATGGCTCTATGACTCAGCAACAATAACGCCAATTTGCTCAAGTTTAGTTTGACCTAAAGCCTTTGCAGCTTCTTTACTTTGTTGACAACACGTGCACAAAAAAAGTGCAAGAAAACTTTGCCAGCATGGTGCTTTAATACATTTGTTCTCTTGTAAAATATGTATAGGCATCACACATAAAATCCACTCTGACAGTATTCAGCAGAACACTTTACAGACAAAAGGCAGATTCAGATGCCTATTAGACATTCAAGAGGAGGTCACAGCCTCTGATTCTCCTCTCAGGCAGCACTCTGCCACCTCTGTGCCTTTCATAGCAGTGTTTGCAAGCTCTGGGTCTTGTGCAAGTGACATCATCAAAACAACCAATTTCTTGCCTACATCTTTTTCTCCATCCAGGCTATAGAAGAATATGGTAGATGATAAGTGGACAGAATCAAATAAGTTATTCATTCTATTTGCATGAAAGACTCTTGCTCACTTGGCAACAATCAATGACAGCCAGGCTTTAAATGAAACACTTTCTTCCCTTCAACTCTGTCACATACACACACATCCCAAGTAAAGATTTAATGTCTATTTTTTTTTCCAAAAAAAAAAAAAAGATGGGGTGGGCAAGACAGAGAATGTTTCACATTCTACATTTTCAGAGAAAGTATCCAACACGACTTGCCATGATAACTAAATTTATTATTAACTGTGTATTTCATGATGTTAGTGACAATATGTTAATGTGATTTTTCACGTCCTCCTGCAGTGAACAGATGGCTCCTTTTACTTTCCTTTCCACATCAAGTGTGATTATTTCTTGGTGCCAAAAGCCACCTGCCGCTCCTCGGTCTCCAGTCTAATTTTTTATGTTGGTAAAACACAGCAGGACTTGTTATCAGTTGGATGGCATCTTAATAAAAGGAGACATGCCAACATATTGACATCATGTTCAAGGGGAAATTTCAGCCCCTTCAAACCCTTAACCCCCTTCCACTATCCCCTTTCAAAAAGTGAAGAAGAAAAAGGAAAAAAAAATAGAGGCAAAGACCCCACCAGTTTCAAGATGTTTGATTACAATTGTCGGGCCTACAGCCAGGTTGCTGAATTGGCCTCCCTTTGTTCTTAAACCCAAGCATCTCACTCAAGGCTCTGATCTTTCATCCTGTGTAATGATAATTAGCCATAACATATTCCAAAGTCAAATGTAAGCAGGAATACATTAACATTGAGATCAGTGTCAGGGCAATTTTCACTGGGAAAATGACAAAGAACACACACACATACACATACACACAATCAAAAATTTCAAGATTCAAGCATTGATACAATCACTTTCATAGCTGTGAATATTAAACCCACTGGTTTGTCTGTTATGAGTGCTTATCTAGAATGCCAAGACCTCCTAATGTGGGTGCAGTGACTCCCATAGCCCATGCTTAACAGAGAAAACATGAGTAATAAACCATGGTAGCCTGCTTTAATTTTTCCATTCTTTCTTAGAACAAAGAGGCATAGTATGTTAGGTGATCTGTGGTCCAAGAAGAGGTCTTCCAGGCGATTGGATGGTGTGGCTCTCAACAGCTGGTCCGACACATTTGGGAACAGCATGTAGAAAAATGCGTCAGTGTTTTGAAGATTACCAACTGCGATGATGCATTGGTTATGACACAACCTAAAAAATGTTAAATTTCCTAGCCACAATCGATACAATTCAGTGTCCTTACCATCAGGGTGCACACTCTCCAATGCAAGATGAGATAGATGCAAATTCGGTAAAACCAAAACTTCCAAAATGGATTCTCATTCATTAGAGAGCCCTCTTCCAATGCCTGTTATTTCCTGTTAAAACCAAACAAAGCATTAAACCTGCAGCTGGCTTCTTAAGACTTCCAAGGTTTATAAAAAACAGAAGAAAACTCCTAGCAGAAGAAAATTACTACAATAAAAGTACTAATATTTTTTTTAAAAAATGATTCACAACTAACAGTTTCCTTGAGACAAACAAGTAGATTATGCCATCACAGAATCTCTCAGATGAACGTAAACTTGGCATTGTCTCTTTTATTTCCTTCAACTATCCCTCCAAACAAAGAACCTGTATGAAACAAATATCTATTAACTGTTTTGCAGCTTTTTATTTGTATTACATTTCTCTAGTATTTTGTTACGGTGGTGGTTTAATTGATAAGTCATGTCCAACTCTTGGGACCCCATGGACTGTATTCTGCCAGGCTCCTCTGTCCATGGGATTCTCCAGGCAAGAATACTAGAGTAGGTTGCCATTTACTTCTCCAGGGGATCTTCCCAACCCAGGAATCAAACCCAGGTCTCCTGCATTGCAGACAGATTATTTACCAACTGTGCTAACAGGGGAGATTAATACTTTGTTATAAAAATTGGCAAACATAGAAAATTTGAAAGAACCAATACCATTTTGTCTACCACACAGATTCTATAATTAATGTTACAATACTAATTTTACTATATATCTTTTCATTTACCTGTTCTTTTATCTATTCATCAATCTATCTTATTATGTTATATTTCAAAATGAATAACCAATAACCATCCAGCAACCAAAATTAAAATTAACTTGAGTTTATGCTAATTAAAGTGAGATCCATATATAGTGGTGCTCACTAAGTCATTCAATAAGTATTTCTTGAGTTTTTGCTTAGGGTCAGGCACTGTTCTAAATGCTGAAGATACATGATTGAATAAAATAGCCAAAATACCTGCCCTCATTGAACTTATAATTTAGTGGGCTTGACAGGGGAAAAATAATTATTAAATGAATGGCTCTCTAAAAAAGATTTGTACAAAGGAAGATATGCCAACATAGACAAGTAGTCAAGATTATTCTTAACTTAGACATTGTAATAAGGTTAGGAAGAATGTTTCCTGTGTCACTATAATATTGTCTAAAAAAGAGCCCACACATAGCAGCCTCTCATAAGATAGCTGTCACATTACTGGATAAACAAAGACAACCAACTCCAGTATTCTTGCCTGGAGAATTCCATGGGTACAGGAGCCTGGCAGGCTACAGTCCATGGGACTGCAGAGTTGGACATGGCTGAGTGACTGAGCATGCACTACTGAAGAATGACCTTAAAGGTAAATAAATAATAATAGGGAGGCAATTCATTTAGCAACTCTAACTGTAGCAATCTTACATCAAAAGACTTTTTCAAGACATATCTGATTTGGGGGCACTATCCTGAATAGTATGTCTACCATTACAGGAGCTGCGTTTGTATGGAATATGATGCAAAGTGAAATAATTTCCTAGTAAAGTATAATGTCCTCAAAAATAAGGTTGTGCCAATGATCCTTTCAGAGGTGTTTAAATTAAAATGTAGGGAGGCTATTACAGGCTAATAATCAAGTTTTTATGTGTTTAATGAAAAAATAGTGGAGTTAGTTTAAGCAAACAAAAAGCATTGCTAGTCAGCTTTGGTTAAATCTATCAATAGTTTATAACTACTCTAAGAAAGTTAAATCAATCAACTTTCCTTTCTAAACTAATGTGAGATACTTATTATCTGATTATTTAGTGGCTATAATTTATTAACAGTGGAACTAGTATGCAAACAAAGTTCTTTACAGACAGAACTGATGACTTTATGTATGTTACTTAAACACAAAATGCTTAAAATATTCCACACTCAAAAACTAATATGACTGGGACATTTGTGTCTATATACTGAAATGGTAGGAGAGAGAAAAAGTAGAGAAGAAACTTTGGGTCAAATTTTTTTATTGAATGTATTAATCTATATACAGAAGGTCTACTATTGCCAAATATTCAGGAAGAAAAACATTTAATTTTTAATCTGTTCCATGTGAATTAAAACATTGTATGGTAAATAAGCATACTAGTAAGTGTTGTCTCTACATTTTTGCTTAGAAAAGCTCTGGTTGATTTTTAAAACTTAACAAAGATATTATCAGGAAAGTCTGTACCACGTTCTGATTATTTCAATCTCTAACTATTCAAATTAAGTCTGGTTGCTAATTTTGTTTTTCTGACTTCCTTAAAAAAAGTTTACTTAAAAGAAAAATGTGATCCAGTTAAAATAGTAAAATAACAATATTGCTGCTGATTTTTATGGTATTTTCTATTAGTTCTGTTGGATTCACTAAGAATAAATGAGTTGCATCCTTGAATAACTTAAAAGTATAGCCTATGGCCCAATGCAAAAAACTGTCATTCATGGATTGAAAGTGAAGTCACTCGGTTGTGTCCAACTGTTTGTGACTCTATGGATTGTAGCCCCCAGGCTCCTCTGTCAGTGGAGTTTTCCAGGCAAGAATTTTGGAGTGGGTTGCCATTTTCTTCTCCAGGGGATCTTCCTGATCGAGGGATAGAACTCAGGTCTCCTGCATTGCAGGCAGACTCTCTACCCTCTGAGCCACCAGGGATTGGACATTTCATAAATTTAAATTAATGAACATATAAATATTCACCCAACTTTACAATTGATCTGAAACTTTAAGCTTCTATTAAGTGGACTTCCACTCTGGTAATGATGGTGTAATAGAGATTCGATTTATCTTCATTTATCATTTGAAACAATTAAAAATGAATAAAATACTTGAAACAGTTCGTATAAGTCAAAAATTACATAACAGCAGTTGATAAGAGGCTGACTACCAGGCCATGAAGGACAGTGATCTCTGAGAGGCAAGAAACAAATAGCATGAATACTATGACTTCCCCAGCCTATTTACTTGAGAGAAATTTGAGGCCACAGCACTGGGAAGGAAAACCCAGGTGAAGCTCAGTGTAAACTCTGTAAAGGAGATACAGCTGAGCATTCAGAGAGACAAAGGCAGCTAGAGTTGCAGGACATGGTACGAAAGAAAAGAGTTACACAGGAAGAGAACTTTAGAGACCTTCAGAATGTCCCCTTTGAGTATTCAGTTGAGTATTGATCAGTGCACATGTGTATAAGGAAACTGCATGAGACTGGGGAAAGATGCATATTCAAAGACTAAAGGTAACAGTATCCAGCATTTACCCATGACTGGGAATAGCGACTATTTCCACCAGCCAAAAAAATATCATTTTTCATGGGCCTTGGTTAGAGTACCCTGAAGGATCTTATCAGAGGTAAGGGGAATAAGTAGCCCCAGATTAAGTACTGTCCTACTCCACCTATTAATAGCAAATCTAAAAGACAAGATTAAAAAGAATCAAACTGTTCCCACGTAACTTAACTGCATCCCCAAACAAAGCTCGAGACCTATAGGAACACAGAAATAACCAGCAAACCAACCAATCCAATCCAAACAATTCACAATGTTTGGCACCTAATCAAAACTTATCAAGCACGCAAAGAAGCAGAGAAATACAAGATATAATGAGGATAAAAATTAATCAGTAAAAATTGAACCAGAACTGACACAGATGTTAGGATTAGCAGAAACTGAAATTAAATTTATTCTAACTGTATTCCATGTGTTCAAAAACCTAAGTAAATATTCTTAAAAATCCAATTGAACTTCTAGGAATGAAAACTACAGCATGTGAGGTGAAAAATACACTTAATGAATTAGCAGCAGATTAAACAAGAGAAGAAAAGACTAGTAAATTTGAAAACATAGCAGTGGAAACTCTCTAAAATGAACCACAGAAAGAGAATTATAATAATGAGTAGAGCACCAGCAAACTCTGGAATAACACCAATATACATCATGGGAGTCCCTAAAGCAGAGAAGAAAGGGAAAATAAAGCATATTTATAGAAATAATGGCCCAAAGTTTTCCAAATTTGATGAAATCCATAATCCCATAGACCCAAGTAGTTCAATGAGCCGCAAGCACAGAAAATAAGAAAACTATAGTAAGTAATATCATCATAAAACTGACCAAAACCATTGACAAGGAGAAAAAAAACTCTCAAAGACAGTAAGAGAAGAACTGTTCTTAGTCATTCAGGCGTGTCCACTCTTTGCAATGCAGTGGACTGTAGCCTGCAAGGTTCCTCTGTCCATGGGGATTCTCCAAGTAAGAATACTGGAGCAGGTCTTCTACTACAGGGGATCTTCCTGACCTAGGAATAGAACCCGAGTATCCTGCATTGCAGGCGAACTCTTTACCACCCGAGCTAGGAGGAAGCCCAAATATATTTGGGTGGATCGGGTCTTAATTGTGGCCTGCAGCATCTCTCACTGTGGCCCATGGGCTTCAGACATTTTAAAAATAAGTTCGATAATGACCTTTACACCTGAAGCAACAAAAAAAGAGGGTGGAGCAACTGTTTCAAGGCACTGAAATTTAAGGAGAAAAAAAATAGCTAAGAATTCTATGCCCATAGAAAATATCTTTAAATAGTAGATTAAATCCTCTTCAGATATTCAAAAATAATAAAAAATGCATTTCCAACAAACCCACACTACAATAAATAATGAGGGAAATCCTACAGGCAGAAAGAAAATGGTAACAGAAATGTGGATCCATGCAGTACAGCGATGAGCACAAGTACAATAATTCTGTGGGTAAATATGTGACTCTTCAAAGCTTAAATCTCCTTAAAAGATAATTGAGAGGCTGGGGGTGGAGCCTGGGCCAAAGGAATCAAGTGAGAAGAGGCAGCGCTGGTTTGAGGTCAAAGGCTGCCTTGAGCAGCGGGCAGTCAATGGCGCCGCCGGCGCCTTATGATGAGCCTGACGCTGCTGACGTCCTGCGTGCCCCTCCCCGACCACCACCTCCATCACCAGGGAAACGAGAAACGGGCGCCAGAGCCGCTGAGCCGACCCACTGGTTTCATGGCAGCTCCGAAGACAGCAGCCAGGGGGCCGTTGGTGGGGGCAGTGGTCCAGGGTACGGACTACTCTAATTTTGTGGTTTTCGATTCAAAAACATCAGAAGTACTTAGTCATCATCGAGTGGCATTAACCCAAGAGTTCCCAAAAGAAGGATGGATAGAACAAGACCCTAAGCAAATTCTTCAGTCTGTTAATGAATGTATAGAGAAAACATGTGAGAAACTTCAAGAACTGAATATTGATATATCCAACATAAAGGCCATTGGTGTCAGCAATCAGAGGGAAACCACCGTGGTCTGGGACAAATTAACCGGTGAGCCGCTCTATAATGCTGTGATGTGGCTTGATGTAAGAACCCAGTCAACTGTTGAGGCTCTTAGTAAAAAAATTCCAGGAAATAATAACTTCGTCAAGTCCAAGACAGGTCTTCCACTTAGCACTTACTTCAGCGCAGTGAAACTTCGTTGGATTCTTGACAATGTAAGAAAAGCTCAACAGGCTGTTGAAGAAGGCAGAGCTCTTTTTGGTACTGTTGATTCATGGCTTATCTGGAGTCTGACGGGAGGAGCTGATGGAGGTATCCACTGCACAGATGTAACAAATGCAAGTAGGACGATGCTCTTCAACATCCATTCTTTAGAATGGGATAAAGAGCTGTGTGATTTTTTTGAAATTCCAATGGACATTCTTCCAAATATCTGGAGTTCTTCTGAGATCTATGGACGAATGAAAACTGGGGCCCTGGAAGGTGTGCCAATATCTGGATGCTTGGGGGACCAGTCTGCTGCATTAGTAGGACAAATGTGCTTCCAGGAAGGACAAGCCAAAAACACGTATGGGACAGGCTGCTTCTTACTATGTAATACAGGTCATAAATGCGTGTTTTCTGAATGTGGCCTCCTGACCACAGTGGCTTACAAGCTAGGCAAAAACAAGCCCGTTTTTTATGCACTGGAAGGTTCTGTGGCCATAGGCGGTGCTGTTATTCACTGGCTGAGGGACAATCTTGGAATTATAAAAACCTCAGAAGAGAGTGAAAAACTTGCTAACGAAGCAGGTACTTCTTATGGCTGCTACTTCATCCCAGCCTTTTCAGGGTTATACGCACCTTATTGGGAGCCCAGTGCGAGAGGGATCATCTGTGGGCTCACTCAGTTCACCAATAAGAGTCATGTTGCTTTTGCCGCATTGGAAGCTATTTGTTTCCAAACTCGAGAGATTCTGGATGCCATGAACCGTGACTGTGGAATTCCACTCAGTCATTTGCAGGTGGATGGAGAAATGACAAAAAACAAAGTTCTTATGCAACTGCAAGCAGACATTCTGCATATTCCAGTAATAAAAGCCTCCATGCCTGAAACAATGGCACTGGGAGCGGCCATGGCAGCGGGGGCTGCAGAAGGGGTGAACGTCTGGAGCCTTAAACCCGAGGACTTGTCAACCATCATGATGGAACGGTTTGAACCACAGATCAAAGCCACAGAGAGTGAAATTCGTTATTCTACATGGAAGAAAGCTGTGATGAAGTCAATGGGTTGGGTTACAGGTCAGCCTTCTGAAAGTAGTGAATCTAATAACTTCTCTAGTCTGCCCTTGGGTTTTTTTATAGTGACTAGCATGATAATGTTAATTGGAGCAAGATACATCTCAAGTATATTTTCATAATACCAAGCATGGACTCTTGAGATGTGAGCTTTTCACACAATGAAAAAATCCAGCAATTTTGCCTCTTAGTGTGATGTCGCTACAACAGACTCTGACTTCGTTTATTGAACACTTAACTTCATGACTTACAAGAACCCTAGAAGTAGACCTTTGGCTGGAAATAAATAAATTACAGCAGAAAATGCTGCAGAAATATTTGGTGTGTTTTTTAGCATCGGCAGTTAAGGTCAGGCCAACCACTAGGAGTCAACCCCTCCACAGTCATAAAATCCTACTTCACTCCCTCTAAAATACAGAATACTGAGATTCTGTCTATGGAATTTTTCATCATACATTTTCTAACCCTTAAGACTAGGATTTGGCTCTCTGTGCACACACTTGATTAAGAGGTGCAACTACCCTGTTAAAACTGAGGGACATTTTGTTGTAATTGTTGTTTATAATGGATCCCAAGGTCCTCTTTTGCACATATTAGAGAGACTTCAATAACTTTACTGAATGTTTAAGGGAAACATTAGTTTTTATAATAGAAATGTAGCATTCTCATAGCCTAGATATTTTCCTAAAACATATTTGTCAAAATTCTTCAGACATTTTACATGCCTCATCAATTACACTACTTTTCTGTGTAGATCTATAGGGAGAAGGGCATGTTTTACTTTTTCTTTTCATATCTCCATTTTTATGTACTCTACTTGGTATGTATAACATATATGCTTATATTCTTCATATAGAAAACCCACTGATGAAGTTTATAAGAAGGATAGTCTTATGTGGATCACCACAATAAATATTTTAGGGTAAACATATATACATATATATTTAGAGTAATGAATACACATACTATTATCAGTAGAAAGTTTTTTAAAAAACTGGTATTTATTATTTTAATATGTGTTTTATATTGATATAAAATAGTATATTATGGTTTCAAAATATTTCTTACAATTACCTTTTAATTTAATTGCCTTAGCTAGATATATGTCAAAAACAAAGGGGGAAAACTGTGGAATACCACAGTAAGCATTATTTTGTAGCAGAAAAGAAAGAACTGATTGTTCAAACAAAACTAATAATACACTATGGAGTTAAACATATATAAAACAAAAATAGCAAGCAAGTTGGAAGTAGATAAATGGAAATGTAAAGTATTGTAAGGTTCGTATACTATACGGGAAGTAATATAATATCATTTGGAGTTACACTGTTAATACTCTAAATCCTAAAATAACAAAACAAAAAATTAAATTTAGTGCATAGGCCAGAACTATAAAAATATTCATTTGACCCAAAAGAAGGCAAAAAAGAGATGAAAAAGGAAAAAAGAAAAGATAGAAAAATGAAAAATAGTAACAGGAAAATATACTTAAACCTAACCATACCAATAAGAACATTAAATATAAATGGTCTAAACACCTCAATTAGAAAGCAAGATTGTCATATAAAGAAGACTCAAATACATACTGCCTCAAAAAAACATATTTCCTAAAAAGAGGAACAAAATAGTCAAAAAAGAAAAAGGATTTAAAAAATATACCATACTCATATTAACGGAAAGAAAGTTGAAGTGACTATTAATAGCAAAGTAAATTTCAAAGCAAAAAATATTACCAGTGATAGACAAAGTCATTTTGCAGTGATAAAAAGTCAATTCATTAAAGATATATAACAATCCTAAATATTTATATACCTAATAAAGCTTCAAAATACATAAAAGCAAAATCTGATAGAACTGAAAGAAAAAATGAATAAATCTACAATTATAGTAAGAGATTTCAATATCTCTTCTTCATTTGACAAAACAAGTAGAAAAACCAATGATTTGAACAATGCTATAGATTTGAACAATATTATACTATCAAATAATTTAATTGACATTCATATACCATAATACCCTACAGTAAGAGAATACATATTCATTTCAAATGCCTATGAAACATTTACCAAGATATATCTTATTTAGGCCATCAACCAAGCTTAAAAAAATTTAAAAGGATTTCACATAGAGTATGCCATGTGAGAACACTGGAATTATAAATCAATAAAATGTTTTTCTAAATGTCCAAATATTTGGACATTAAGTTGAAAAGTTTTAAATAATCCCCAAGTTGAAAAGATAAAGAAGAAAAATAAAAAATACTTGGAACATAGTGAAAATGAAGATACACCATAACAAAATTTGACATATCACTAAAGCAGCACTTAGAAATTTCTAGGACTAAAGGCCTAGAAGAAAGACAAAGTTTCAAATCAGTGACCTCAGCTTCAATCTTAGGAAACTGGAAATAGAATAACAAATTCAATACAAAGGATAAGAAAATAAAATAAAGTACAAAGTAGTATAGAAAACAGAAGGTGGGGGGGGGGGCGGGAAGGATCAGAATGAAGAGTGGGCAGATGGGGGTAGGAAAAATGATTAAAGGGTCACAAAGAAAAACAGGAAGAAGTGAATATGTTCATTAATTATGGTGACATATAAAAGGTGACTGTCAAAATTGAACACTTTAAATATGTGATTATTATACATCAATTATACCTCAAAAAAGTTTTAAAAAAGAAAAAAAAGTTACCTCAGATTCTGAAGGAATATAACCAAAGTTTGCTCAGTTTGTGGATCTTGGCTGTTTTCTATTAAGCATACTGATGTATCCTCTGCTTCTAAGTCTGCTAGCAGGGGTATGCTTCTTCCTGTCTCTAGAAGGTCTATCAGCTTTATTTGAAGTCATTTATGTGATTAGGCTGGAGAAGTACATGATAATGTCTAGTATCATTTAAACCAAATTAATTTCCCATTTATCTGTTCATAATTCTCAGTCTGGGACCTGCTGCAAATGACCTTATGAAAAGTCACAAACAAAGATGCCGTAAGAAAATCAAGCTAAAAGTCCTCAAACTCAGTATCTCATTCTTTCTCACTTCTGAGTGTTAAACTCATGTGGTTATCAGCTTTTTTTAATACCTTTGGCTTTATAAGTCTCATTTTCATAATTCAACCTATTATGGTATTGATAAATTATAGTACTTTGTCCCAAGGCTATTAAGGAGCTTCTGTATATTCTATCATAAAATTAGCTAATGAATAATTTCTCTCTATTGCCACTAAGCAGAACTACATGGTTAAATTATGATGATGGAGTCTCATCACATGCATGTTATGAAACAGCAAGTCATCATTTAATGTCAGGCATATGTGTGAGCGGGAGAGCAGGAGCTCAAACACTAACCAGGAGAATGAAAAACATCTAATTCTGATACTACTTTCCAAAAAGGCACAGGTTGTGAGGGCTACCCTGTGGCTCAGTGGTAAAGAATCTGCCTGCCAACATCTAGAGACAGGAAGAGCCCCCGGAGGAGGCAATGGCGACCCACTCCAGTAGTCTTGCCTAGAGAACCCTATGGACAGAGGAGCCTGGCAGGCTACAGTCCATGAGTTTTCAAAAGAGTCAGACATGAATTAGAGACTGAACAACAACAACAACAATTTGTGAATTAAAACAATTAAGTCATAGCTGAGAAGGGCAGGGGTGAGTAAGGAAGAGAGGGAAGAAACAAGGAAGGCCATGAAGGGAAAGGGATTTTAAAGGTATCCAAAGAGAAACTTCCTTGCTGGCTCAGAAGGTAAAGAATCTGCCCACAATGCAAGAGATGCGGGTTTGATCCTTGTGTCGGGAAAATCCCCTGGAGAAGGAAGTGGCTACCCACTCTAGTATTTTTGCCTGGAAAATCCCATGGTCAGAGGAGCCTGGCGGGCTCCAGTCCGTGGGGTCGCAAAGAGTTGGACAAGCTGTACTATTAAATCTAACTGGAGACATCCTGTGTGGTACCCATGCACAAGCAGCTCTAGGAGTGACAGCAATGGACATCGGACTTAGAGGGATAAGCATCTTCCCCTCCTCACCTGGTAATAATCCTAATTATTATCTGTCTGTAACTAATATCTGGTGCTTATATGGTTGTTTTGATACTGATACCCATAAACTCAAAGGGAAGCTATTGATTCACTCACTGGTAAGCCCTTGTTCTCAATATATCAGTATAAACGTTATGTTAAACAATCCCTATTTAGGTGGAACATTATAAACCTACTGTATGACTGTTAGATATGGAAAATGTGTTTCCATGCCATTTTCTTTTTATTCAGAACTAATAAGATTCCCGAGAATAATTTTGCAATGAAGTCCAGAGTAAATACAATACCATCTCACACAGTCATCTACTTTTTCCTCCCACTGAAATGACAGTTCTATAGTCCATTCTGATGGTTTCAATCAAAACAAAATAAATAAACTTAGTAAAGTTAATATTTAAATATCCCTCCATAGTTTCCATCAACAACCTGTACAGCCTGATTTATTTGAACTTTGGAGAAACTGCATGGGATCTTTGTCTGCTATTTATTTAGCATATATGACAGTCCATTATTATATCAGCTCTCAATAAATTGATTTAATTTACAAAAATAAAAGAAAGGAAGGCCTTGACCTTTGGTGGGAAAAAAGTAGAGGGTAACAAGACTGCTAATAACCTTATATTAAGCTATCTATGAGTTTGCGTATGCTAAGTTGCTTTAGTTGTGTCTGACTCTTTGCATACCTATAGACTGTAGCCTGCCAGGCTCCTCTGTCCATGAGGTTCTCCAGGCAAGAATCCTGGAGTGGGTTGCCATGCCCTCCTCCAAGAGATCTTCCCGACCCAGGGATCGAACCCACATCTCTTACGTCTCCTATACTGGCAGGCAGATTTTTTACCACTAGTGCCACCTGGGAAGCCCATCTATGAGTTCAGTTCATTGTAAACAGTCCACAAATCTTTCTTATGTTCAGTTATTATAGGATGTTTTCAAGTGTCACAGGAAATCCAAGCTTGAAAAGTATTTGCAAAACCAAAAACAGTGAAAAGACAGCTTATGTCTATACTGAAAGTGAAAATGTTGGTCACTCAGCAATTTCCCACTCTTTGCAATCCCATGGACTGTAGCCTGCCAGGTTCCTAGGTCCATGGGTTTCTCCAGGCCAGAATACTGGAGTGCGTTGCTATTCCCTTCCCCCGGAGATCTTCCAGACCCAGGAATTAAACTCAGGTCTCCTGCATTGCAGGCAGATTCTTTACCATCTGAGCCACCAGGGAAGATATGTCTATACTAGGAGCTTCAAAAGAGAGCTAGGCAAAAACCAAGATAACAATGTTCTAATGATTGCAGCTGAAAGATAGCTCTAAACCTGAAGTAGGCAATCTGCTTAATTGCATATCCCTGTTTCTAATTTTGTATGGCTTTAACAAAGTGACCAAAACAGGGGATGAATAGACACCTTGGAACAGGAAGCTCTAATTAGCATATTTCTCTTTCTGTCTCTCTCTGTCTCTCATTGCAAGATAAGGTTTGTCCAACCTCAAGTATATTTTACCAAATGAACTGACCGCTTATTCCCAGGTCTCTTTCAAATAGGCCACAGATACTACAATTGGCCTCCCTGGTGGCTCAGTCAGTAAAGAACCTGCCTTCAGTTCAGGAGACCTGGATTCAATTACTGGGTTGGGAAGATCCCCTGGAGAAGGAAATGACAACCCACTCCAGAATTCTTGCCTGGAAAATCCCATGGACAGAGGAGCCTACAGTCCATGGGGTCACAAGAGTAGGACACGACTTAGCAACTAAACCACCATCACCACCATATGCCATTATCTCAGTTTCATGGTTGAGAATAATGAGATAAAGAATAAGAAAATCACTTTCCCAAGCCAAAAAGGGTATAGCTTTAGAATTTAAGAGATAATTCATCAGGAGAATATGATTACTTGCCTAGAATTTACTATTTTCAAAAACAATGTTCCCAGTGAAAACTCTGAGACCACCTGTATGATGTAAAGCCTGTGGGTTGACAGGGCTTGAGAGAGCATCTAGCTAAACATCTTTTAATATAAAAGAAGTGAAAATTTTAAATGACTTAGTAGATGCCATTAAAAAGATGGTGGGAGTAAAATTACAATCCAATTTTTATACTCTAATGTTCCTTTAGCTTTATCCAACTGGTAAGGCTTTACTTGAACTTTGTCTACCTCAAACAACTCTGTTGACTTTTTATAAAATGGAATGTAAAGCTAATAATAACTTATGAATTTGTTATAAACATAGCAAATAATTTGGCGTATACTCACATCCTCATACACACTCACATCCTTGTTTCTGGCCACTTAAGCTAGGCACATTCTGGAAAATTCTGAACTGTAATAAAACACATTTGCTATTCTTCATTTGTTATTTGCTATTTCTGGAGAAAAAATGTTTGCAGACTCTTTGGGGAGCCACTCCCTTACTCATTAAATTGGGAGTGAACTGGAAGAAGTACCATTTCCTTTTAGGTACAGAGTATGATACTCACCTCCAAACAACTGATATACTTTCAGACTTACCTAATTCATCCCTTCATTTCAGGGAGCAATGTGAATTTCTTTTCCTTCCACCTTCTCTTCTTTCTTCCTTTCTTCGCCCTCCTCTTTGTCTTTTTCTTTTTCCTGAAACAAATCCATTGAGTCATATCAATATGGTATTTACTACTCATATTCACAAACATCAAAAGGGCGACAATCTGCTTAATATCCTGCAGATGAACATGCGCTCAAAAGTGGTACTGGCAATCAGGCACTCGATGCCCACTGGGCACCAGGCACCAATGCGCTAAGGATCTGGCCTGTTGTTCCATAGAGAAGAATGGAATTTCATTACAACTGTATCAAAAACAGATCATGTACCAAATGTTTGCCTGGATGAGTACTTGGAACATCATTTTTCTTTCATTCATCCCCTCACAGCTTCTACACTTCAGCTCTATTGCTGTCAATACATTCTTTGCCTGTTTATATGTCTGTTCCTCTTCCAATTGTCACTATAAGTTCAGTACAGTTTTACCTTCTCATACTAGCCCCAATGTGTGTGTGCCTGTGTGTGTATGCACTATACAATGCCTACAAATAAAAAGAACATGGACAAAAAGGGTATAAACCTTTACAGAAGAGTTTCTACAGCATTTCCTCAGGTCTCGTTTTGTCACATCATTAGAGAATGGAAACATTTGCTTTGCATTTTCCGGATGTTAGAGATGGCTATAAGAAGATAACCTAAGGCTTACAGAGAAAAGGGCTTCCCAGATGGTGCTAGTGGTAAAGAACCTGCCTGCCAAAGCAGAAGACAGACATGAGACATGGGTTCCATCCCTGGATGGAGAAGATGCCCTGAAGGAGGGCACAGCAACCCACTCCAGTATTCTTATCAGGGGAATCCCATGGACAGAGAAGTCTGACAGGCTACAGTCCATGGGATCACAAAGAGTCAGACACAACTGAAGCGACTTGGCATGCATGCAGAGAGAGAAACCTTTTAATTTAAAAAGGATCCCTGGTGAATTTCAGCTAGACATTAGAGATCTTGTATGTCAGGCCCCTAATTTTAAATATTTAGAAACTGGGTTCCAGAGGTGGTGACAATCCAAGGTTTCAGGACTGTTTTGGACCTGGAAATGTCAGAATTAGAATCTAGGCAAAATTTCATTATTATATATGCCAAATTTTCTTCAAAAATTTCAATTTTAAACATAAAAACTGTTGGCTTTCTCTATATCAGATTTAGAAATATTTACAAATGCAGTGGTAATTGCTTAGCATGTTCCCATCAACATTCAGAATTCCCAGGGAACCACCTCATCGGGACTGATTTTAAAAGGCCTCTTCTCTCAGTTTCTTCCTTCACACTTTCAGTCAAGACATGACCACTAACGGTGCCAGATTTATGAAACACAACCTGGAATCAAGATTGCCAGGAGAAACATCAATAACCTCAGATATTCAGTGACACCACCCTTATGGCAGAAAGTGAAGAGGAACCAAAGAGCCTCTTGATGAAGGTGAAAGAGGAGAGCGAAAAGGCTGGCTTAAAACTCAACACACAAAAAATTAACATCATGGCATTTGGTCCCATCACTTTATGGCAAATAGATGGGGAAACAATGGAAACAGTGACAACTTTATTTTCTGGGGCTCCAAAATCACTGCAGATGGTGACTACAGCCATGAAATTAAAAGATACTTGCTCCTTGGAATAAAAGCTATGACCAACCTAAGATATCGTATTAAAAAGCAGAAACATCAGTTTGCTGACAAAGGTCTGTCTAGTCAAAGTTATGCTTTTCCCAGTAGTCATGGATGGATGTGAGAATTGGACCATAAAGAAAGCTGAGCACCAAAGAATTGATGCTTTTGAATTGTGGTGTTGGAGAAGACTCTTGAGAGTCCCTTGGACTGCAAGGAGATCCAAGCAGTCAATCCTAAAGGAAATCAATCTTGAATGTTCATTGGAAGGACTGATGTTGAAGCTGAAACTCCAATACTTTGGCCACCCGATGCGAAGAACTGACTCATTGGAAAAGACCCTGATGCTGGGAAAGATTGGAGGCAGGAGAAGGGGACGACAGAGGATGTGATGGTTGGATGGCATCACCAACTGAAGTGAGTTTAAGCAAGCTCTGGGAGTTAATGATGGACAGGGAAGCCTGGCATGCTGCAGAGGGGTCGCACACATGACTGAGTGACTGAACTGACTAAACCTCACTTTTGGACTTCCCAGGTGACACTAGTGGTAAAAAACATGCCTGCCAATGCAGGAGACATAAGTGACTTGGGTTCAACTGCTCAATCAGGAAGATCTCCTGGAAGAAGGCATGGCTACTCACTCCAGTATTCTTGCCTGGAGAATCCCATGGACAGAGGAGCCTGGCAGGGTACAGTCCATGGTGGCATAAAGAGTCGGGCACAACTGAAGTGACTTAGCATCACCCAACCTAACTTTTCCTGTCCCATCTCTCAAATTTACCCTCTATATTTTCACTGTGGTTCTTCCCGTTCCTTTCCCACCTCTATCTCTGATTTTACATAATTTATTGTTCCTTTTCCAGCACCCCAGACCTTTTGGAAAGCTTCCCACACCAACCCCCATAAGGAGCCCCCCTGGTCTTCTTACCTCCAGGGAGGAGCTGTTCCGAGGCACAAAGAGGAAAGGGAGGCAGATCTCCAGCTCCTTGTTCTCTCAATAACCCCCTGACTGTTCTTAGGAACGTTCCTTGAGCTTCTTCCTCTAGCTCAACATCAACCAATGTTTATGGGCTCTGATCTTTGACCTTGGCACACAGGTTCCTAATAACTATGGATCCGGATCGTCAAGGCAACAATTCAAGCCTCAAGGGCCCTGCAAATTCTGCTGAGACCTTGTTCACCAGCTGCTCACGTCTGATTTCCAGCTACCTATTCCTATTCGCAAGTCCAAAGACCAGCGTCTAGACAAGTCAACTCTCATTTCACAGATGGTCTGGGGTTTTGGAACCGCGTAGAAGTCACCCACCAGCCGGGACCGGCGGCACACCTGACTCTAGGCTAGTGTTTGAAATGAATGGACTAGACCTCAGAATCCTGGCTCGATGCCCTACGGTGGCCAGCAAGGGCCACGTGACCCCTCAGACCTTCGCCGCTGCTTGGGCTTTTCAGCGCCGCCCTGTGGCCGTGGTGTCAACAAAGCTTTAGTTCAGTTCAGTTGCTCAGTCGTGTCCGACTCTTTGCGACCCCATGGATTGCAGTACTCCAGGCTTCCCTGTCCATCACGAGCTTCCGGAGATTGCTCAAACTCATGTCCACCGAGTAGGTGATGCCATGAGATGGCATGAGATGCCAGCCATCTCATCCTCTGTCGACCCCTTCTCCTCCTGCTCCCAATCCCTCCCAGCATCAGGGTCTTTTCCAATGAGTTAGTTCTTTGCATCAGGTGGCCAAAGTATTGGAGTTTCAGCTTCAGCATCAGTCCTTCCAATGAATATTCAGGATTGATTTCCTTTAGGATTGACTGCTTGGATCTCCTTGCAGTCCAAGGGACTCTCAAGAGTCTTCTCCAACACCACATTTCGAAAGCATCAGTTCTTTGGCATTCAGCTGTCTTTATAGTAATACGCTCACATCCATACATGACTATTGGAAAAACCATGGCTTTGACTAGACCAACCTTTGTCGGCAAAGTAATGTCTCTGCTTTTTAATATACTGTCTAGGATGGTCATAGCTTTTCTTCCAAGGGGAAAGTGTCTTTTAATTTCATGGCTATAATGACGATCTGCAGTGATTTTGGAGCCCGAGAAAATGAAATCTGTCACTGCTTCCATTGTTTCACCATCTATCTGCCATGAAGTGATGGGACCAGATGCCATGATCTTAGTTTTTTTAATGTTGAGTTTTAAGCCAGCTTTTCCACTCTCCTCTTTCACTTTCATCAAGAGGTTCTTCAGTTTCTCTTCACTTTCTGCCATAAGGGTAGTGTCATCCGCATATCTGAGCTACATGTCTCTTGAAAACACAAATCTGTCCATTTTACCTTATTGCTTTAAATGTGCTCATTGCAATTATTTCACAGGTAAGCTAAGCAGCCTGGTGTTTAAGATTTGAATACCTATGTTCTGTCTACTACTTGTTCTTCTAGTTTCACTTGTCTTATCTTTTCTCTGACCATGTAACTTGGTCAGTTTTCCTGGAAGCTGTCAAATTAAAGAGAAATCTCTGCACTTTTTCTAGGCAGAAAAAATTAGAGATGTAAAATAAGACTGTTTATGGTGTTTTCCCCTTTACAAGATGCATGTCATTCTATCTTAAAAAGATGTTATCTTCATTATTTAGGGATGAAAAAAAGGGATTCTTGGTGAGATTTAAAGGTCTGAGAAGTACGGTCATTAACCTCTCTTAAAAATAAATTATTTCATTATGATTTTTCAAAAACTTCTAAATATCTAGTTATTTCCCTTTTAAATCATAGTAGTCTGTGTATTGCTTTTCATTAATTCATTTCACTTAACCCTACTGCATTATTCTAAAATAACTCTACTGTCAGATTTATCAACTTTCCTTAATTTAGAAAAAAGTCCTTAGGGGCTTCCCAGGTGGCGCTAGTGGTAAAGAATCGGCCTGCCAATGTAGGAGATTTCAGAGAAGGGTTTGTTCCCCTGGAAAAGGAAATGGCAACCTGCTCTAGCATTCTTGCCTAGAAAATTCCATGGACAGAGGAGCCTAGCAGGCTACAGTCAACGGGGTTGCAAACAGTCAGTCACGACTGAATGACTGAGCACTCACGCACAGTTTGACATTTAGTTTGGTATATAATAGTTATTTCATATGTGAGATTTCTCTAATCCTTTGTTTCTCACTGATCACGACAGAAGTTTCTAAATAAAGAGAGCTTATCCTTATAGTAATAACCTCATAAAAATCAGATTGCCAGCCTAAGTTTGGTCATATAACTCAGCTGATCAGTGAATGAATCTATATTTATTAAGTTCCTCCTATGCTAGGTACCATCGGAAATATAAAAATGGGAACTATATGGTATCTGCTTTCCAAGATTTTAAAATCTGATATTGGCAGTATGTCATATTCAGAAATGGCCATGAAGTACGGCAATATTTGAAAAGTACTATTTAGTGAATGAATGAATGTGCAAGTGAATCGACTGCATATGCAGTAGGTGATACAGACGGAAAAGCACACTTGTATTTGAAATTAAGAGAAAAATAATTATGGCAGGATCAGCCTTCTAAGATGTGAACCAGACTTCTAAGAAGGATAGAATGTCAATAGATAAGGATGGTGAGATGAAAATAAACCCACTTGGTGAGATGAAAATAAACCCACTTGTGGGAAATGATATAAGTAATGGCATCAGAGGCAAGCCTCACAGTTTTTAAGCTTATCTGTTTAAACAAAGTGTGATAATGTTAGAAAGAAGAGGGAAATAAACGCTGGAGCCAGATTTTGAAGAACCTTGAATATCATGCTAAGAATGTAGGTCTTTTTTTCACCCTTTGGGAACTAGAGGTTGACAAAAGGTTTATATCAAGGTAAATACCATGATAAAACTTTCATGTCTATCCCTCCTAGACTGCTAACTCTCATTATTGGAAGTGTGCATGGAGTACATGGAGTAGCAGTAAGGGCATGGACTTCTGGCTTCAGATCTGGGCTCAATTACTTACCGTGCGACCTTCGCCAAGTTACTCAACCTTTCTGTACTTCCGTTTCTTCAACTCTATAATGAAGATGAGGATGGTGATAATGATAAGGCTAGTTGTGAGGAATAAATGAATTGTTTGAGGAGCAAATGAATTAATGCATGCAAAGAACTTAGGTCAATTTTTGGAAGTGGGTAAGTCCCACTTGTGATTAGTCATTCAGTCGTATTCAACTCTTTGTGAGCCACGGACTCTAGCCCACCAGGCTCCTCTGTCCATGGTGATTCTCCAGGAAGACTACTGGACTGGGATGCCGTGTCCTTCTCCAGGGGATCTTCCCCACCCAGGGATCAAACCCAGGTCTGCTGCATTGTGGGCAGATTCTTTACTATCTGAGCCACCAGGGAAACCATGAATACTGGAGCGGATCGTCTGTCCCTTCTCCAGGGGATCTTCCCAACCCAAGAATCAAACCAGGGTCTCCTGAACTGCAAGTGGATTCTTTACCAGCTGAGCTACCAGAGAAGTCCCACTTAAGAGTTTGCTATTAGTACTCTCAGTATAGCTGTTGCCAAATAGGACAGAAGAGTTGGGTGGTTCTTTGGTTTCTATACCTTTAAAATTAAATCTCGAAAGAGTTCCTTAAAAAGGGAAAGACTAATTATAAACCAGCATAGGTTTAATTATGTGTATTATAAGCACAGGCTTATAAACTAAGTATTATTTGGCAACCTAGATTATAGTCCTATTTGTCCTTTGGTGTGATAAGAGGATGTGAAAAATGCAACTAAAGAATGGAAAGAGACGTCATATAATCAAGATTTCTAGACTATGAGAATACATTTAAAAAGATTCCTACATTGGACTTGGCAATAATTTCTTGGATATAACACCAAAAGCATAGGCAAAAAAAGAAAAAAATTAATTAATTGAGACTTATCAAAATTGAAAAACTTCTTTGTATCAAATGACACAAGAGAGTGAAAAGATAATACATAAAATGGAAGAAAATATTTGCAAATAATATATCTGATAAGGAATTAATATCTGGAATATATAAAACTACCCTCAATAAAAACAAACCCCCAAAAAAACAACCCAGTTAAAAATTGGGCTTAACAATTATCCAGTAAAGATATACAAATGGCCGATGAGAACATGAAAAGGTGCTCAACACTGCTAGTCATTAGGGAAATGAAAATGAAAACCACAAAAAGATATCATTTCACACCCATTAAGATGGCTATTATCAAGGGAATAAAAAAGAAGTATTGGCAAGGATGTAGAGAAACTGCAACACTTATGCACTGCTGGTAAGAATGTCAAATGGCGCAGGTGCTGTGGGAAACAATATGATGTTTCCTCAAAAAATCAAACATAGAATTACTGTATGATCCAGCAATGCCACTTCTAGGAACATACCCAAAAGAATCTCTGAAAGCAGAGACTCCGATAGATGGATGTACACCAATGTTCATAGCAGCAGTATTCACAGCACCTAAAGGAGGAAACAGCCGAAATGTCAAGCGACAGATGGATGAATAAACAAATGCAGGATGTCCATGCAGTGGAATGTCATTCAGTACAAATGGGGATGGCATTCTGATACAAGTTACAGTATAGATGAAACTTGAAAACATTATGCTAAGTGAAATAAGTGAGACACAAAATTAAAAATATTGTATGGCTCTACTTATATAACCCATTCGAGTACCCCTGCCTAGAAAGTCCCATGGACAGAGAAGCCTGGTGGGTCGCACTCCATGGGGTTACAAAGAGTTGGGCAGGACTGAGCGACTAACACTACTTAGATAAGAATCATATGAGAGTCAACATTTATAGAAATAGAAAGCAGAAAATAGTGGTTACTAGAGGTTGGGGAAAGGGAGTAATGAAGACATTGTTTAATGGGCACAGAGTTCAGTTTGAGATAGAGAAAGTTCTAGAGATGTACAGTATCAACAGTTGTACAACAATGTGAATGTACTTAATGCCACTGAATTGAACACTTAAAAATTGTTAAAACAGGAAGTTTCATATTATGTATATTTCACCAAAAAAAAAAAAAAACTTTGCTTTTCTGTGGTTATCAACCATCTAGATCTGAGTTAAGTAACTTCCAATACCACACACTGCATCACACTTCTTATGTAACATACAACTTACAAATTATCATTATGTTGACAGTAAGTAAATTATTTCCCCTCTCCAAATTCATATATGCCTTTCAGCTATCATTGTTTTTATTGAAATGTCCTATTCCCCACATAACAAGGTTTACAGGCATTTGATTTGCCAAATACATTTTTTAAAAATTGTAGCTGCTTTACAATGTTGTCTTATAGTTTCTGGTATACAGCAAGGTGACCCAGTTATATATATGTATACATATATATTACAGTTATACATATATATTTATGTACATATATTCATTTTCATTATTGTTTATTACAAGATATTGAATAAAGTTCCCTTTGTTATAGAGTAGAACCTTGTTGTTTATCTATTTATATGTAGTAGTTTGTGTCTGTTAATCCCAAACTCCTAATTTATCCCTCACCACCACCATCCCCTTTGATAAGAAACGTCCCCAAACAAACAAAAAAGTTTGTTTTCTATGTCTGCAAGTCTGTTTCTGTTTTGTAAATAAGTTCATTTGTATCATTTTTTAGATCCCCTATGTAAGTGGTATCATATGATATCTGTCTTTCTCTGTCTGACTCCCTTTACTTAGAATGACAATTTACTGGTCCATCCACGTTGCTACAAATGGCAATGCTTCATTCTTCGTTATAGCTGAGTAATATTGCATTGTGTATATGAGCTGTTGCTTCTTTATCTATTCATCTGTCAGTGGACACTTAGGTTGCTTCCATGTCTAGGCTATTGCAAATAGTGATGCGGTGAACATTCCCCCTGGGTTCCTGTCTGTTTTCTAATTAGAGTTTTCTCTAAACATATACTCAGGAATGATATTGCAGGATCATATGGTAACTCTGTTTTCACTTCTCTAAGAAACCTCCATACTGTTCTCCATACTGACTACAGTTGCCCTGAAAACTTTTGAAACCAACAAACTATAGGCCAAGTGAACTTCTCTCACCACGCCTGTGTTATATTGGCATGCTCGTTTGGTTGCATTGATATGAAAAGATGGCTGATTATGAAAAATCAGAGAACAACAAAGGAGAACGACTGAATGGTCCATGGATCCTCATTAGCATGTACCCAAAGCAATTTTAGGACATAGGCTTCATTGGGCTGATTCAATGATTCTTTGTCTTCTTTTCTAGGAAAACATATCCTAATAATGAAGAACTTGCATTTTATGTACTGAAATATACATTCTAAAGCTAGCATGTAACTCCATGGCTGATTCATGTCAATATATGACAAAACCCTCTACAATATTGTAAAGTAATTAGACTCCAACTAATAAAAACAAATGAAAAAATAAATAAATAAAGCTAGTTAGTTTGTATGCCTTTAAACATGGTGTATTATCCATAAAGCAATAGTTCAAAATGTCAATATTCTCTGCGTAATAAATCTGAATAATATGCATTTTAGTTTCCAGACTCTTTGAGACTCTGAAGAGGGATTTCTCACCAGAGAGAGATTTAAGTCCTTCTTCCTGACCCTCTATTCCCTTTCTCACAGCTCCTGAAAAGATGGGCATGACCCCAAGTGTGGCTCTGAGTTTGTTGCTTTGCAAAGATACCCATCTGTTCCTTTCATTGTCTTCCTAGTCATATCTGACTGGGTTTGGGATGTCCAAATTCATTTCTGTTATTTTCAACAT
Source organism: Muntiacus reevesi (assembly GCF_963930625.1). Lineage (NCBI taxonomy): Eukaryota > Metazoa > Chordata > Mammalia > Artiodactyla > Cervidae > Muntiacus > Muntiacus reevesi. The sequence goes on from NC_089270.1 coordinate 22,061,023, forward strand.
GACAGAGCCAAGAACTCTTTGGACAAGTAACCAAATTACAAGCTTCTGCCTTATGTGTCCTCAAAAGAATTGCCCTTGTCCGAATACAGAAACTTTATAACGAGAGAAAATGTAGAAAACTCTGCCAGGAAAAAAAAATGCATTTGCTATTAGACCTGCTATCAAAATGGACATTTTTAAAGATGAATACCAGCCAACAAAAACAAAATATGTCAAATTTCCAACAAATATGGCATTTTCATCTTGACCTTTCCTAATGTGCTGCTATTTCAGAGGTTATTATTTTTCATGAATGTTTTAAACAGAATATATAAACTATATGAATAGACATTTTTTCCTGTTGATTCTCTTCTAGAATGCAATCACAGGGCCAGTTATAAAATATGCAACAGAAAAATTTGTTGAACTGAAGGTTTTTTTTGTTCAGATGTCCTAAATGAGTAAGCAGACATATGAAATGTATTGTTTTTATTCCCAGATATATTCTGGTCCATCTTGAATTATAGCTTGCTTCTAAGTTGCTACCTCTTAGAGCAGAAATATTATAGAAGTACAGTTTTTGATGATAATAATAATATAATAATATGCTCAGACACTCAGTCGTGTCCCACTGTTTGTGACCCCATGGACTGTAGACCGCTAGGCTTCCCTGTCCATGGGATTCTCCAGGCAAGAATACTGGAGTGGGTTGCCATTTCCTTCTCCAGGGGGTATTCCCTACCCAGGGATTGAACCTGGGTTTCCTGCATTGCAGACAGATACCTTACCAACTGAGCCACCAAGGAGACTGCATAATTTTTAAGTACTTCTGTTTCTCCAAACAGAAAATTCTACAGGATCTCCAATCAATCCAAAAAACCACAGGATAGAAAACTTTAGCTACTGCGGTGACCTCACCAGATTCATTGAATCTAATTGTCATACACTGAATGTCCAGTGTGTGCTGGGTACCGTGTCCACTACGCAGTGGGAGCACAAACGTGAAAAAGATACTTTACTTTTGTGGAATGCAGTATAGTGCAGCACAAGCAAATAAGTGTAAAAATGTGATAGCTACTTCCCCTGAGGCTACAGCAGACTGCTATGGTATAACATGCTCAGACGCTCAGTTGTGTTTTACGACCCCTGGTCTATAGCCCACCAGGCTCCTCTGTCCATGGACTTCTCCAGACGAGAATACTGGAGTGGGTTGCCATTTCCTTCTCCAGGGGATCTTCCCAACCCAGGGATCAAACCCGGGTCTCCTGCACTGCAGGCGTGTTCTTTACCAATTGAACCACCAGGGAAACCACATCAGACTGGGGATAAAATCAAAGGTACAGTAATTCAAGTAACTGTCATTTCTTGAAGATGTCTAATGAAATGCCAACTCCCCAAGCCCTTAGCCTCTGGTCATCACAGGGCTGTTCCAGGCTTCATGCTGAGGTTACTGTCTTAGAGCAAAACATGATGAGGTGTGTTGATTCCCAAGAATGCCATTGCTTTGCCCACTGTTTTTTTTTTTAATTGGAGTATAACTGCTTTACAGTGTTGGGTTAGTTTCTGCTGCACAACAGAGTGAATCAGCTCTTGTATACATATAGCCCCTCCCTCTTAGACCACCCCCCTACCCTCACATCCCTCCCCTCTCCGTCACCACAGAGCAGAGAGCTGAGCTCCCTATTCTATTCCACTAGCTACCTGTTTTGGAGGGTGGGACATTTGGGAGATTAGGATTGACGTATATACACTGCCCACTGTTCTTTACACAACCTCACTTGTACCCTTTCTTCTGTAGGTGAGTAGTCTCTTTACTATCCGGGATTATTTCTGAGCCTCAGCTCATGGGAAGGACATCTGCTTTCTGGGTTTTCCATCCCTTGCTTTTGGGCTCTGAAATTCCTTCTCAACAGGCCAAGAAAGAGACTGAAGTGAGATACTTGCACATCCCTCAGGTCTACTAAAATGGAAGGTGTTGCCCCATCTCCATCTCTCCACTATTCCCAGTCCTTGATAGGAGTACTCCACCCCAAATAGATGCAAGAGCAATTGCTCAGTTATGTGAGCAAATAAATTCCGGTCTGGCTAAGCCTAAATTGAAATTCTATCACATGCAACTGGAAAGACCCCTGGCTATTAATAGGTGGCCCTTCCCAGGCTGAATTTTGGCCACCTCTCTGGAGTTCTCCTAAAATGTTGTACATGCCTCTAGGAGCAATTAATAAATTCCATCTTAATTATGTGTTTGATTGCCTTTTTTGCCTACTAGACTACAAACTTCTTTAAGGTAGGAGCTCTCTCAATTTTTTTTTTCTTTTTATTCACTTGTAGTAGAGATTAGCAGTTAAAATGTGTTCCTTTAAAAGGATGGACAGGGAAGTCTGGTGTGCTGCAGTCCATGGGGTCACAAAGAGTTGGACATGACTGAGCAACTGACCTGAACTGAACTGAAGTAAAAGATGAATATTTTTCTCCTGTTTAGAGTTTTTATATTTTCTTTAACAGAAATAATATCCAAATTTTACATGTCTCTGAGAAACTCTTTTAATTCAGATTTTAAGAATAATATTCATATTTCTCAGCATATCAACAATGTATATGAAATATCACTTAGCAATCCCACCCACCTGTTATAATGTATTCAGTACCTTATAGAACTTAATACCCATCAGAAAATTGGCAGTATTTTAAATCAGATATGAGACACAGTTTGAAAAATAACACCTAAGCCTATAATTCTAAAGACACTAACATTTAACCACTGTAAACATTCCATGTTTTGAAGAATTATACCTATCACTGAATAAGCTTTCTGTTAGTCTTTCTCAATTTATAGCTAAAAGGTCAATGAAATTGCTCAAACTCTGGTCAGCCATAGAGCAGAAGAATGGTGATTATATGATTTGTTTGTTATATCTGTATTTATTTTTGTCTGGATTTCCTTATTCAAGACACAGCACATTTCCTTAATGACACAGTTTGTGATTACATTAAAGAACCATTGTGTATAAAATATCATATTTGGAAAAGTCAGTATTACCTAATAAAGCTGAAGCTATTGAACAGTGAAACATTATGGCAGGGGTCTTGTCTGCAATTTAAAATCCCAAAGAGTAAATTCTCTCACGTTAAAACCTAGAAAAAAATCTTCATGCATCCCACTATGTCATCTCTCCCCTGAAACAATCATGATAACCTCTCAGAATGCCAGCTGCAATCAAATATATATGGTGTGAAAAATAGATGTGAATAAATAAAGAAGCTCTGAAAATAACTCACGGTAGTCCCTCTTGCTCCACTTGACTAGAAAATTCTAATGTGATGATTGTTAACCAATTTTAAGGTTAACTAGAACTTTTTCTAAACTTTAGCCATTACATCTTAAATTTATCCTGGATTTACACTTTAGACTCCTTTAAGAAAGTTAGATTGAAAGCAAATATACTCTCATAAAGACTTAAATCTCAAGTAAAATATTCATATACTATCTAGTCAATATTTTTTACAACTTTTTAATTAAAATTGATAGAATAAATAATCACTTTATCTTTTTCTATAGTTCTCTTTCTTTCCTTTATTAAAAGCAATAGCCTGGATTATTTTTATAATGGAGAAAATCTAGCAAAAAATGATAGAAGCAACAAAGTATTGCAAACTGGGTATGAGAGAAAGATGGATTAAAAGATTAGACACAATCCGATAGCTTTACTCCCTCACATGATCCTTTTATAATATTTTCTATCATAGTTGTTTGTGTGAAGATGCAGCTTCCAAATTCAGGTATTTGATAGTCTTATTTGACATCTCTCCCTCATCTTATCACAAATTCATTGCTGTCAAGACCATTCATCAATTTTCATAAAATCTTGCCAATCTTAGATCATAAACATTTCCTAAATCCATTCATATATTTCTAGTTCTGCTACCAATAACTTACCTCAAACTATCAGTTTCTCGCCAGAAATTTTTTTTAATTCCCTCCATTTTTTAAGATATTTACTTTAATAACCTCCTAACTAACTATGATCTTCTTGTGCTTTAGGTCTTCTCCACTTCAGAACCAGAGTGATACACATGATAAAATTCAAATTTAATCATGTATCTTAACTTCTGGTTCACTGTTCTTAAGATAAATACCAAAACTTTCAACATAACCATCAAGAATTAACATGATCTGGTCCTGCCTCATCTCCCACCTACAGTCCCCCTCATCCTCTGTGTTCTAATCACATGATCTTCCTCTAATTTCTTATTTGTATTGTTTTAACCATGCATTTGAACCAATGTTTAGTGCAGTTTGAGGCACAGAGTAGAAGGCAATAAATATCTTGGTGAATGTTGCAGGATGAGTAAATGAATGTATTAATGAATAAAGTATAACATTGTAGGATGATGTCATACTGGGCAGACATGTAGTATTAGAATTCTTGTTTTGTCTCACAAAATACACATTTTAAGCTGTTTTCTTCTTAAATAAGCCACTAGTCAGCATGGCATAATATGTAAACAACTCAGACTGTGTCTGACTCTGCGACCCCATAGACTGCAGCATGCCAGGAATCCCTGTCCTTCATTATCTCCTGGAGTTTGCTCGAACTCCTATCCATTGAGTCAGCGATGCCATCCAACCATCATTTGTCACCGTCTTCTCCCCTTGACTTTAATCTTTCCCAGCATTGGGGTCTTTTCTAATGAGTCAGCACTTCGCATCAGGTGGCCAAAGTATTGGAGCTTCAGCTTTAGCATCAGTCCTTCCAATGGATATTCAGGACTGATTTCCTTTAGGATTTACTGGTTTGATCTCTTTGCTGTCCAAGGGACTCTCAAGAGTCTTCTCCAACACCACATTTCAAAATCATCAATTCTTCGATGCTCAGCCTTCTTTATGGCCCAGCTCTCACATCCATAAATGACTACTGGAAAAACCATAGCTTTGACTAGATGGACCTTTGTTGGCAAAGTAATGTCTCTGCTTTTTAATACGCTGTCTAGGTTTGTCATAGCTTTTCTTCCAAGAAGCAAGCATCTTTTAATTTCATGGCTGCAGTCACCATCTGCAGTGATTTTGGAGACCAAGAAAATAAAATCTGTCACTGCTTCCACTTTTTACCCATCTATTTGCCATGAAGTGATGGGACCAGATGCCATGTCTTAGTTTTTTGAATGTTGAGTTTTAAGTCAGCTTTTTCACTCCCCTGTTTCACCTTCATCAAAAGGCTCTTACTTCCTATTCACTTTCTACCATTAGGGTAGAAATATATGAGATTGTTGAGATTGCATATATGAGATTGTTGATATTTCTCCCTGCAGTCTTGATTCTAGCTTTTGATACATCCATCCTGGCATTTCACACGATGTATTTTGCATATTAGTTAAGTAAGCAGGGTGACAATATACAGCTTTGATGTATTCCTCTCCCAATTTTGAATCAGCCCATTCCATGTCCACTTCTGTTTAATATTGCTTCTTTCTAAAGACTGTATGTTAAAGGCTCATTTCTGGGCTCCTCAAGATTTCTGTATTCTAACTTGACTTCTCACAATATATTATAAATTCTAAAGGAAATCATTTTAAAACCAAAAGTTTATATAGTAACAAATATTTGGACAAAGAGTAAAACATTCTGATGTCTTCTATACAGTGTAGATTATTAGACTCACAGATTTGGGTTTACTGTTATTAAACCAAAGTCAATCATAGAGATGATTGGCTGAATTTTTAATTTCCATATGAATAGTGTCTAATTTTAAAGTCAGCCCTGTCTCAATTAGCCAATTATGATGTAGGCTCCAGTTTTATATTGCCAGTAACTTGCTAAGCATTTCACCGCCAGCTGTCTTTCTTTCTGTCTTTTATGTAAGAAAGAGGAAGAAAATACTTGTTTTCTCGTAAGGGTTTTAGTCCAAAAAAATAACTTTTATGTGTTTTGTGAAAACAACACATTATCGTTGAAAACAAAAAATTTTCTTGAATATTAATCCTGCATGGATTAATAGAAAGGTGATTGAACAATTTTTATTTTAACATGGAATCATACTGTATCACCATAAAATATTGTCAAATAAACACAAATCTGGATTTACATAATGAGAAGCTTTGTTTAGAAGAAAGCCTATTGAAATAGCTTCCAATCTGAGAAATCTTCAAGCATCTCAACATCAAACAGAAACTCTTTTCTTTTGTAAGGTAAGGGGAAGTGTTAAGAGTTGAACTGTGTCTTCCAAAAAGATATATTGAAATCCTAATCCCCAGTACCTGAGCATGTGACCTTATTTGGAAACAGAGCTACTTCAGAAAGTTCGGATGAAGTCATATTGGAGGAGGATGGGCTCTTAATCCAACATGCCAACATGAAGACTATGTGAAAACAGGAGGGAAGAATGCCATGTAAAGATGGAGGCAGATGTTGGAGTCATGTAGCCACAAACCAAAAAATGCCCATGATTAATCGCCACCCCCAGAAGCTACGCAGAGGCAGGGGAGCAGAAGCCAGGCTAGTAGAGTCTCAAAGGGAACATGGCCTTGCTGACACCTTGAAAAACTTTCAAACTTCCAGCCTCCACAACTGTAAGAGAATAAAGTTCTGTTGTTTTAAGTCATCTAGTTTATGCCAACTTGTGACTGAAGGTTTAAAAAAACAATGAATACAGAGAATATGAAAGATTAGCAGAAATTTTTAAGAGGAAGCTGGGCAAACAAGTAGAAACGACCAGAGGGTCTGATAGGAAAAGTGCCCTGCTGTGGTCAGCCAGTTCTTGGAACAGGCTGATCAGGTGGCACTAGTGGTAAAGAGCCTGCCTGCTAATGCAGGAGGCATAAGAGGAGACGCAGGTTTGATCCCTAGAGAAGGAAATGGCAACTCACTCCAGTATTCATGCCTGGAGAATCCCATGGACGAGCATACTGGCAGGCTGTGGTCCATAGGGTCTCGAACGGACTGACACAACTGAAGTGACTCAGCTCGTCTGGTTTTCAGTGTTCACTCAGGCTTGGAGATGAGTAGAACTGACAGGAAAGAGAGAGGCCTGACTAAAGTTTAATCCGGACAAAACAGAGGGTAGGCACTGGGCAATTGTGAGCACTTGATCTGTATGAAATTCACTTAATTTGAACTGTAGTGGAAAAATAATTAAGTGCAACTGGAGAGATGATGAGATTCAGATGTTTCTCCGTGACAAAACATTTCAATTTCCAAAAGATTTCTCTCAAGGAGAGACTATTATGTAAGAGATCAGAGTTGATGTTTTGTTTTAACTACAAGTTTAAACTTTAAATGGTATCTTTTGACTGGATGTTTGGAGAGATGGGATTCAGCAAACCTATAGGTGCTTTACACCTCCGAGTCTCATCCCAACTGTTTGTTAGGTGTATTATCAGTTTTACAGTGCCAAGTTTTTTAACTTGTACATAATTCCCACACTTTTCAGCAGTCTATCAATCACAGCATCTCCATGCCTGAAGTAATTCATCCATCTTTTGGCAGTTGAATTTTGGCATAGAAACATATCCTTTTTTTTTTTTTTTTTCTGTTACTTTAAATAACAGACTCCCTGTTCTAAGTTTTTGCATTCTTGATAACATCTCTCTTTTCATTTAAACTTGAAGCACATATTGGCTAGGTATGAGGTTCTTGAGTTATACTTTCTTCCCTCAAAACTTTGTAGATATTACATCTTTGTCTTCTGGCACTGAATGGAGCGTTGAGTAAACTCTCAGACCAATCACATTTATTTGTCTTATCTGACTTGCTTTGCAACTTCCCATTTGCTATAATGCTTTCATGACTTTTTTCTTTATTCTTTTAGGTTATTAAATTCACCAAAATACAATTTGGTGTACAACACTAGATATCAGTTTTTACTAAGGGAATTGTATGCTTTTTTTTTTTTTTTTTTTGATATTTTTAATTTATTTTTATTTTTATTTTCTTTAATTTTATTTTATTAGTTGGAGGCCAATTACTTCACAACATTTCAGTGGGTTTTGTCATACATTGACACGAATCAGCCATTGAGTTACACATATTCCCCATCCCGATCCCCCTCCCACCTCCCTCTCCACCTGACTCCTCTGGGTCTTCCCAGTGCACCAGGCCCGAGCACTTGTCTCATGCATCCCACCTGGGCTGGTGATCTGTTTCACCATAGATAATATATATGCTGTTCTTATGAAACATCCCACCCTCACCTTCTCCCACAGAGTTCAAAAGTCTGTTCTGTACTTCTGTGTCTCTTTTTCTGTTTTGCATATAGGGTTATCGTTACCATCTTTCTAAATTCCATATATATGTGTTAGTATACTGTAATGTTCTTTATCTTTCTGGCTTACTTCACTCTGTATAATGGGCTCCAGTTTCATCCATCTCATTAGAACTGATTCAAATGAATTCTTTTTAACGGCTGAGTAATATTCCATGGTGTATATGTACCACAGCTTCCTTATCCATTCATCTGCTGATGGGCATCTAGGTTGCTTCCATGTCCTGGCTATTATAAACAGTGCCTCGATGAACATTGGGGTGCACGTGTCTCTTTCAGATCTGGTTTCCTCGGTGTGTATGCCTAGAAGTGGTATTGCTGGGTCATATGGCAGTTCTATTTCCAGTTTTTTAAGAAATCTCCACAGTGTTTTCCATAGTGGCTGTACTAGTTTGCATTCCCACCAACAGTGTAAGAGGGTTCCCTTTTCTCCACACCCTCTCCAGGCATTTATTGCTTGTAGACTTTTGGATAGCAGCCATCCTGACTGGCGTGTAATGGTACCTCATTGTGGTTTTGATTTGCATTTCTCTAATAATGAGTGATGTGGAGCATCTTTTCATGTGTTTGTTAGCCATCTGTATGTCTTCTTTGGAGAAATGTCTGTTTAGTTCTTTGGCCCATTTTTTTATTCAGTCATTTATTTTTCTGGAATTGAGCTTCAGGAGTTCCTTGTATAATTTTGAGATTAATCCTTTGTCTGTTTCTTCATTTGCTATTATTTTCTCCCAATCTGAGGGCTGTCTTTTCACCTTACTTATAGTTTCCTTTGTAGTGCAGAAGCTTTTAAGTTTCATTAGGTCCCATTTGTTTAGTTTTGCTTTTATTTCCAATATTCTGGGAGGTGGGTCATAGAGGACCCCACTGAGATTTATGTCAGAGAGTGTTTTGCCTATGTTCTCCTCTAGGAGTTTTATAGTTTCTGGTCTTACATTTAGATCTTTAATCCATTTTGAGTTTATTTTTGTGTATGGTGTTAGAAAGTGTTCTAGTTTCATTCTTTTACAAGTGGTTGACCAGTTTTCCCAGCACCACTTGTTAAAGAGGTTGTCTTTTTTCCATTGTATATCCTTGCCTCCTTTGTCAAAGATAAGGTGTCCATAGGTTCGTGGATTTATCTCTGGGCTTTCTATTCTGTTCCATTGATCTATCTGCAAATTAGAGTCTTTTTTTAAAAAGACATTTGTTTGTTTGGCAGCTTGTCTATTTATTTTGTCCTCTTCTTCTGGGGTATCAACTATACATTCACTGGATCCCTATCAATGGATTTGTATTTTTATTGTCAACTTTACAGTCATTTTCATGTTCTTGCCAATTTTGTTTTGAGTTCCTCAAGTCTATTCCCTTCAAGCCTATTTGAGTCCTTGACATTGTTTTATTAGTGTTTAGTTTTCTGGTGCTTGCAAGATAGCTCATGTATGATAAAGCTTTCTTGTCTCAATTTTGTTTTCAGAGAGTTCTTCAAGTCCACCCATGCTTTGTGTCAACACATTTTCCAAGTCCCATTTATTCTAGCTTTTTGGTGTTTCCAGCATACTTTCATATCTTTAGTCATGTTTATTTTGGCTTCCATTTCTATTTTAAGCTCTGCCTCATAACGTTTCATCTTTTTTTGTTGCTTTTTTATCTTCTTTGTAACATCGTGTCTCCTTATTCATCTCTCTTCCTCTGTGTGGGTGTGTATATATAAGATATATATTTTAGTCTGTTCGGGCTGCTATTAAAAATACCACAGACTGGGTAGCTTATAAACAACAGAACTTTATTTATCACAGTTCTGGAAACTAGGAGTCCCAGATAATGGTGCTTATATGGTCTGGTAAGGGTCCTCTTGTGGGTTGCAAGACTGCAAACTTCTTTTTATACCCTCATGTGGCAGAAAGGGAAGGAGTGAGAGTTCTCTAGGGTCCCTTTTATGAAGGCTCTAATATTAGGCACCTTACTTGCCTCCTGAGAAACCTGCATGCAGATCGAGAAACAACGCTTAGAACTGGACATGGAACAATAGACTGGTTCAAAATTGGGGAAGGAGTATGTCAAGGCTATGTATTGTCACCCTGCTTATTTAACTTATATGCAGAGTACATCATGTGAAATGCCAGGCTGGATGAAGCACAAGCTGGAATCAAGATCGCAGGGAGAAATATCAATAACCTCAGATAGTCACATAACACCATCGTTATGGCAGACAGTGAAGAGGAAATAAAAGCCTCTTGATGAAGGTGAAAGAGGAGGGTGAAAAAGCTGGCTTAAAACTCAACATTCAAAAAACTAAGACATGGCATCTGGTCCCATCACTTCATGGCAAATAGATGGGGAAACAATGGAAACAGTGACAGACTTTATTTTCTTGGTCTCCAAAATCACTACAGATGGTGACTGCAGCCATGAAATTAAAAGATGCCTGCTCCTTGGAAGAAAAGCTATAACAAACCTAGATGGCATATTCAATATCAGAGACATTACTTTGCCAACAAAGATCCATCTAGTCAAAGCTATGGTTTTTCCAGTAGTCATATATGGATGTGAAAACTGAGCCATAAAGAAGGCTGAGCACTGAAGAATTGATGCTTTCAAATTATGGGGTTGGATAAGACTCTTGAGAGTCCCTTGGACTGCAAGGAGATCAAACTGGTAAATCCTAAAGGAAATCAGTCCTGAATATCCATTGGAAGGACTGATGCTAAAGCTGAAGCTCCAATACTTTGGCCACCTGATGCGAAGAGGTGACTCATTAGAAAAGACCCTGATGCTGGGAGAAATTGAAGGCAGGAGGAGAATGGGACGATGAGAAGGGGATGAGATGTTTGGATGGCATCACCAACTCAATGGACATGAGTTTGATCAAGCTCTGGGAGATGGTGAAGAACAGGGAAACCTGGCATGCTGCAGTCCATGGGGTTGCAAAGAGTCAGACATGAATAAGCAACTGAACAACAGCAGCAATATAAGGTCCCAAAGGCCCTGCCTCCTAATAACACCACATTGGGCAATAGGATTTCAACATATGAATTTTTTAATGGAACACAAACACAAAGGCCATAGAAACAGTATCTAGCTATCTGAGTGAGAATATAGATGATTATTTGTCGAGAGTTGTCTTTGGTTTTTTGTTTGTTTTTTTTTTTTTTTTGATAATTACTTTTGTAACGTATGTTTAACACTTGGTGAATATTTGTTATTTGCAGACATAGTTCTAACCCCTTGATGCTAATTATCTCATTTAATGTTAGTGCTTCATTTGCTTTGCATATGTTCCTGTCCCCTTCCCCTTCCCCCTCCCCCTCCTCCTCCTTCTTCTACTACTTATTATTCTTCTCCTTATCCATCTTCTCCTTCTCCTTCTTCCTTCACATTTCTTTCTGATTATTAATCAAGTTTGAAGAAATAGGACAGGTCACTTACAGGAGATTGTAAAGTGTTGTGGCCGTGAGGGAATTGCAGAGAAGCTGAAGTTGCCAACAGATTCTACTGAACTTGTTGGCCCCAACACTTTCTCTTAAAATACATTTTCTTATATGGTGGAGACATTTCCCTCTGGTGTCCTTGAAGCCTGTGTTGCACAAAGAAAAGCACTGTATATCCATTGCAACTTGGTCCTCATGAGTTTCTTCTTCCCCCTTACTCTATCACATATCTAGCAGTGACAACTTCATCACTCACCCTTCTTCTCTCAACCAAGATCTATTTTAGACCAGGAATTGCAAACTGAAGGACCAGAAACATAGACATTACAACTATACCAGCTTTGAGAAGCCAATCTATTTTTTACACTTAAAAAAAGTATTTTGAAGATCATATATTAAGACATCTTGCTCAATTTTATTAGTTAAACTCCACTAGAAATAACAGTTGCAAACAAAAAGATAAATGACATACACATACACAAAAAACAAAATCATAAACTAAAATCATGAAATATAGAGAAAACACACTGATCTCAATGAAATAAGAAAGGTACCACTGATACACTACAGACTACTAGTCATACCAGTCAAACACTGAGAAGCTTCAAGAAGCAGAGACAGCACACAGAAATGCGAGACAGCACATTTCTGACCTCGAATTGGCCACAGTTCTTGCCACAAAATAAATATCCCATTTTGAAAGTCACAGCCAATAATCTACCTGTCTTTATATCTACCTACCTGCTTATCATTAAAAAAATTCTTCAGTGAATTCTCTTCTTACTGCTGTGATTTACATCATCATACTCACCTCTTTGGAAGAACATATTTTCTTAATCTTAAGGTACGGAGAATAAATAAAACTAGCTATCAATTCTACTTATCCTGTAAAGAGTGACTAAGTGTTAATCAGCTAGCGTGCTAGTTGTCAGTTTGTAGATCTCAGAGCAGTTTTTCTTACATCAACACGTGAAAGGTAGATCATGAGCTTTCCTGACACAGTATATAGTAACAAATAAACATAACCTTTCCTGTCTACTTTGGATGAAATGTTACTAATTTGGGGCAACAACACTGATTTCTAATGTTGATTTGAAAATCTGGGCCACAATTACTATGACTTTGATTAACTTTTAAATGGTGTAGCATCTAAATTACTTTTTGACAAATTTAATTTGTTTTATAGACCTAACTTTTCAAAAAATAAGGCCTATACTCATTACAGCATATCTTATTATAAAGAAAGTTTAAAATCAATGTAAACATCCAGCAATACTGAGGTACTGAAGTAAATGTTAAAAGCCATGAAAAATATTGGTTTTGAAACATTTAATAAAATATAAAATGTTCAAGATGTAATCATAAGAAGAAAGAAAAATAGATACAAAATCATATTTATAATATCTCAATTTTAGGAAAAATATATAATCTATATATAAAGCAACTCTGACAAGAAATATGTTAGCCTGTTAATTGTGGTTATCTCTGGGTTGTGAAATTATGGATAATCTCTAATTTTTTTCATTATGTTTTCATTGAATCTTCTAAGTTGTTGCCATTAGACATGGGTTTTATAATAAAGATACAAAAATTTATAAAAAGTGATCTATAGAAGAAAACAACCCTTGATAAAGAAAAAGTTTGGAATTACTGCCTTAATTCTATAGTGGAAATTAGCAAGGTAAAAAGTAAGGCAAGTTGATTGTGCCATTTTTTTCTTCCAAAATGACTCCTGGGCTTCTCTTTAGGCTGTAGCTCTCATCAACCTTAACCAATCACTTTGTTACTTGACCAGCTAGAAGATTATTTAGTCTCAATGTAAAGATGGCACATGCCTCCTTTATGTCTGAAAACAAAAATGGCAAAATGAATAAAATTAATGAAAATAATCAGAGGAATTATAAGTTAGCACATTTTTCCTCTATTACATTTTAGGTTTCAGTATACTGGATAAAATATATGCAGGTAAACTCCTGTGTTTTCTATATCCTCCAACATTTATGCCATAATTGCTCATAATAAAAACAATACCAATAATAATAATAAATGCAGCATGTCTAAGGCACTTCTGAAATGAAAATCATATTATACAATTTAGTTTTAATTTAATGAAACCCAGGTCTCCCGCATTGCAAGCAGATTCTTTACCATCTGAACCACCAGGAATACCCCAACTAGAAATAATTAAATTGAGTATACAAGGTCTCAGTTGAATAACAAAAAAATCATTTTGCAAAATAATTTAGTTCTGAGTTGAAAGTGCCCTCAAATAATAATAAATGTATATTTTACATTAAAATGAGTGAGCCTTCCAATTTAATAAGACTGTTACTACATTTTCAGCTTTTAGGTGAGAAGAGTTGCCTAGGCTCAATTTTTAAGCATTGCCAATTCTCACATCCAATGAAGACATAAAATTGACAGCTGAGGCAAAGGAGAAAAGTTAGCACCCTGGTGGGTGCTCTGTCTATTGCAGCCTAATATAAGTCAGAATTCATTACAGTTCCAGAAAGCACTCTGAGAAGTATTTGATTAGGTATCTGAAAGAAATTCTTTAAATATCTAATAATTTGAGAGAAGCATTGAAACTATATTTCTAGTAGATAGGACACTCTTTAATAATGGTTGTTTTGTTGCTGAATTTGCTTTAGAAAAAATATATTGAACAATTTCACCACTATCCCGTATGTGTGTATGTATTCTGCTCTTACATCAACTCTTTCCTAGGGAAAGCCTGTACCTTAAAGCATTCTGGTGTGCTTCCAAGGCTCTTTCTCTAAGTCAGAATCAAAGGTGAGGTCAGAAAGGGAACCATAACCCATTCAGCCTTAGGGTCTTTGTCAGCTATCACCAATGGCAGGGTTTATGACAAATGAGGAGCCAGGCTTCCAGCTGAATTTCAGTGTAGTTATTTTTGTTTTAATGTATGTGTGAATCAATTAATCCTGTCATAGAAGGGCATCGTAAACTGTGTGCCAGAGTTAATGAGTCAGCCATTATCACATCATTACACCAGCTGGCATAATGTAGCATGTGTTGTTTGTCATAATATACACTGCCATGCTTAACAACCATTAATTGTTTACACGAGCAGTCATATTTTTCTTCAAAGAACCTTCAGCGACTGGTTAATATTTTGAAGGCTTTTTAAGTGAATAACTATTACAAGGAAAAGATATTCTCATTAAGAGAGCCCACAATCTATGAAACTAAAATGAGGGGAAGACATTTGTTAAGACAATGAAAGTCTTGAGGACCTTTCAGAAAAAAATCTCTATGGTGCAGGATCAGCTAAACCCTAAGACTGACTTGCACCGCTGATTCAACTGCCACTAGAAATGATCCCTAAAGAAAGGAAAGACTGCATCTTAAGAAAAAGTTGGTGAGGTGGAACTCCCTATTAGTATAAATCTCTGTTAGTACTTTGACCACCTGATGCAAAGAATCAACTCATTGGAAAAGACCCTGATGCCGGGAAATGTTGAAGGCAAAAGGAGCAGGAGGTGGCAAGGATGAGATGGTTTGATAGCATCACCAACTCAATGGACATGAATTTGAGCAAACTCCAGGAGGTAGAGGAGGACAGAAGAGCCTGGCAGTCCACGGGGTCACAAAGAGTCAGACTACTTAGCGGCTGAACAACAGCCAACACGTGAATCAATGAGAATTGCACCCATGATTCATGTATGACCACCAGGACTTTCTGAGAGAAGATGCAATCATAGGTTTATAGTTTTTTGGTTTTTTGTTTGTTTGCTTATGTTTACCTTTATAAAAACATTAGCTGTTGTGCTCTTCTTGGCTGATGAAAGGTGGCCATCACAGTCCAAAGTTACAGCTTTCTGAGAATTTATTTTAGGTGACTTCTGAATGTTTTCATTGACAACGTGGCTTTCCCTAGCCAAACATAGAGACTGCAAATAAAGGTTAAGTTTTCTAAAGAGTCAAAAGTAGAAATCACAATATCCTCTATCTACTTTAACTTAAAACTCTTTTTCTCAGTTGAGATTTGTCAAGCATTAACAATGTCTGTTAGCCAAAGAAATGTAATATGAACACAAGTTTAATAAAACCATGAATGATTTCATAAGCAAGTAAGAAATTAAACTGAACACAAGCAAGAATTAGTCTCAGTGTAAATAATGCAACAAAAATCCAAGAATGTACATGAAAGCACTTTGCAAAGTGCATCTACTACAAACTTTGCAAAGTGCATCCACTACAAACCACACTACAATTATTGCTATAATTGTATTCAAGTTTTTTTTTCCATTTATTTTTATTAGAATTGTTGGTACATAACAGTAAAATTGACTGCAGAGAATCTCTCTGTTTGGAAAGAATTATTCCTTTTTTTTTTTTTTTTTTGAGAATTTAGCTTTCAGGCACTTAGTTTTAGAAAAATACATTCCATAATATAGCATGTTTTTATTTTTATAAGTACAGACATAAAAATATCTTTACATTTTGAGGTGGTAAAGCAAGCATTTTTGCTGTCATCTATAGCTGCTATTGTTTGTAATCCTATCCTGCATAAATTCTTCAGTGACAGGGCAGAAGTGTTAAATACATAAATAAAGAAAAGCCAATATACAGATATCTATGATTTATTTGGTTGGAGAAATTTTTTTGTGTTTGTTTTTAAGCGTATTTTTTTTTTAAGTATAGCTGATTTACAATATTGTGTTGATTTCTACTACACAGCAAAGTGATTTGTTTATGCATATATACATTATGTATATTTTTATATTCTTTTCCATTATGGTTTATTGTAGGATATGAATATAGTTCCCTGTGCTATACAGTAGGATCTTATTGTTTATTAATTTTATATATAATAGCTTGCATCTGCTAATCCAACCTTCCACTCCATCTCTCCTCCATACCCCCTCCCACTTGGTAACAAGTCTGATTTCTACTTCATAGATAAGTACATTTGTGTCATATTTTATGTTCCACATATATGTGATATATGGTATTTGTTTTATTTTTTCTGACTTACTTCACTTAGTATAATAATCTCTAGGTCAATCCATGTTGCTGCAAATGATATTATTTCATTCTTTTTTATGGTTGAAGAAGTTTTTTCAAGCTTTAAGATTCTGATTCAGTTGATACCAATTATATGAAACTAAAATTCAAAATCTGTCTTTCAATAGCTCCCTACATGATTATGATATGCTTATAGTGAGATGATTTCTAGGTAATAAATAAAGAAATAATAACCTAAAGTGGAAATGGGAGAGAAATGAAGAAGCATAATAATTTTGAACTAATTAATAGAACTTCAAAAATATTTTATACTGCATTAAAAATATAATATTTGGAAACAGTAAAAATATTTCAGTACAGCCTATGTTTTTTTAATGTTTCAATGCTGGAATTTTGATGCTTTAGTGTAACAAAAATATGAAAAGTATGCATAATTCCCTTCCATAATTTCATGATCTGCAATTAGGTAAAAATATTTCCATAGAGAGCCTTTTCTCTGAAACATCAATACTTTCAAAAATTGAGATTGCAAATAATATTCAAAATAAATTTATGCTCTTCAATATATTCTCCAAAAAAATCTAGTTACTACTAGAGATCTTTTAGGATCCACATAACAAATGATAATATGCAAACCAAACCAAGTGAAATTGCCAGGAGTCATCTGGTTTGAATCACTGAAAATGGTGATTTCATTTAGTTTAACTTAATATCAATGGTTATTCTTTTAGTTGCTAAGTCATGTGCTACTCTTTTGCACCCCCATGGACTGTAGCCCACCAGACTCCTTCTGTCTATGAGATTTTCCAGGCAAGAATACTGGAATGGGTAGCCATTACCTTCTCCAGGGAATCTTCCTGACCCAGGGATCAAACCCACATCTCCTGCATTGGCAGGCACGTTCTTTACCACTGGGCCACCTGGGATGCCCCAATATCAATGGTAGAAAATATCTAAAACAAATATTTAGTCGTGAACTAGTCACCAACACTGGAGGCCACACTGACTTTTTAAATAGGATCAGCCCTGAAAAAAAGGATTCACGAAGGCAAATTAGTCCTATTTAGCTACTTCAGATATGTCTCACATCATGGGTGAAATAGAAATAGAAACGTGAACCTTCCTTGGTAATGTTGCAAAATGTTGTATGATTTTTCTTGCCTCGGGGCCTTTCCAGAACCTGGTCCTGTGCCTGGAATATTCTTCAGAATGACTGGCTTCAGGTCTCAGCTCTTCGGAGACTTTCACCCGTTAGATTTAAAAGAAGTCCTCTCCAACCCAAAGAAAAAGAAGGTTTTTCTTTTCCCTCCCACCACACAGCACAATTTGTGATTATATATTTGTGTCTTTGCTCATATCACAGCAATCTGTCTCTCCATACGCTATTTTAGGTTCAAGGAGGACAAGAATCATGTCCTGTAGGTGCACAATAAAAATTTGTTAAATGAATAAACTAGTTAAATCTACTTCTTTTTTATTAATGTCAGTCAGTTCAGTTGCTCGGCCGTGTCTGACTCTGCGACCCCATGAACCGCAGCACGCCAGGCCTCTCTGTCCATCACCAACTCCCAGAGTTTACTCAAACTCATGTCCATCGAGTCAGTGATGCCATCCAGCCATCTCGTCCTCGTTGTCCCTTCTCCTCCTGCCCCCAATCCCTCCCAGCATCACGGTCTTTTCCAATGAGTCAACTCCTCCCATGAGGCGGCCAAAGTACTGGAGTTTCAGCTTCAGCATCAGTCCTTCCAATGACCACCCAGGACTGACATCCTTTAGGATGGACTGGTTGGATCTCCTTGCAGTCCAAGGGACTCTCAAGAGTCACAAGCATCCAAATCCCTGTGTTTTGTTTGTTTGTTTGTTTGTTTTCATTTAAAGTGTTAGGTATATACCGTGTAATCAAATAAACATAACGGGAAGTTAATTTTATTTTCAAAAGTAACTTCAAATAATAAAACTGCATGTAAATAACTAAGAGCACTAAAAGTGAAATCACTTTGAAAACTGTTAACATCATACACCAAATATTACTCTGGTGGGCAAGATATTTTTTCATATTCCACAAACAAGAAATTCTATCTTCAAGATTCAGACTTAATTTTGAGAAGGTTCATAGCAGCTTAAAAGAAGCTGTCATGTCTGACCAAGTAGAAAGGTAAACTTATTGTTTGGGATGGAAAAAAAAAAGTGAAATATATTGTTCACACAATTATTGGTTAGTTAAAGAGTACTAACTGCCTAGCCACCTCCTGTGGGATACTGCTCTCGGGACATCATAAAATATTGCTAAGCAAACAATGCTGAAGTGTGTATATGTCATGAGACTGGTATTCACATAGCTGCCATGCTCATTGTTGTTCAATTGCTAAGTCATGTCTGACTATTTGCGACCTGATGGACTGCAACAGGCCATACGTCCCCGTCCTCCACTATCTTCCAGAGTTTGCTCAAACTCATATCAATTGTCAGTGATGCCATCCAACCATCTCATGCTCTGTTATCCCTTTTTCCTCCTGCCTTCAATCTTTCCCAGCATCAGGGTCTCTTCCAATGAGTCGGCTCTTGGCATCAGGTGGCCAAACTATAGGAGCTTCAGCTTGAGCATCAGTCCTTCCAATGAATATTCAGGGTTGATTTCCTTTAGGATTGAATGGTTTGCTCTCCTTCTGTCTAAGGGACTCTCAAGAGTCATCTCCAGCACCACAATTTGAAAGCATCAATTCTTCAGTGCTCAACCAAGTTTATGGTCCAACTCTCCTGGAGGTTAGACAAATCAGGTGTGTTGCAAAGATAAAGATATAAACACATAATAGAAAGAAAAAAGGCAGAAAAGAAAGAAATGAGGCTGGGAGGGAGAATAGGAGGGGAAAAGAGAAGGAAGGCAGGATCTAGAAATATACTAGCAGTAAAAAAAAATACCTTTATAGGTAAATAACAACACATACAATTTGTTGAGAATTATTGGACTATTAATAAAATAAGAATTCAATATTCAATGAATTCAATTAAAAAAAAGAACAATGATTTTAGTGAATCTGATGCTTTGTTTTTCTGTTTAGGCAGGTGGACTTTTTTCAAACTGTTCTAATAACTCTTGCTAACTGATTTTCATCATGGTATATTTAAGTAATCACTGTAGTACTTCTGACATTTTTCATAATCACTCCTGCAAACATTTATGGAAATATTTTTATTGAAATTATCAGAAAATCATTATGCTTTTAGAAGAATAGTGAAAAGTTGCTGTGAGCTAGATTAATATCAATGATATGGACATGATAATTTTCAAAAATCCCAACTTCAAGGGGATATAAGTGGTTTATAGAGTCCTGATCAATAGCCTTATTCTTTCTTTATGAATGTCATATTTGTTAACATACTCAATTATATCAATTGAATAAATATTTAATTTTGTTAATAGTTTATCCATTTACCAAAATAATAAAGATATGAAAAAGAACACTAAGAGAAGAACTTTGGGATGTAAAATGCCTGGTAACATCCATCTGTCTGTGTCTAGGTCATCACAATCAGCATAGGGCTTTTTGCCTCCTTTGTGCACTTTGGAATATTAATGCAACAAATTCTTAACAGTCCTTGATACAATTACTTTCTTAATTTTAAGCGATGAATAACTCAATGTCCAGGAAATACAGTAGTCCCCCAAGTTGCGTGTGTGTGTATAAAGGCATATACAATTTATTTCTCTTTCCCAATCACAGGTCACAACTTTGCCTACAATCTCAAATTGTCTCAAAATAATCATAGAACTCTTTCAACATCTAATAAATGTGCTGTCTTTAATTTCTAATGATCAGAGCTGCATAATATGTCTCTCAGGTAAGTGATTTTATTTTCAGACCTATTTCCAGTCAAAGTTCCTGGGTCATGCCTGCTAACTGCCAAATTGTGACCTTGATTACAAGGATGTTATATCTCAGTGTCAGCTTGCAGTCATCAGAAACAGAAACAACACTGATGACAGCTCTATCTAAGTGCTTCCCTGTCTCCAAGTTTGTGCACGCTCAGTCCCCTCGCCTGGAGTGCTTTTCTGCACATAACCAGGGCTCCTCCCTCAGTTCTCAGGACTCTACTGAAAAATTACCTTCCCAGTGAGGTCTTTTCTGACCACAATAATGAAAATTGTGAACGACTCCTACTATCCATCCCCATTCCCCAAATTATTTTTCTCCATGATATTTCTTATCATTCAGTGCTCTCTAGATAGATGGTAAGCAGACAGATAGGTAGGTAGTAGGTAGGTAGATAGATACAATCCTGTCTGTCTCTCTTCCATTGGAATGCAAGCTTCATGTAAGCAAGGATTTTTGTCTGTTTGGTTCACAGCTGATTTCCTAGTATCTAGCAGATGCACAGCTAATATTTATTAAATGTTTTATATTTATATAATTTATAGAATGAATAGAAGAAAAAATGAATGAATGAAGACAAACAGCCAGTAAACAAAATTATACCCTTTGATGACAAAATATAGATGTCTATGAAAGGTATATAAGTTTGTATTATGTTAGGGGATAATAAGCAATAATACAAGTATATTTAGAGGAGACTGGTTAACACAAGTTTTTGTAGAAGAAAAAAGTCAAAAAGTTATAGTTGACCACAGGAAAATTTGAATGTAGATAAAAAGCCAGAAAGAAGCTTGCATTTGTTATTCATTTCCAGAATTAATCAGACCTGTCTTAGAGACTCATAAGTATGAAAAGGTCTAAATACTAATAACCTTCTTAATAAGTAGAACCACTAGAAATGGCAATAAACTGGCTTGAGATTCAAGCATCCCACAATCAAAAAAAAAACTTGTTATTAAACTTCAGTATTCATGAATCAAGATTAGAGTGTTATTAGAATTAACTGATTGTTTAGCATGCTGCTAAGAAGTCTGCTGTCACAGAGCATTTGGCAACATCACAAAGCTCCTACTGTGCATACATGTGCAAATAGTCAGAGTTCCCACAGTTTCTATAGAGAATTATTTGATTTTGCTTTTAATGAATGATCAGTATTATTCTTGCTGTTTAGCTATACATTTATATTACTTTTAGCTTCATTATTATCCATTCAGTATCATTTGCTCAAATATTAATTTAAGTTTTTTATAGTCTTTTTGTCCTTTTAGGTTCTTTTTTATATATAATGTTCCATTAGGAGATATGTTTTATGAAAAGATGCTCAGCATCACTCATTACTAGAGAAATGCAAAGCAAAACTACAATGAGGTATCACCTCACACCAGTCAGAATGACCATCATCAAAAATCTACAAACAATAAACGCTGGAGTTAGAGGGAATGTAAATTGATTTAACCACTATAGAAACTACAGTATGGAGATTCCTTAAAAAACAAGGAATAAAACTACCATATGACCCAACAATCCCACTACTGGGCCTATACCCTGAGGAAATCATAATTGAAAAAGATACATGTAACCCACTGTTTATTGCAAAACAATTTACAATAGCTAGGACATGGAAGCAACCTAGATGTCCATCGAGAGATGAATGGATAAAATTGTGGTACATATATATATGAATATGTTTCACCCATAAAAAGGCATGCATTGGAGTCAGTTCTAATGATGTGGGTGAACCTAGAGCCTATTATACAGAGAGAAGTTAGTCACACAAATACATATTATATGTAGAATCTAGAAAGATGGAATTGATGAATATATTTGCAGGGCACCAATGGGGACACAGATACAGAGAACAGACTTGGGGACACAGTGGGGGAAGGAAAGGATGGGATGAATGAAGACAGCGGAATAGAAACATAGACATTACCATATGTAAAACAGAGAGCCAGTGGGAATCTGTTGTTTGACACAGGGAGCTCAGACTGGTGCTCTGTGATGACCTGGGGGGTGGGATGGAGGCTCAAGAGGCAGAGGACATACGTCTACTTATGGCTGATCTATGCGGATGTATGGCAGAAACCAACACAATATTGTAAAGCAATTATCCTCCGACTAAAAATAAAAATAAATAATTTTTTAAAATAAAAATCACTAAAAAGATATGTTTTAAAAATATGAATGAGTATTCATCAAAAAGCACCATTAAAAGAATAAAAAGGCAACCCAAAGAGAGAAGATATTAACACATATATCCAAGAAAGGGCCCATATCTCCAGATATATAAAGACTTTTTATAAGTAAATAAGAAAAATAGTGGCAACGCAGTAGAAAAATGGTCAAAAGACTTATACAGACACTTCAACAAAAGGACTAAAAGCCCCAACATGTGGAGAAATGTTCAATTGTATAAGTCATCCAGGAAATGAACATTAAAACCACAATGTGATACTAATACACACATATCAGAACTGCTAAAATGAAAAAGGCTTTAATATCAAGTGTTGGCAAGGATGTGGAGCAATCAGAACTCTCACATGCTGCTGGTAAGTATAAATTTGTATGTCTCTGAAATACAAAAAGACAATATCTATTGAAGCTGAATATAAGAATACCCATGACTTAGCAACTTCACTCCCTGGCATCAATGCAATAGAAATGGATTTGGTTAAGTCCTAATATTTCAAACCAGAGCATATATGCACTCACCCTCAACGTGCATGTTTGGTGACACTTTGTGATTATCATCAAATGTTTCCTCCCTTCAGTGGAAAATGGGAAGTGGGAAAGTTTCTTCCCCTAACTGGGAAGATACACCTTTCACTCTTCCTATGTGATGAAAGTGCTATTTGTTGAGGCTACAAATGAAAAGACGATGGGTAACGCCAGGGCTCCCTTCATGCATATGAAACCACCTGTACCCTTACATACTCACTTAGGAGGGCCCTAAGCTTGGTTGAAAGCTCTCCTGTCACCATCTGGAAAAGTTAATAATTTTTTAACAAATGGCTCATATTTTCATTTTACACTGAACCCTGAAAATTATATGATAGTCCTGGATAACTCTTTTACCTTTCTAAAATATCTGAAGTGGTCTCCATACTAAGAAATTAGGAAGAAATAAGCCCTTGCCTTTCAGTAAAATAGTGTCTTACATACGGGCACTCAAATAGATGCCCCAAAACAAACTGACTATATATATATATAACATATGTGTGTGTGTATATATATATATATGTATATATATAATATTGCCATTACTTATCAGAATTGCCATTACGGATAAGTAACGGCAATTTTGATATGGGCAGTGGTTTAATCACTAAGTCGTGTCCAACTCTTGCTACGCTATGAACTGTAGCCTGCCAGGCTCCTCTGTCCATGGGATTCTCCAGGCAAGAATACTGGAGTGGGTAGCTGTTTCCTTCTCCAGAGGATCTTCCTGATCCAGGAGTCAAACCCAGGTCTTGACTGAGCTATGAGGGAAGCTTAATTTTAAAATAGAAGAGAATAATTACTAAGTAGTTACTGTGAAAAGATAAGTAATCAAGCCAAACAATATGGCATATTCCTTCTACATGAAAAATCTTAGGACGCATTTCAGTAACTTGCCATTAATTCATCTTGGGCTTCCTTGGTGGTTCAGATGGTAAATTTGCAGATCCGCCTGCAGTGGAGAAGATCCAGATTCGATCCCTTCTTTGGGAAGATTGCCTGGAGAAGGGAATGGCTACCCATTCCAGCATTCTTCCCTGGAGAATTCCATGGACAGAGGACCCTAGAGGGCCACAGTTCATGGGATCACAAAGAGCAGACAGGACTAAGAGAATAATTTATCTTAACACATTAGAAAAACATTTTCACAAAAATATTCCCTTAGGGATATTGAAAACATGGGTTAAGAGTGTGAATTCATTCAAAGACATGAGATTTGTTCATCCAACCAGCCATTCATCCAATCATACATTCATTCTCCCACCCATCTATCCATTCATCCCACTATCAACAAAAGAAATACAAGCATAAATCAGACCTGGATTCCATCTGGAAAGAGATACAGCGTATCTATAAGCAAATGTTGGATATGACAGCAAATATACTCTAAGAGACATATTTATTGTTCAGGAAACTCAGAGGAAAAGCATTTACTTTAAGGTGGAAAAAATCAGAACTGCCTTTATGGAAAAGAATCTCTATATTGGATTTAAAATCTAGATAGGATTTGGACATGCACAGAGTTTTGAGAGATATTTTTCTCTTGTTCTTTCTATAATACCTAACTCAAGTATCATCTGCTTTAAAAAAATTTCCTTCAGTTTTTCAATCCATCATAGGTAGGCTGAACTTAAGGTTTAACTATATAAAGTGACAATTTTTAAGAACAATAAATAAAGATATTGTAACTACACATCAAGAATCCAATAAGATGTAATGTGCTTAATAGGAATCCAATAAAAATAAAAACTCAATAAAAGTCAGTTACTCAACTGAGACTCTCCCCACAGTTGATCTTTGGCCTTTTAGTATATAGCATAGTGAATGGTTCAGAGCATAGACTCTATAATTTCATATCTGCTTGAGTCTGAACTCCAGCTCCAACTCTTACTATCTACGATTTAGTTAATTAACCTCATATTTCTTCACCTATAAAATGAGAATAATAGTATACTCATTCATAGAAAGTTATTGTGAGGATTAAATGAGTTAATACATTTAAATGATACATATTTTGCTTTGTTTTTCTTGGAATGCTTATACTTTAGTTGTTTGTATTCTTTATAAGTGATATTATTATGTTATTATTCTGTGGACTATAGGCATGGTTTATGCATTGTTTGATTTTGAGTCATTGGTAATGATCCTGGCTTTAAAAATCACCTTTTCTTATTCATATTTTGTTGCCTTAATATTTGCATTACAATAGATTTGTTTCCTTGCTGGAAGTCTTGTATATATATTTTTAATTAAATTATTCATATATACTTGGTTGCACTGGGTCTTCATTGCTATGCACAGGCTTTTTCTACTTTGCAAAAAGCGGCAGCTACACTTTGTTATGCTGCGTGGGCCTCTCGCTGAGTGGCTTCTCTTGGCGCTGGGTACTGGCTCTAGGGCACGCGGGCCTCAGTAGTTGTGGCTCCTGGGCCCTGTATCATGGGCTCAGTAGTTGTGGAGCACAGGCTTTAGTTGCCTACAGCATGTGGAATCCTCCCAGAGCAAGGATCGAACCCATGTCCCCTGCATTGGCAAGCAGATTCTTTTTCACTATACCACCAGGAAAGTCCAAGTCTTGTGTAGCTTTTAAAATTATCATTTCAGCTTGATGGAAGACATTATGCTTGATTTGTCTTGAGGCTTCTCTACCTTCTCGGTGCATGCATGAGCACTCAGTCAGTTAATAATGTCTGACTCTTTTGAGACCCCCATGGACTGTGGCCCACCAGGCTCCTTTGCCCATGGGATTCTTCAGGCAAGAATACCAGAGTGGGTTGCCATTTCCTCCTCCAGGGATCTTCCCAACCCAGAAATAAAACCCACATCTCCTTCCTCTTCTACATCTTCTGCACTGGCATGTAGGTTCTTTACCATGGAAGCACCTGAAAGCCGTCTATCTTCTCCAGCGTGTGTGGTTGTGTGTTAATCACTCATTAATGCCTGACCCTTTGCAACCCCATGGACGATAGCCTGCTGGGCTCCTCTGTCCGTAGAATTCTCCAGACAAGAATACTGGAGTGAGTAGCCATTGCCTTCTCCAGGGAATCTTCCCAACCCAGGGATCGAACCTGGGTCTCCCTCATTGCAGGAGGATCCTTTACTGTCTGAGCCGCTATTTTCCCCACTCTTGCCGCTTATAGACAACCTTGAGCAAAACAGCTAGGGCTGCCATTGTGAATCAAATCATCCCAAAACTTAGTGACTTAAAACAATGATGACTTACTTATTTCTCCTGATTCTGCAGGTTAGCTGAGTTGCTCGTCTGATGGGTTCATCTGGGCTTACTCCTGCAGCTGCATTTGTCTGGAGGCTAAGTTGGGCTGGAAGATCCAAGAGAGCCTCACTCGTAGGTCTGACATGGCTGTTGACTAGGGAGCCTCAGTTTTCTACACAGCCTTTCATTCTCCAGTAGTCTGGACTAGCTAGACCACAAATTTTGATGAAAACGATACAAAATAACACAGTCATGTTTTTCAATTGATCACAGTTTACCCTCTGGTTACAGTGATTTCCATTCCTTACACAGGCAAAAATAATAATAAACTACTCACTCCTCTCCTCCAGTTCTCATCCCGTTACAGTAACAGGCTCAGACTTCACTACGTTACAATCTGCACCTGGTCCAGGTATAGACATGACTTCTTAGCTGTGTTCTTTGTGATCCAGAGATCTGTTTACTAAAAAGACAAGTTATTTATGCTATTAAGATATCTGTTTCTCCTGCACCCAACATATGACAGAGAGCTAGAGACAGGGCTACTGCATTAGACACTCCTCTTCATTAGGGGAATAACAGAAAGTGTGAAGCAGTCCTCATTTGTAGCAATCTGGCAACATAGCTGAGCACAAACCTCTCATCCCCAATGGGATCTGACAGATCCAAGACAGCCTCTGTGATACCTTGACTCTCCTTCATGTGGCTTCTCATCCTCCAAGACTTTAGAATGGCTTCAGTACATGAGGATCTCAAGGTAGCAACCAAAGTGAGTAAAAGCAACAGCTGCCTCTTGAGATTACCCTCGAAGATCAAATAATGCAACTTGCTAAATTTTATTGGTCAAGCAAGTCAGGTAGCCAGCCCAACTTCAAGGGTGAAGAAATAGAGTTGTGTTGATGGCAATTTTTTTCTCAGATTCAAACTCTTTACTCTATACTCCACTTTGTGATGATAGAGTAGGAATGTACCAGATGATGATGCTAGATTTGGTCAGTAGGGGAGAGAGCTTGCTAGAGCAAGACTGCAAAGCCAGAGGAAGAAGGAACTAGCTTCCCTCTACTTGGTTCATCCCTGCTTGTGGTTCATGTAAGCATCACCCCAGCATCACTTCTTCACCCCTGGTAGCAGCTCTTTTCCATATGAGGAACAAAACCCAATGAGCAGTTTTCCCAGCATTTATCATCAGTCTAGTCATGATCTCTCAGAGATACCAGCTAAAGCTGGCCTCAGTTCTCACTCTAGAGGTCTGATTTTTTCAACTCCATGATATACCTCCTCTAACTCTGAAGTAGCTGAAATATTCCAACCTCTTCCCTTTTTTCCCCAGTCCTACAGGGTACAGATGCTTTCTTCTTTTGGTGACAATTTAAAATTATCTTCTTCATCCTTTCAATTACTATGTTATACTTTTATACCTGATTATAAACATTTCATCATGTACAGTTCTTTCAAGTAACTAATATGACTTCTGTTTCCTCACAAGACCCTGACTGACAACATTCCACCTCTAGCTGGGAGGACTTACAGCATGTTGTGGTCAGTTTTTTCCAGTCTGGCCCAACTGGTAAGACAAGTCATTACACTCCTTTATTCCATTCTCCAATAGTTTTCCATCTCAGAGTTAAAGCACAAATCTTCTCAACGGCCAATGTGGTCTCCTTGCTGTTCTTTAAATATGCTAGTTTTACTCCTGTCTCAGAAACTTCGTTTGCTCTTGTATCTGACCAGAAGAATCTTCACCCAAATGTTTAGAGAGCTCACTTCCAACCTCCCCATGTCATCACTTAAATGTCACTTGCTCATTAAGGCATTCCTCAAATACCAAAATTGAGCCAATATCTCCCAACCAAAATCTGGTATTCCCTATCTTCTTTCTTCTTTCCTTTTTTCTATAGCATTATAATCATTTAACATGCTGTATAATTTATTTATTGCCTAAATTGCTCAGTCATGTCTGACTCTTTGCAATCTCATGGACAGTAGCTCTCCAGGTTCCTTTGTCTGTGGGATTCTTCAGGCAAAATACTGGAGTGGGTTGCCATTTCCTTCTCCATCTCCACTTCACCTGACCCTGAAATTTAAGTTCCATGAGGGCAATACATTTTTATTCTTCTGTTCCATGCTCTTGTACCCATAATCTAGAGAAGTGCTTGGCATATAATAGATTCTCAATAAATTCACAAATACGTGTCAATTAGGTTTGCTGAAGTAAGATTATTTTGTAGTGTAGTTAAATCATAAACATTGGAACACAGATGAGTTTATAAGGTTTTTTTCTTAAAACAAGTCAAAGAAATGAAATGGAGGAAAAAATTAAAATATTAAGGATCTGAGGTGATGGAGGAAAAAAGGCCAGATAAAAGAGCCTGGGGAAAGGGATAATAAATACAAAAAGAAAGACTAAGCAGCTATGATCTAATTTATAAAACTAGGATGGAAGAGACAAGGAAAGCATCTTGAAGTAGAGGAAAGAACATTAAATTTGGGGTAAACTGTAGACTATCTCAAATTTCTACCCCCGAACTCTGCTGCTTGCTCAGCTGGTAAAGAATTCACCTGCAAAGTGGGAGACCTGGGTTCAATCCCTGGGTTGGGGAGATCCCCTGGAGAAGGAAATGGCTACCCACTCCAGTATTCTTGCCTGGAGAATCCCATGGACAGAGGAGCCTGGCAGGCTATGATCCATGGGGTCACAGAGAGGGACACGACTGAATGACTTTCACTTTCACTGCTGCTTGCTATAAATATATTTCTAGGGAAATGATTTAACCTCTCCTGCCCTCAGGTTCTACAATTCTGAATTAAGGAGAACAACTTCTTTTTGTTTCCCCTGGAGGGTTTATGTGAACATCAAAAGACATCACCTATGTAGATGTACAAATGTTAAAAATTCAGACTGATGATAATGATGGTGATGTGATCTCTAATAGGTGTGACTAGGAGGACCAGAAAGGCAAGATAAGCCAAAGGAGTCCCAGGCAAACCTCTGCCAAGAAGAGCTGAGGCATAGCCATCTTCAGCTCCAGGATTACTGCCTCTTCATCTGGAATGAAATTAGAATGATTGATTTTTAAATCTGTTACATACTGTGTATGTGTTTGTGTGTCTGCGTGCACCATACTCTTCCCATTGAGTTGGAATTCAATTGTAGTCATGCACCCTATTTAATTTTATTTTATTTTGCATATTGGAATTAGGGGCTTGGGAATGTCATATGTAAATATATGCAAAACAGTATGCAAATTGGCATTGAGAGCCAAAAGCCCAGTTTTTTCTTTTTAAACAGAAATATATCATTGTGGGGGGAAAGGCCTTTCTCACAAGCCTAATGTGCTGTAGCTCTTTAAAAGAGTCTTCATTGTTTTTTCAGAATTTATGGCTACAAATGATACCAATACAACATTATATATTTCATGCTAGAGAAGCTCACAAAAATTAGCAACTTTGGTGTATTTGACCTAATTCTCCTTATTGAACAAACATATTTCTGTACCTTTAAGAAATTAGCTGGAGAAGTAGGGAATAGATGGGTGGGAAATGGGAATAGAGGTGAAGTGGCAACTGTCCCTCACACCTGACATGCCATATGTCAAGCCACTACTTACAAATTTCTGCGAGATGAAATGAGAAAAGCTTTTGTTTATTTCCATAATTAAATGAGGTCTAGAGAAAGAGCTATCAAATCAGTGGGCTTTCTGTTCCTTTTAAAGAAATTATTTTATTCTATTGTTAAACTAATTATACAAACATTCTCAATCTCTGAAAATTATGAAGAGTCTGTAATTCTAACTTTCTTTATGCAAGCTAAACTATTGTCTGGAGTATGTTTTAACAAATAATACATTCTCACAAAGCGCAAAGTAGTACAGAAGTTTTGGTACAGAACACCCCAAAAGTTGAATATAATCATAGTTGTAAAAGAAAAGAAATGCCTGAATTCTGAAAAGTCCTTTCAGATGGCATATCTTTATTATTATTTTTTTTCCATACTAAATCCTTTTGTGTTCTGACTACTAGTAAAAGAGGGCTTGTATATCTGCTCTGAGGAAGACTGCATCAATATGCTTTTGAAAATTTCTCAAATTACAAAAACTGACTTCACATAGCACTTCATAATTTCCCTCATCAAATCCTAAAGAACTATATTAAAACATCTGTTTTTGGAATATCTTGCTGACAGAAGAATGCTATACCCCCAGGGAGTATCCTAATTTTGCATAAAATTTGCATACTCATAAATAAGTTAACATTGGGGGGACAAGTATATCAACTGCAAACAATGCAAGTATTTTCTGTATATCCTTTTTATAATTGGCTTCGAGCAGAGAACTACAAATTTTTTGAAAAACAATGCTTTCCTCATTCAATCACCTTTTAAATGAGACTATAAATTCTTTATAAACATTTTTCCCTCTCAGTTTTTTTTACCCTGCCCTCAGGAATCCAAAGTTAGCCCAAATTGTCTCAATACTCAGAAATGAATTACATTGGAGCTGTGTGTAAATAATACTGAAAGTGAGCCATATCTGATAGACTCAAAAAGAGATTTTATAGTTGCAGATGCATACCCTGGATTACGGGCTTCCGTGGTAGTTCGGGGATTCCCTGGTGGCTCAGATGGTAAAGAGTTTGCCTGCAATGGGGGAGACCCGGGTTTGACCCCTGGGTCAGGAAGATTCCCTGGAGAAGGAAATGGCAACCCACTCCAACATTTTTGCCTGAAGAATCCCCAGGGACAGAAGAGCCAGGCAGGCTGCAGTCCACAGGGCTGCAACGAGTCAGACACGACTGAGTGACTAAACACGTTACAGCACCCTGGATTAGAAGACATATGAAGACATATAGAGTAAGGTAGAGCCAAATCTTTTTCTCTTATGCTGGCACAAAACAATTTTTTGCAATCTCAGTAACCTTACTTAATGTGATTTTGGTAATTCACACACTCCAGTCAAGTACTTAGAAGTGCATTATGATTTTTTAAAATTTAATTAACTGTGTGTCTCAGCTCTTTTGAGTTTGAGAGGAAACTAACCTTCTCCAATGTTTATTCAGTCTGAAACTAGCCCTGGGAATAATGGAGCACAATGAGATAGTTACTCCCTATAGACAACTGTCAAACCTGCTGGCTGCAGAGGCAGCATTATTACATTCTTAATGTAGCACATTATTACATTACTGCATTACTATTACTACTATTACTAGACTATTACTCTAGTATAATGACTAGAAACTAGCTCCCTGATTTCCATTAATGCCCAGTTTATTCAGCTAGACCAATGAGAATAAAGTATATAAAGTCTTGGCCCAATACAGTTTCAGGAAAGACAGGAAGATGCCATCACCCAAATAACCTAAAACCAACCACTAGTGCACAGAATCACACAATTAGAACTGTATCTTTTATTTAAGATTTTTAACTGTTGCTTAATAAAAATATTTGGGGCAGGGGTTAACACATAAAGCTATTATCTGTTATTTATAACTTAATGAATGGACCCTTAACCTAGGGCCTCTGAACCTAGGCAAGATTTAGAAAAATAACAAACCCTCTTAAACTATATGCTCATTTTTGTTTAAATGCATTTGTGTGAACATTTGAGGGCAAAGAACTCATTGATTTTGGCATATTCTCTAGGGAGTTCACACACACACACACACACACACACACACACACACACACACACACACACACCCCAACACTTCAGTGTGAATAAAATTTTTGAAACAGGATTGGACAGGGATCTGAAAAGAAAGCATATAAGGTTTCTGGCAACTAAGCAAGATATCAGGAGACAAAAGTTGCATAATTCTAATAGACAAAGAGGACACATAAAAAAAGATACTGAATTCAGAGGATCAACTTAATTGGCTTCAAAATTTTACTCAAACCAGGCAGAGGCAACATGAATTGACAGGGTCAACTTGCATTTCCAAACAAGTTTTTACCAATACTCTTTTTTTATTTCCATTTTTTAAAAATGTCTTTCTCCAGAATATTGTGAACACCACTTTAGAAGGATCTTATAAGCACAACCAGAACAATGATTCTGCCAATATTAACAACTGAGTCCTAAAGGATTTAATCCAAGGCAGTATATATTTTCTTTCTTAGGATACTTTCCATTGCTTTTATCAGAAAACCCAATCCCCCAAAAAAGGAATGCTATGATATTATTTGAATGAAAAGCCCATCAGTAGCATCAAACAATAAGCCTTGATCTGGAATGAAAAATAATGTGACAAGAAATCTTTGTCTCCTCTATCCCTTCATGTCTGTTTATGGCTGCTGCAGCAACCAAAACTGTGTCTCCTTGTTCAGATCCATCAAGATCCTACTTAGACTAGTCAGTAAAATACTTAAGATCAATGGACAGATTAAGTTACGTGTCCATCTTGATATCAGTGTAGAGAAGGGTGAAACATAGTGAAAGTGAAAGTCACTCAGTCATGTCCGACTCTTTGCGATCCCATGGACTATACAGTCCATGGAATTCTCCAGGCCAGAATACTGGAGTGGGTAGCCTTTCCCTTCTCCAGGGGATCTTCCCAACCCAGGGATCAAACCCAGGACTCCCGCATTGCAGGCGGACTCTTTACCAGCTGAGCCACAAGGGAAACCCTGGTGTAGAGAGAAGGGTAAAATATGCTTATTAATTTCACCAAAGGAACTTGGAACGGAACTGCTCTGATGCAACCATGATGTTGAGAATAAGGGGAGAAAGGGACTGATCTGATGCAACCATGATGTTGAGAATAAGGTGAGAATGATCTGTCCAAAGAAACTTTGTGGTATATTTACCATTAAAAAGAGAGACAGAGAATCGCAGAGAGAAAGAAAAATATATCAGCTATCCAAAAAAAAATAAAAAAACAAGAAAACAAAACCCAATAATTTCTACCCTTTAATCCAAGAAAGAAATGAAAGCTCCCTTTTCAACCAAAATATGCTGATGTTCACAGTCAGAAAAACCAGGTTCAAACTGAAGAAACAGGAAATTAACTAGATAATAATGTCAAGATCTAGGAACTGGATGGGAGAAAGTCAGGAGCAGAACAAGCAACTTTCAGGGCAAAGGCTGTGAACTGCATCGGAGCTGTTTTGGTTTATGGTCAGAAGGCCTTGACTGTGTGGTTGCTGAAGAAAGGTTAAAAGTACAGATTCAGGAATTTATTACCCATATCTGTCCACAAGAAACAGCTATTTCCAATATCATCAGGTTTGCACTACCTTTAAACTTTCTTTTATTGACAACCTGGCATCAGCAGGAATGAGTAGTGAACCTGCCTCCATTCTTTCTTTCTTGCCTTGTAATTCCTTTATTTCAAAGTCAGTTTCCCTGCTTGCCGGTTCCCCTGGCGTTCAATCTCTCATCATGAAAGAGATAAATACTTTGGAACAGGGACTCAGTGGGGATTTTTTCCTAGAAGTATCTACCAAGAATTGTGAAGGGTCTGAGATTTTACTGTCCTTGCAGTCTAACAAGTTAGCTCACTACAGTTTCAGGCATACTAGCAAAAACATTCTGGGTCAAAGATGAAGGACGATTTATTACAACAGCGGCAGTAGTCATAGAATTATCATTTGTGCTCAACCTCAGTTCCTCCAATGGGACCACAACCAAAGGATGATACCTTCATGTGCAGTGGGACGTATCATAGACAGGAACTCTGAGCTCAGAAAACTCAAATACTTTACAGTAGACAGTTAGTATGTATGTCCACTGCTCTGGAGGAAAATGTTACCTTCCAAGTCTGTTCACTGTGGAAATACACTTTAAATAATAGTCCAGAACAAAGGCAGTCAGTTCTTCTCAAAAGATGTGCAGACACATGAGATAACCAATAGGAATTTTCTCCCAATGATATCCAATTGCATTCTTCTATGCACCATTCCAGGAGAAGGAAATGGCACCCCACTCCAGTATTCTTGCCTGGAGAATCCCAAGGACAGAGGAGCCTGGCAGGCCATGGTCCATAGGGTCGCAGAGAGTTGGACATGACTGAAGTGGCTAAGCACACACGCACGCAAGCACTGTTCCAGAAATTTATTTCTGAGAGCCACAGACACCACACAAGTTCCTGAGTGGCTGACAATCAACTTAGAAATAAGAATGGAGTAGAAAGTAAGATAGAGTAGCTAGAATTATTGGGACATTTCTGAGATCTTCTTGTTAAAATGCAAATAAATATCTCTGGAGGAACATCATAACAGCTGTAGCTTATAAACAACTATTATAGATATTAAATATAATAGCAGTGTTCTCAGTTTGTGAAGAGCATTTTTATATCTACTGGTTTATTCTACCTATATAACAATTCTGCACAGCTGGCAAATATGCCATTTAATAACAACGAAACTGAGACACAGAGAGATTAACCAACTTGTTCAAATATAACGTGAGTTATATTTGAATCATTCAATTAAACAGTAAAATCATGAGTAACATAGCAATAACATTTGCTCCAGAATTATAAATATTTATATATCATTTAGTCTTTAATAGATAAACATAAAACTATAACAAATAATAGATAAAAATTTGAGTGCTAGATACAATTTTGTGAGGATTTGGGGGGTTGTATTATAATAGCACTGTTTCACCGGAGTATAAAATGTTCAACTGATGAACCCTTGAGCTGTTATTCTGGAGTACATTTCATGTTGGATGAGAATATCAACCAAGTTCTTGTTTAAATTCCACATTAATTTTAGAAAAGATGACCAATACAGGCATTATTTTTTGTAAGCTGCTTCAAGATCCCCCCTATTAAATACACCTTGTTAGTGAAGAAACATCTACTAATCTGCCAAATTGAAATCTCTTTACAAATGAGGAGAATTATTCTGTTTATAACATTTAACTATAGAATATAATCATCTGATGAAACAGAAAGATTTAACAAAATGTGTCTGTTCAAACTATTTGGCAAATATCTGCTGAAGAGAGCAGATTAAAACTCTTTGGGGGGGTGGGGGAGAAGATTTTTTTTATTTAACCTGAAAAACCAATCATGAAACATAATGATGTGATTCTCTTAAATTTGTAACCCAGTAGCAGATTGTCAAAAAGGTTAAAGACGATGTCGACCATGACTACTTTCAGCTCTTGAGTATGGCAACGTGTATTATTTGGCGTGATCATGACAGAGATCTGCATGCGTATGTCTTCAATAATTCATGCTGCAGCTTGTCTCACTGTAGGGACAGATGTCAGGGAAACCAGTGACAGCCGATCATGCTGATCCCACAGTGACACTGAACCTTGAGTATATGCCCACTAAGTCTGATTGGAGCGAAGAAAATATGGGCC
The DNA here is from genome assembly GCF_963930625.1 of Muntiacus reevesi. Taxonomy (NCBI): domain Eukaryota; kingdom Metazoa; phylum Chordata; class Mammalia; order Artiodactyla; family Cervidae; genus Muntiacus; species Muntiacus reevesi. The sequence goes on from NC_089270.1 coordinate 22,096,777, forward strand.
AGCAAGTTTTGGGGGAGATATTCATTTTGTAGCTACATGAAATGCCTGTATTTTTATGCATGTTTGTATACAAATATCTTGCTCCATACAATTCCCTAAAGATTTGGGACTTTTATAATTTGGACTACTTATATGTGGGAACATTCCTTACATTTGAATGTCAAATTTATTAGGTCACTTAAAATATACCTAGAGAATATTAAGGACAAAATTAACTATTGTTATGTATAGAAATGTGTATTTCTCCTACAGCTGGCTCAGATGGTAAAGAATTTGCCTGCAATGCAGGATTGGAGAAGGCAATGGCAACCCACTCCAGGACTCTTGCCTGGAAAATCCCATGGATGGAGGAGCCTGGTGGGCTGCGGTCCATGGGGTCGCTGAGAGTCAGACACGACTGAGCGACTTCACTTTCACTTTTCACTTTCATACATTGGAGAAGGAAATGGCAACCCACTCCAGTGTTCTTGCCCGGAGAATCCCAGGGACGGGGAAGCCTGGTGGGCTGCCGTCTATGGGGTCACACAGAGTCAGACATGACTGAAGCAACTTAGCAGCAGCAGCAATGCAAGATACCTGGATTCAATCCCTGGGTTGGGAAGATCCCCTGAAGAAGGAAATTGGCTACCCACTCCAGTATTCTTGCCTGAAGAACTCCATGAACAGAGGAGACTGGTGGGCTACAGTCCATAGGGTCGCAAAAAGTCAGACACAACTAAGTGACTAACTCCTCAGAAATGTATCTCTCTCCTACAGCTGATATAGAGAATTACCAACCTTAATTAATCTTTCATGATTAATTCATGTATAGAAAAAAAATTAATGTCACACATCCAGAGGTTAAACAAGCCTGATTTTTTGTTCTCAAAGATTTATCTTTGTCTCTTACAATGATTGGTATTTTAACATTTGGCATTAATCTATAAAACTATAATCTAAAAAACTATACTATTCCAGATGCTCTAAGAAAAGTATAAATTTAGGTCTGTCAATAAATGTCTATGAACATTAATTAGTTAAAATAGAAAATATAGAACATTGGTTAGAATATAGAAGCATTCTCTATGCCCAAAGTTAGTCTAATCCTTATGCCTTAACAAGTTTCACAGCAAGGGACTAGAATAGGAGATATGATTGAAGCTTTCCAAGTCTATTGTTTCTACTAGTAGCAGTAGTAGCTTGACATAGTTACTTTCTATTTGTGCACAAAGAAATACACAGCTATTAGATCCAAAGTCTTAAAAGTCAAAATATTGTGCCATATTTTTAGATCCCAAGATGAGCTCCATTTATCCATTTCTTTAATAACATTAGAGAAAATTGTCAAGGTCTACTTATAACCTGCAGAGTCTTTTATTAACAACTAGAAAATACTATGTGTATATTTCTATGTGGATAAATATGTGTGTGTATATATACATATATAAATATAACATTTTGAAATATTCAACAGAACAAAACATTCATCTTTATGTTTTTTTGCGTGACACAGTATGTTCTGCAATTTTTAACTTGCCCTTAGACATAAAGCTCAGGCTTCCCAGGTGGCACGATGGTAAAGAATCCGCCTACCAATGCAGGAGATGCAAGAAACATGGGTTTGATCCCTGTCTCGAGAAGATCCCCTAGAGTAGGATATGGTGACCCACTCCAGTATTTTTGCCTGGAGAATCTTGTGGGCAGAGAAACCTGTCAGGCTACAGTCCAGGGGTTGCAAAGAATTTTCCGACACAATGGAGCCTGCGCATACACACACACACACACACACACACACACACACACACACACACACACACACACACACACACACACACACACACACACCCCAGACATATAATTTAGCATTTAGCTTTTAGAGTCATTTAGAATCATTATTCTTGGTGATTTTATTGTTTCAGAGAAGTTTCTGGTTTACTCCCAAGGACTTCTCTGATATATCCTCTCCTCTTTAAGATCAGTACATTTAGGAAAAGGCTGTGATTTTGATATTTCATTATCTCAGGATTAGACTATTTTCAAGATATACTGAGTCAGAGAATCTTGTCATTTTTACCATACATTATGTTACCTAACAGTGGGTACCATTTTTCTTTGGAGGTGCATTTACATAAACATTTCTAATCACAGCTCCATAAAGAGACACGGTATGATAATTCATGACTTTTAGGTAATATGTCATATGAATCTTAACATATGGCATTACACTCTACAGTGGCAATCTTGGCTTCCAAAGGGACCTGGAAAACATCCAGTGAGATGGGAATAAGCCAAACTTGATAGAAAACCATATCGAAGCTAATCCAGGTTTACACCTTTCATTCAGACTCAGAACTCTCCAACAGATGGTTCAGTGTTGAAGCACTAATGTTAGCAAAATGTCAAAACTATTTTGCTAGACTCCCCAATTGTTCATACAGAGGATTTTTCAAGAGCTGGATATCAAAACAGTATTAATGAATGGTAGCACTAAGGTCTCTGATCTCAAGTCCAGGGTTTTGGTTTCAATTTCCAAAGACAGTCTGGCTTTGTTCCCTTGGAATACAGCCAATCAGCTTCTACAAAAGAAAATCGAATTTTAGAAGTTTCTTCCCTGATTCTTTAGCCAACAGTGGCATAATCAGAGAAGACAAAGGAATGCAGAACCATTTGGCAGATAGCATTATTAGTGCTGCTATACCAATTTAATCATCCAAACAAATGCCATGGAATAGAGGCTCTGAATCAAAAATGTCTTATCCTAGGATTTGTGGACATAGTGGAGAAAAAAACAAAAAGGGCTCGGGGACTCCATAAAGCATCTTAATTTAGAGGCAAATATGGATGTGGGTGTTCCTGTGCATGCTTTTCATATATTCTGAATATGCAATGTGAATGAATGAATGAATTAATTAATGAATAGGTGTGACTCTCATTTTAGGATTAGCAAAGGTTTCAGTATATTACAGGAAGTCAGAATTACATATATAAAATAAGACTAAGTACATTTGCATCTAGATAAAAACATTCTCAAGCATTAGTTGATTACTCAATGTCTATTAAGATCTATGGTGTCTTTAATGTATTTTTTCTAAGGTTAAAAAGTATATTGTGAAATAGGGATTAAGAGCTCTGTTTGCAGACATCTAACCATGAATAGTGGGCTGCCGCCTATGGGGTCGCACAGAGTCGGACACAACTGAAGTGACTTAGCAGCAGCAGCAACCATGAATATCTCAGAGAGAGGTTTTTCTGTGCTTTCCCAATGGATAGCCCGAAATTAGTCTTCCTCACTCCAAATTCCAGTCCATTTCCTTTACGTAACTTTTATTTCTTTAATAATGGTTTCTAACTTAGTGTGAACAGACTACAATCCCAACAGCAAAAGGCAGAGTTAGTTGAGCATATGATAACACAAGAAGGCAGATGAACGGATAAAACATTGTGATATATATATACACACACAAAACACATATATACACACAAATATATGTGTATACACATATGTATGTGTGTATAAACACTCATACACCCTTATATGTGTGTGTGTATATGCATGCTTGCATGCGTGCTAAGTCACTTCATTGCGTCCAACTCTGTGCCACCCTGTGGATTGTAGCCCACCAGGCTCCTCTGTTCATGGGATTCTCCAGGCATGAATACCGGAGTGGGTTGCCATGCCCTCCTCCAGGGGATCTTCCTGATCCAGGGGTCAAACCCATGGCTCCTTATCTCCTTTATTGCACGCAGATTCTTTACCACTGAGCCACCAGGGAAGCCCATGTGTGTATAGACTTATATACATATATATACACACACACATATTTTTATGTATAAACATATATTTTACATTATTAATTATATTCATACACACACACACACACACACACACACACATGCACTTCCCTGGTGGTCATGTGGTCCTTTATTCATACATACATACATACATACATGTGCATATGTGTGTATATACATATATATACATATATACACACACACACACAGGCTACACATACATACAAAGGAATAGTAGCGATAAAAACAAATGAAATCTTGACATTTGCAACAACATGAATGGACCTGGAGGGTATCATGCTTAGTGAAAATTTTCACTTACATGTGGAATTAAAAAAATAAAACAAGTGAACAAAAAAAACAATAAAGAATCTGACTGGCAAAGAACTCGTGGTTACCAGAGGGAAGGGTGGTGGGGGAGGGAGGAAATATGTGAATGAGATTAAGAGCTACAAGCTACCAGTTGTGAAATAAGTAAGTCACAAGGATGTAATGTACAACATAGGCAGTATAGTCAATAGCATCGTAATCACTCTGTCTGATGTGTAATAAGCAAGACAGAGGAAAACAAAGATTGTATGCTATAAAAATATTAAATCACCCTTGTACAAATGAATGGACTTCCCTGATGCCCTGGCAAGGCAGGAGATGCAAGAAACATGGGTTTAATCCTGTCTTAAGAAGATCCCCTGGAGTAGGAAATGGCAACCCACTCCAGTATTCTTGTCTGGAGAATCCCATGGACAGAGGAACCTGGTAGGCTACAGTCCACGGGGTCATAAAGAGTCAGACACGACTGAGTGACTAACACACACATACACAACTGAAACTGATATTGTAAGTCAACTATACTTCAATTTAAAAAAAAAAAAGAAGAAGACACAAGTAGGAGACCACTTTCAGGTAACATTCCTTCTCTCAAATTTTTCTTATGAAAGTTTGGAGTCTGTGAATATTATTATCTTCAAAAACATATTTTCCCTTGCAAACTTCTTATAGCAGCCATACAGTATTAAATCAATCAGCATCAACTGATGAAACAGCAATGAGAATTCCTATCACATCTGTTTGAGTTCTGACCATGAGTCCAAGGCAAAGCATGTGGGCATGCCACCCCGTGAGCCAGTTCATATCAGGGCAGATATTTTTCCTGTCCCTCCATGAATGTGCTCCTGAGAGTGAGGTCACTGGAAGAAAAATTCATGTGTCGCCCCTAAGAGGCTAGGCCAGATCAAAACTGAATAAATTATCGATAAAAAAAAATGGATCTGAGAGATTTGACAGCTAAAAAAGCAGTGTCATGTTCAAATTAGGTCAAGCCATTCAGGACTAACCCTGTAAAGAGGACCTGAATCAGTAGGCAGCATTGATATGTCATCACTTAAAGGATTGTCATGTTGGACTAGACAATGTTGTTCTAATTCTATAACTCTTAAAAAGTTGCTACTTAAAGATTTTCATCACTTCCAAACCCTAATTTTGCTCTTCTCACTCTATCTTT